>NC_089838.1:49203404-49571437 GCF_035609145.1 Eleutherodactylus coqui | reverse complement strand
TACCCCCCAAAAAGCATGAGAGGAGGGGGGATACCCGGTTTTATTGCCCCATGTACCCATCCCAACCAGCCTCCGTAATTACCCCTGTCTTTGGAAATACTACACAGTTCACATTATTACTTTTATCTAAGATTTGGGGAACGCCGAAAAGGGCGCTGGGCTGGGGATTTTTTTTTTTTTTTAAGGTGTCAACTTGTATTCCATACAAGTGGGCAATGGGGCCTGGCCTGGAATTTATTCAGTTGTACCCTGTAATCCAACGGGTGTTCCCTCCATTATAGGCCTTGCCATGTTTCCTGTAAGTAGATTAGGACCACAAGGGGTATGTTTTTGAACACGGGACAAACGGGGATCCATTTTGGGGTGAATGTCTTCATTCCTATGTACACTGTACAAAAAAACCTGTTTTTAAATTGACAAAAAAATGAAAATCTTTATATTTTTCCTTCTGCTTTGCTTAGATTTTTTTTCAAATACTGTGGGGTCAAAATATGCAGTACACCACCTAGATGAATTCGTTAAGGGGTCTATTTTTTAAAATGGGGTCATTTGTGGGGGTTCTTCATCATTTTGGACGCTCAATGGCTCTACAAGTGGGCAATGGGGCCTGGAATTCTGTTGTACCCTGAAATCCAACGGGTGCTCCTTCCATTATAGGCCTAGCCATGTGTCCTTTAAGTAGATTAGGGCCACTAGGTGTGTGGTTCTGAACACGGGACAAACGGGGGTATCCATTTTGGTGTGAAAGTCTTCATTTATACATGTGCTGTACAAAAAAAAACCTGTTTTTAAATTGCTACAACTGCCAAAAAAATGAAAATTGTAATTTTTTTTTCCTTCTGCTTTGCTTAGATTTATTCAAAAATTGTAGTGTAAAAATACACAGTACACCCCTAGATAAATTCGTTAGGGGGTCTAGTTTTCAAAATGGGGGTCATTTGTGGGGGTTCTCTGTCGTTTTGGCCACTCAAGAACTCTACAAGTGGGCAATGGGGCCCAAATCACCTTCATGCTAAACTTCTGTTCTGAAGGCCACCGACTACTCCTTTCATTTTGGGCCCCGTTGTGCATCCAGACAAAAGATTAGGGCCACAATGGGTATGTCTCTGAACACGGGAGAAACAGGGGTATCTATTTTGGGGTGCAAGGCTTCATTCATGTGTGTTGTACAAAAAAAGCTGTTTTTAAAATGACAGAATTGCCAAAAAAACAAAAATCACATTTTTTTTTTCCCTTTGCTTGAATTCATTCAAAAACTGTGGGGTCAAAATTTGCAGTACACCCCTAGATAAATTTTTTAAGGGGTCTAGTTTTCAAAATGGGGTCATTTGTGGGGTCTCTTTGGTTTTGGCCGCTCAAGAGCTCTACAAAAGTGCTATGGGGCCTAAAACGCCTTCAAGGAAAATTTCTGTTCTGAAAACCACCGACTACTTCTTTTATTTTGGGCCCCTTTGTGCATCCAGACATAAGATTAGGGCCACAATGGGTATGTCTCTGAACACTGGAGAAACAGGGGTATCCATTTTGGGGTGTAAATCCTAATTTTATGGGCACTATAGGAAAAAAATGTCTTTAAAATGACATATTTGCAAAAATATGAAATTTTATTTTTTCTCCTCTAAATTGAATTAATTCCTGAAAAAAACTGGTAGGGTCAAAATCCTCCTGACCCCCTCAGTGAATACATTAAGGGGTGTAGTTTTTAAAATGGGGTCATTTGTGGGGGTATTTATCATTCTGACACCTATGAGCCTTTGCAAACTTGGCTTGGTGCAGGAAAACAAAGTGCTCCTCAAAATGCTGAAAAGTAATGTTAAATTTGTACGTCCTCTAAATGGTTTAAAGTTTTTCAAGTGTGCATCCAGAATAAAGTAAACAGATGGAAATATATATCTTGGCCAAAATTTGTACAGTATGTTTGAACATATTTGAGATATTACGGTTGAAAATGGAAAAATTTTGAAAAAGTGTCATTTTTTTCACAATATTGGTACTTTTAATAAATATACACAAATTATATCGGTCTATTTTTACAACCTAAATGAAGTACAACATGTGGTGAAAAAACTGTCAGAATCACTTGGATATGTAAAGCCTTTATGGAGTTATGCTATGTTGAACGACGCATGTCAGATTTCCAAAATTTGGCTCCGTCACCAAGGCGCAAACAGGCTTCGTCACTAAGGGGTTAAACCAGGCTTTAGAGGACAGAGGTTTGGTCACATGACTGACAATTGATGGGCTGATTTGAAGGCCATCCAGAAGAACTTTGAATGCTGCTCTGGCTGTGAGTCTCACATACATTCTTTTTCACCCCTCAGACTGAGAAGGATATTCTGCTACGGGATGAGCTGGAGGAGATCCGAACAAACTACTCGGACCGCTTCAAGCTGTGGTACACCCTGGACCGAGCCCCCGAGAGTAAGTCTTCGTGTCTCCTCTGATCTGTGACACTACAGCTCCCAGCATGCCTTGATGGACAGACTGGGTATGCTGGGAGTTGTAGTTTAACACTGCCCTACATACCAGGGGTCTCCACCTGTTGCTAGTTTATTGCCTATGCTGGTTGTTGCTTGAACCTTTCCTTCCTCGGGTCTCCCCAGTGACACCTTTTTCCTCTCAGTGACCCCCAACTCTGATGCATATTAAAACTGACACTTACTAGAATCCTTACAGCTCTGCAGGTCGCTGATAGGATTTGCTTCAATTTCTCACCTCCCCCCCCCCCCCCCCCCTTTTCTTCAAGACCTCTGCTTGCTGTCAGTGAGTTTGAACATTCTTATTTACATCGAAAGGCTAAAAACCAAACTTGACCACCTTCTCACAGCTGAGGGTTGTTAGTTGTATCCCGTCTAGACAATCCTCTGCACTCCTGACTGATACATTGTAACAAACCATCAGGCCAGGAGAGGGTTGTATGACTAATGTGCTGACCTCACAGATGACTGTCTAGACTGGATACAACTGTAGCAAACCCTCAGCTGTGAGAAGTGATAGGCCAGCGGGGAAATATTGTCTCTGCTTGCAAGCAGTGAATGAAAACATCTTGCAGAGACCTCAAAAATTGTATGGAATTGAAACAGTGACAGATGTAGAAAGGGTAGCTTTCTGCACGCTGGTCTTAACCCCTTAAGGACGCAGACCTTTTTCTTTTTTCTTTTTCCCCTTTGATTTTCCTTCTCCTCCCCACTTTAAAAAAAATAAAATAAAAAAAACAAAAACGTAACTTATCTTTCCATTGCTGAAAGCTGTCGCAGGACAAGTTGTACTTTTCAGTGGTTCTATTAAATGTACCGAAAAACAAGGATCCCGAATGGCCTCTACACAACTGTAGGCTGCCAATCAGATTGCAGTATAATGCAATATTATGGCATTTCATTATTCTGCAGGAGCGATTCACAAGTTCAAGTCCCCCCCCCCCCCCCCCCCCCCCCAAAAAAAAAACAAAAACAAACTACTAACAAAAAAACACTTAATTAGAAAAGGTGAAGTGAAAAAACTGTGTCTGCCCTATCAAAACATTTACCCTGCAGCCATGCTGCGAGGAATAAAATCGCTCATGTGTAAATATCCATCTGCGCACAAATCTCATGCGATATTGCACATGTGAATAAGCCCTAACACAGTAAAACAGCTTTGCATGTGATCTGCTCCCCCACCACTAGGGGGCGCAGCACACCCTAATTAGTTCTGACTGTAAGCTCTTCTATCTCTCTCACCAGACTGGGACTACAGCCAGGGATTTGTCAATGAGGATATGATTAAAGCCTTCATGCCCCCACCTGGGGACGACGTCCTGGTGCTGATGTGCGGCCCTCCCCCCATGATCCAGTACGCCATCAACCCCAGTCTGGACAAGCTGAACTACCCCCAGGATCGGCGGTTCGCCTACTAGACCCCAAGCTTTACAGAGGAGGAAGGCGAAGCCATCGTACAACGGAGCGAAGAGAATGTTTCGGCCTTGTTGACGTCTCCTTTTCTGTGCGTTGTTTGTCTCTTGTATAACGCTTCGTTGGGAGGGGTGTGAGAACTTCTGCAATCAGGGGTGCAGTGCTGGCCCTATGTATCAATATAAGGGGGTGCCTTAAAGGGGCCAGCACAAGCTTTGTTATGTACTAGGTAAGTGGCGTAAAGGGTTTTGGGGGGCTGTTATAAAGTTGGCAAGACCAAAGTAACGAACTATAAGTCTCAGCGTGTCCAGCTGGGGGTTGTAGTCCCATCAGGTTTTCAGCATTGTGTAACACTAGGTAACGTCAAGCTGCTCTTGTCACAGGGAGCCTCTTATGTGTGTTGTACCCAGAATTCATCACACGAGTGACGTCTCATCACCACGTCCCCCCTCTATTTGCACTATTCCCCATTTCTCCTCCCTTCTGGCCCCCTTGGACGTCTCTCTTGCCTTGTGGCTCGGCCGCTCACCGTTCTGTGTACAATGTATTTTTTATTCTTTCATCATAAATACATAAACTTTGGAATGACTTTGAATATCGGCTATTGTGGTGTTTGTAGTCCGTCTGGTATAATATCCTATGCTTGGCTGCTGCTTCCTGGCCAGTCTGTCTGTGTAGCAGCACCACCGTGTTCAACCACTAGAGGTCAGAAACGCTCTTTTCTCCTTAGTTTATAGTATATAGTTGCTCTCCCTAAGTGAGGAGACTCAAATAGGTGGCACTGTGGAGGATTTATTCCATCTCCCTTATTTGCAACCACTAGAGGTCACTAATACACTAAATACAATCACTCAAAGTTTTTAGCCTGTTCCCACAACTTCTAGGAGAGATTGTTACTGACAATGAGTATAATGTTGTCATAAGTGATTACAACCCCTTCTGGGGAGGCTCTAGTACCCTGTTGTACCACCTCTTCCTTGGATACAAGATGTGATACAGGTTTGTCTCGTATGGTATCCTGCGGCATAACAGTCCACATTTGCTGTAACTGAGTCTCTAGGCTGTGGAAGTTGGCATCCCAGATGGTCCCATACATGTTCTATTGGTGATTTAATCTGGTGAGATGGCAGCCACGGAAGTGTGAAAATATTGTGGGGGCTTCCTGTGACCCTTCCCCCAACGAACCCGGCCGTCGTCAGCCCCCATACTAAGCCTGGATTCATCGCTGAGACCAAACCTCTCAGCCAAGTGCCTTGAAATGGTTCTGACAGACACGGGTGTAACGATGGCGCCCTGTCTCTGCATGGCGGACAATGGAACAGTTGGAGCTGCTGGTGCTTGTTAGACAATCGGACACTCCTCTACTGGTGGTCTGTCCGGGGCGTCCTGAGCCCGGTCACCTTGTGTGCCCCCACACATCCGCTGGTCCCAACACCCCCTAACAGTCTGGTCAGACGCTCCTCTTTCCTGGCGGTCTGTAGGGGGCATCTTGAGCATGGTCACCTTGTGTGCCCTCATACACTGATCCCAACACCTCCTAGCAGTCTGGACAGAACGGCCCCGGTGGGGTACAATTCATCGCTACTACCATCCGGCTTCTCACACCTAATAATGCGCCCCTCTCAGACTCTGGTAACTGGGTAAAATCTCTTCTCTGCGTCGTAGAGGCGTCTAGTGGTCAACAAGCGCTACACAAGCAGAAGAGGTCACTACACAAGGAGCCTCCGAGAGCCTTTTATGGGCCTCCGGTGACAAAACCATTCATCTAATCGCCCCACAACTCATTTACAGATCTGCCTGAGATGATGTTTTGCTGCAGATCTATGCATGCAGTTACGTTTTTTCCATTTGTTACAAGTATTTTTAGGTACAAGATCCTTTAAGAACCTATGAGATTTCTGATCACACTGGGGCTAAATAACTCCTGTATGACCAGCTTTGCTTCACTGGTGCTGAATGTGCACCCAGTAATGTAAGGGGTTCAATGCTTTATTGGGTTCAATGCTTTATTGGCTTGCCTATCAGCTGTTTCAAGTTCTCCTGTTGTTGGGACCCCTAGTGATCAGCTGTAATCCATTTTTTTTTTTTTCTACACCTCCCTAAAACTTTTACTGTGCTGTATGTGTTACATAGTCAATTGATTTAAATTATAACTGTGTAATACCTCATTCCCCTTGTGGGAGTGCTGCTCTGAAAATACTCGCTGCACAGTGCAAACACTTTCAGAAATAGAAGGCCTAATGGTTTATTTCTGTCACTTCCCAAAATGCAAAGTGACTGAATAAAAGAGAAATGTAAATCCCATCAGTATTTGGTGTGATTCCTTCAGCATTAGCTCTTCTAGATACACTTGCACACAGTTTTTGGAAGAGCTCGGCAGGTAGGTTGTTCCAGACATCTTGAAGGACTAAGCGCAGATGTCGCCTTGCTCTAATTCTTCTGTCTCTTCATGTAATCCCAGACAGACTGGATGATGTGAAAATCAGAGCTCTGTGGGGCTATATCATCACTTCCAGGACTCCTTTTTCCTTATTCTGAAGATAGTTCTTAACCCCTTAATGACGCAGCCCCTTTTTTTTTTTTCCATTTTCGCCGCCCCCCCCCCCCCCCCCAAAAAAATCGTAACTCCTTTATTTATCCATCGACGTCGCTGTATGAAGGCTTGTTTTTTTGCGGGACGAGTTGTATTTTTCAATGGCGCTATTTAAAGTACCATATAATGTACTGAAAAAGTTGTAAAAAATTCTAAGGGGAGTAAAATGAAAAAAAAAACATTTCCATCACATCCATCTTGACAGCACACATGGAGGTTGCTCCGCCTGTGTTCCTTGGGATAGGAAGAGGAGTTCTTTAAAAGGCCACCTCCCACCGCTTGACTCCAGTGCCTACCTGTCCCAAACAGACACAGGAGGGAGTTCTCCGTGCTGTGGATGGAGGCTGCAGGCTGCATAGCGCTACTCCCCGGGGCACCTGGCCGGGGGAGGCAGTTCCATGGCTCCAGCCGGACATCAGCACCATCGGAGGGGAGGGAGCGGCATTTGCGGCTGCTCTGTGCTCCTGTTCCCCGGCTTCCGGGTGTGGAGCAGCGCCGCGTCGTGCGCAATGACATCAGAAGTCGGTGTGGTGACGTCAGACACAGCGCTGGCGCTTAAAGGCGCCAAATTTAAAATTCCATTCGGAAAAATCCTCCATGGTTCCCAGGCTCCTTTTTTCTGCAGACAGGTGCCATGGACAGCACTGAGGGAGAAAAAAAATGGATTATACCTACCCGATAATCGGGTTTCCAGTGGTCTCCACGACAGCACCAATTGATTGTGTGTTCCTGTCCTATCAGGAGGAGGCAGAGGTTAAAAGCTTCCCCCCCCCCCCCCCCCCCCCTTTCCTCAGTGGATTCTAATGAATTGCCGGGGTAGGAGCTCAACTTAAATTTTTTCCACTAACTGGGTTTTTTTTTTAAATTATTAAATATATATTTTTTAATATTATATTCTATAGTTTCTTTTCTATCAATTTAGGGGGGGAAGGTACGGGTGCTGTCATGGAGACCACTGGAAACCCGATTATCGGGTAGGTATAATCTATTTTTTTCCCCAGTCGTCTCCACGACAGCACCAATTGAGACGTACCAACTAAAGTTTCCCTAGGGTGGGATTGCTGCCGAGACGACTTTGTGGCCGAAGGCCATGTCCTCGTCCTGCTGCACTTTTACCCTATAATGTTTAACGAACGTGTGGGGTTTCTTCCAGACTGCGGCTTTGCATATCTGCTCGACCGAAGCTGAGCTATGTTCAGCCCATGAGGATGCTACTGCCCTTGTAGAATGGGCTTTAAGAGCTAAAGGGATTTCCTTCCCGAGGCCTTCTAGGACTCTATGATGGCTAGGTGGATCCACCTGGCTATGGAGCTTTTCGCTGCTTTGCTCCCCTTTTATTTGGGCCACTGAACTGGACGAACAAGTTGTCGTCCCGCCTCCAGTGGCTTGTCGCATCTATGTAGCCTAGGACTGCTCTCCTGACGTCCAGGCAGCTTAGGGGTTTTTCTTCCTTGTTTTTAGGTTTGCTGAAAAATGAGGGGATTATTATGTCTTGGGACCTATGAAAATGTGATACTACTTTTGGCATAAAGGCCGGGTCCGTTTTAAATACTAATTTGGTGTCCGAGATTTTCAGGAACGGGTGGCGAATGGACAAGGCCTGCAGCTCACTAACCCGTCTTGCAGAGGTGATGGCTACGAATAAAATGGTCTTGATAGTAAGCATTTTTATGGGTAGTGCTTCAATCGGCTCGAATGGTACCGTTGTCATGGCCCTTAGGGCCTAATTAAGGCTCCAGTCTGGAAAAAGATTTATGGGCCTAGGCCGTAATCTAGTTGCTGTTGCTAGGAACCTGTTGACCCATCTGTTGTCTGCGACCTTTGTGTCACAAATGGCGATAAGGGCTGCGACCTGGACCTTCAAGGTGCTTGGAGAGAGGCCCATCTCTAGGCCCTCCTGCAAGAACTCTTAAGATTAGAGGGATGTCCGGGATAGAATCTCCGCGATCCCTTTCCTGTCTCCATGAGGAAAACCTTCTCCAAACTTTCTGGTAGATAAGGTGGGTCGTCTTTTTTCTGCTGGACATTAACGTTTCTACTACTCTCTCTGAGAATCCCTTCTCTTTTAGTGAGGATTCCTCAAGAGCCATGCTGTTAAGTGGAGCTTGTCTAGGCTCGGATGGTTCAGTGGCCCCTGCGATAGAAGATCTGTCCAGGTAGGGAAGGTGACTGGGTCCTGGACGCTCAATGTTGCTAGAAGACCGAACCAGCTTCTCTTGGGCCAGAAGGGGGTCACCAGGATTAGTGTGCATACCTGGGTTCTGAAATGTTGTAAGACTCTGGGGATCAACGGTATAGGAGGAAAGGCGTACGCCAGCCCCTCTCCCCAGTCTTGGCCTAGGGCGTCTACTGCTGTCGGTCGATCTCCTGGCCGGAGGGAGAAGAAGTTGCTTACTTTGGCATTTTCCCTGGTTGCGAACAGGTCCAATTGTGGGGTCCCCCACTGGTTGGTCAGGATTCTGAATGCTTCCAGGGAGAGAGACCATTCTCCTGGGTCTATTTGCCTTCTGCTCAGAAAGTCCGCTTTTTGGTTTAGCGTCCCCTTCAAGTGGGTTGCCGTGATCAAGAGGATCCGGGCCCTCTGCCCAGTGGAAAATTTTCTGTGCAATGTTTTGCAGGGCGGGAGATCTTGTGCCCCCTTGGTGTCGTATATGGGCGACCGCGGTGATATTGTCTGACAGTATCTTTTATATGCTGGTCCCGTAGCGAGTTCCCTAACTGCTGTAGGACCTGCCATACAGCCTGTAGTTCCCTGTAATTTGAGGACTGTTCTTTTGTCCTTTGAGGCCATGGGCCCTGAAAGAACTGGTTCCCCACATGCGCTCCCCATCCCCAGGCGCTTGCATCCGTTGTGATGTGAGTGGCTGGGTTTTGTAGCCAATGAACACCTCTGCAGGTTCTCTGGGGATGTCCACCAACGCAGGGATGTTTTCACCGCGCTTGGGATGTACATTCTTGTCCCTAGAGAGGACTGCCTTTTGTCCCACGTGGATAGGACTGAGGCTTGCAGGGCTCTGGTGTGAGCCTGGGCCCATGCCACTCCTGGAATGCATGACGTCAAGCTTCCCAGGAGAGACATGGCTTCCCGAATTGTGCATAATCATCTCCGTAGAAAGGTTTTGACTAGCCGTCGGATTTTTTGTATTTTCTCCTCGGGTAGGCAGGAGCGTTGCGATTCTGAGTCGAGCGTTATACCCAGAAACGTTTTCTGCTTGTCGGGATCTAGGCTGGATTTTTCCCAGTTTATGATCCATCCTAAGGATTGGAGAAGTTCTAGCACTATCCTCAGGTGTTTCGTTAGGAGTTCTCTGGACCCTGCTATTTTTAAAATATCGTCCAGGTAGGGTACTATTAGGACCGACTTCTTCCTCAGGTAGGCGACTACCTCTGCCATAATTTTGGTGAAGATTCTGGGTGCTGAGGAGATCCCAAAGGGCAGGCATCTGAATTTATGGTGCTCTATTCCCTTGCCCATATCCACTGCGAACCTTAGGTATTTCTGGGACCCCTCGTGGATCAGGACGTGGAAATAAGCATCCTTTAAATTGATGGATGCCATGTAGGCTCCTTTGGGAATCAACTTTATCGTTGAGGAGATGGACTCCATCTTGAATTTTCTGTATCTGATGCAGGTGTTCAGAGGTTTCAGGTTCACTATCATCCGCTGTTTCCCGCAGGGTTTCCTTACTAGGAAGAGCCTGGAATAATGGCCCTGGGTTTCCTCGTTTTGCGGTACGGGGGATGTTGCGTTTAGTTGTTGCAGGTCCCGAACGCTTTGCCTTTAGTAGGTGTAACTGTTTGGAGCCTCCCGTGATAACGAATTTTCTTCTGGGGAGGGACACCAGCTCTATCCGGTATCCCTGCCGTAAGATCTTTGGGATCCATGGGCCTTCGCAAATCGCGGCCCATTGATCCACAAAGCTCCCCAGCCTTGCCCCTACGGGGATGGCGTCAGGGTCTCTGCTTTGGCTCCCCCTGGTGGGGGTTAAAGAGGATGTTCCTTCCTCTGCGCCCCTTGGGGTAACTCCAGCGGCCTGTCTTGCCCTTGCCTCGGTAGGCCTCTGGCTGTTGCACTGGGGCCCGGAAGAAGGTCTTCCCTCTCTGTGGCTTTTCTTCCGGGAATCCCTTCTTTTTGTCGGCCGCCTTCTCTAGAATCTTGTCAAAGTCCGGTCCGAACAAAAACTGGCCGTAGAATGGGAGGGCGCATAGCTTATTTTTTGAGGCTAGGTCGCCTGACCACGATTTCAGCCATAACACTCTTCTGGCTGAGTTAGACCGGGCTGTAGCTTTCGCTGAGAGTTTGACAGTTTCGGCTGCGGCGTCCGCTAGAAAATTTGTTGCCATACGCAGGATCGGAAGGGAATTTAGGATCTGTTCCCTCGGCGTCTTATTGGTTAGGTGTAGCTGTTCTAGCCATACCCCCAGAGTCCGCGCCACACAAGTGGCTGCGATCCCTGGCCTAAGTATGTTTGCCGCTGCCTCCCATGATTTCTTTAGAAGGCCCTCAGCTTTGCGATCCATGGGATCTTTTAACTGTGGGGCGTCCTCAAAGGGCAGGGTCGTTTTCCTGGCTACTTTGGCCACTGGGACGTCTACCTTAGGTACCTCCTCCCAGCTTGCGCAAACTTCCTCCTCGAATGGGTACCTTCTTTTTACCCCTCTAGTGGAGAAGGAGCTTGCGTCTGGTTTCCTCCACTCTTTTTGGATTATTTTGGTGGTATTCTTGTGGACAGGGAAGGTATGCTTGCGCCTCTCCCCTAGTCCCCCGAATATCTCATCTTGTAAGGTACGTGGTTCTCTGGGCTCTTCCATTTTTAGTGTAGCCCTGACTGACTTAATCAATTCCGTTAAGTCGTCTTGATGGAATAGGTATCTTTTTTGGTCCTCATCATCTGAGGACTCCTCGGCCGCCTGTTCCTCTTGCTCCGACCCGATAGAACTCTCGGAGTCGGAAGGCTCGTCAGGAACATACGCCCTTTTCTGGCGTTTCGCTGGCGCCGCCAGCTGTGACGTTAGAGCTGATCGGACCTCCTCCTTCACCAGCTTCCTAACGTCCTCCATGAATCCCCCCGATTCCTCTTTGACTAGCCTAGCTACGCATGGCTTGCATAGAGGCCTCTGGTACGTAGCTGGCAGTCTTATCCCGCATTCCACGCATTTTCTGAGTTTTGTTCTGGGGGGGAATGTCTTTTTTTATCCCCCTGACAAATAAAGCATTTTTGCAGGTAAATATGCAATTTTTCCATACACAACACACTGGAATTTTGCATTTGTATTTTTTGCCGCACTGGCTACTTACGGCCGCTGAGGCTGAGGTTTCAGCTGTCTCTGGGGCTGGAGCACTCATTACTATACCAGTGCTGCAGACACCTTGCGACCTGTAGTGCTGGTTTGTTCTGGCTTCTCTCAGGTTCCTATCTTTTTAAATTTTCGCGCTCCTGCGCTAAGCCCTGCTCCCTCCGCTCCTGGTGCAGACGCGATGACGTCATCGCGCTGGACACGTGACGCGGCTCCCCGCCGTCGAAGGGCTTCCTGGAGCGCCGCGCTGTAACTCTGCAGGGAGGACGAGGGGGACTGAGGCTCCCGCTTTGTACCCCCCCATGGGCCGCCGCGGGAGGAACCTGGCCCGGGGGTTACCACCCCATGTGGCATCTCGGGAGTCGTCTGGCTTGGAAGGGAGGACAGGCTGACCCACTGCCCTCCGATCCGCCTGTAAGTAATCCTGGCTGGCTTCTCCACCAGCCCCTCTCAGAGATCCTGCCTCCTGGCAGGACAGGAAGACACTGAAGAAAGTGGGGGAAGGGGGGGAGCTTTTAACCTCTCAGTATGTTCCTGTCCTATCAGGAGGAGGCAATCAATTGGTGCTGTCGTGGAGACGACTGGGGAAAGGGATTGTGCCAACCGTAAGTAGTCCACTTGGACAAAAAAATGGGGACATTCTTGTGAGTATGGCTTTCACACCTGGTATTAGTAATGGCTTCTCCTTATAGGAGGAAGCATTAAAAACTAAACAGGAAAAAGGATAAAAAGGTGCGCGTTATGCGCCAAAAAAGTGGACGATAACGCTAAGAGACCCATTTGCTCGGACTGCACTACAAAAATAGTAAAAGACTAGCAACAAAACCTAAAAAAAGCGGCGGCCGGCTCCCAGTGATGACACGGCGCCACATCGTATGCAAAGACGTCAGACGCACGCTGCGGCAGCTGGCTCCGAGGGGATGCAGCGCTGCACCGTGCGTGATGATGGATGCACTCTAGTGGCATCAGCGCGCCAAATTCAAAGTAGGGGATTTGAATCCCTGAGAATGTTTCCTACGGGATTCAAGCTCTGCATCTCCTCTTAACGCTGTGGACAGCATAGAGGTAGCAGGGGAAATCCAGAAACTGTGAGCATAGTATGATTGATATAAAGACAATCACCTGTATGTGGCAGGCTGAAGCTCTATAGTCAAGCCATGATGGGTAGTTCACTTGAACAGAAACTCGTGGTATATGATCAATATAAAGGCAATCACCTGCTATTGCAGGATGAAACGCCATAGTAAAGCCATGGTGAGTAGTTCTCTGGAACAGAAACTCATGGTATATGATTGATATAATTGCAATTACCTGCTATTGAAAGATGAAACTCCATAGCAAAGCCATGGTGAGTAGTTCTCTGGAACAGAAACTCATGCTATATGATTGATATAATAGCAATCACCTGTTGTTGTTTTTTTTCCAGGATGGAAATCCATAGTCAAGGCTGCGGGAAGGCTAATCAGGGCGGAGATAAAGTAATCTCCGCCAGACGGTCAGAGAACTAGTCTCTAACCCCAGCTGGGTCCTTCTAGACCAGCAAATAAGAGCCCGTATTTATGAGCACCCTGAGGGCGGCAGTTCCTTACTTTCTACACTAAAGGGAAAATATTATACAAAGATTCAGCTAGTAGAACTGATATCTGTGATACTAGAGTCACAGATACAAGGACAAAACTTAAAATTCAACAGCTAAAGTGGAAAGGAGCAGCTTTGTAAAAGGCTGGCAAGCTTCCATAAAAACCATATAAAGACTGCACGTAGTCTTCTAGAAACCATTATAGTAGCCACCTGGTGGCACGCCTAGTGTGCCTGTGGCCCTCATAGCTAAGAGACTATCTGAAGCTAGCAGGTGCCGCAGCAGAGCCATACTTTTCAAGGAAATTTTTTTCTTCTTTGTGGAAAAACAGCAAGGGGAAAACAGATAGAGGAACCTATCAAAAGATTGCTTGTGTAATAGCCTCTCTTTGCCCCTTAACGACCATATCTTCGGGATCCAATAGAATCTCTATTTTTGCCCCTTTTTTTCCTGTAATGGTTATTTTTCATCTTTGCTTGACTTAACCATACTTAACTCTATTAGGTCTCGATTCCCCGGCTTAAAGGGGTTGTCCCGCGCCGAAACGTTTTTGTTTTTTTTCAATAGCCCCCCGTTCGGCGCGAGACAAACCCGATGCATGTTATAAAAAAAAAAAAACGTCCAGTACTTACCCGAATCCCCGCACTCCGGCGACTTCTTACCTTAGTAAGATGGCCGCCGGGATCTTTACCCACGATGCACCGCGGGTCTTCTCCCATGGTGCACCGTGGGCTCTGTGCGCTCCATTGCCGATTCCAGCCTCCTGATTGGCTGGAATCGGCACACGTGACGGGGCGGAGCTACAAGGAGCAGCTCTCCGGCACGAGCAGCCCCATTCGGAAAGGAGAAGACCGGACTGCGCAAGCGCGTCTAATCGGGCGATTAGACGCTGAAATTAGACGGCACCATGGAGACGGGGACGCTAGCAACGGAACAGGTAAGTGAATAACTTCTGTATGGCTCATATTTAATGCACGATGTACATTACAAAGTGCATTAATATGGCCATACAGAAGTGTATAACCCCACTTGCTTTCGCGGGACAACCCCTTTAAGGAAGGCAGCGTCGTTTACACGTTGCACTCAAAGACGCATACTACATATTCCCATCCACCTGGCATACAAAAAAATCTATTAGATGACTTAAAATGAGTTTTAAATTTATTTTCAGCCTGAACCCAGACACCCAAGTAGTTCTCGGACTATTCCTTGATTCCTCGAAGTGTTACTCCTTTCCTCAAATAAAAATGAGGATTTTTAGTCATTGGAACACTTAAAAATATTGTTGGCCAATGGTGTCTTATTCAGCACCAGAAACCCTCTTCGAATGTCCATCAAAAGAATATTCTCCTGGGCAGAGAACTAGATGGTCTTTATCGGCTGTTCATCTAAAAGGCTCTCAAAACCTTATTGCAGTTTTTGCGGGGAAGGTTAGATCCAGGGAAATGGTCCCTAAAACTCTAAAACTATACATATTCAATCTGTTGATCCAGCTAACCCCAGATAGACCTCTTGCATCAAAGATAAATTCGAAATACAGAAATGTTCTTTTTCCTTAATCCCAGCAAACAATCCCCTGGCGCCAAATGCATCTTCACAAGCATGGGACATAAATTTGCCATATTTTTTTCCATTTTCCCTTAAATTCACGGACTTTGCGTAAAAGCCAGAATTGCTGGACGGGGTTGTATGCAATGCACAGCATTGTCTTTCTAGGCGATACGACCACTGATTCCGCTGGTTTCAGGCAGGACCTGTTTTTTGTCTTGAGATCCAGTGTTCTTTCAGGAGACCCTCTGCACAAAGCTGATGGCCTGGCTACTGAGCGGCAGAGACTGAGACACCAATGATTATCGTCCAAGATAATACACACTCTCTTAAGGGTTGAAAGAAATCCACTTCCAATATATACGAGACTCTGGGAAAAAATTCTCCCAACTGGTATGGAGCAGATAGTCCACATCCCAGCAGCCGGAACCTTATAAGATCTGAGACCCTAGTTTAGGGTCAGATAGCCTCTATGAACAGCTCTCTGAGGCCTGTACATTCAGTATCATGGAAACACCTATACATCAAAGTAGCCTTGCTGGTACTTATTACAGGGTTATTACAACCCTGGGTGGATTGGTGAGATATAGGAATTATCCGGTAAAGTCCTACCTAAAGGTGCTTGACGACAGGATAGTCATAAGACTAGACTTATTTCTCTGTTCTAATGCGGTATGGACGTTCCACAATGAAACGCGGAATAATTCTGCCTTCCTTCTGTCAAGTTTTTAAAATAACAAAGAACGGCGCTTGTGCAGTTTAGACATGACACGTGCAGTCCTGACCTATTCAGAGGTCTCAAAAAAGCCTTTAAAAAAAACAACAAAAAAAACAGAACTTATTCTGTAGATGTCAGGAAGAAAGAAAAAAACAGCATCTGAGGATACAATCGCTGGATGGATTAAAATATTATTTCGGGGAGCATCTAAAGCCAAAGATCTGCTTTCCCTTGAGGGGTTGAGAGCCCACACTACAAGGGCTCTCGCTTCCTCATGGGCTGAACGTAGTAAAACTCTGCAGAACATTTGCAAAGCTGCAACATGATGTAGCATGCACACATGGTCTAAGCATTATCGCCTGGATCTCTATACTGATAGGGCGCTGGCCTTTGGGCAGAAGGTCCTCTAGGCAGTAGTTTCCCCCCCTAAAAGCTTGATGATTTGGTATACCTCCACGTGTGCTGTCAGGATGGATGTGATGGAAAGACAAGAATTATTTCTTACCGATAATTCCTTTTCCATGAGTCCATCATGAGAGCGCATACTTTCCCACCCTTGTACGATTTATAATGCTTGTACATTAATTGATCTATTTCAGTGCTAATAGAAAAACTGTTGGACCTCGTATCCGATGTGATGATTTGGAAGTCAATGGAGTCAAGCGGTGGGAGGTGGCCTTTTAAAGAACTCCTCTTCCTGTCCCAAGGAACACAGGCGGAGCAACCTCCATGTGTGCTGTCATGATGGACTCATGGAAAAGGAATTATCGGTAAGAAATAATTCTTGTGTTTCGCCATTTTTAGTGCGTCTTGTTTCTACGGCGCACAAACTGCAACAAAAGCGACATGATAACTTTATTCTATGGGTCGGTACGATTACTACGATACCAAACTTGTATAGGTTTTTTTCTTACTGTACTACTTCCCCCCCCCCCCCCCCTCAAGACATTTAATTTCTTTCAATTATTTTCTGCGGTCATTTTGTGCGCGCAATAACTTTTTTATTTTTCTGTTGACAGTTTAGCAAGGGCTCATTTTTTGCGGGATGTCCTGTAGTTTCCGATAGTATCAATTTGGAATACATACGACTTTTTGATCGCTTTTTATTGCGTTTTTTTTGGGAGACAGGGTAGCTAAAAAAGTGCATTTCTGTCGTTCTTTATTTTTTTTTTTTTCGGACAACGTTCACCGTGCGGGAAAAATAATGAGCTACTTTGATAGTACGGTCTTTTACGGACACGGCGATACCAAATATGTATTTTTATTTTATAATTTAGATTTTTTAATAGTAGATATGGCAAAATGGGGTGATTTAAACTTTTATAACTCTTTTTTTTACAATTAAAAAAACTATAGAATTTTTTTTTTTACTTTACATTCAAGTCCCCCTGGAGGACTTTAACATGCGATGCTTTGATCACTCCTGCAGTATGACATAATGCTATAGCATTACGTCAGACTGCCTGTTGAATTGCAGTATATCAAGCCACCCCATCGGGATGGTTTGATAGGCAGTCTGGTAAGGCAGCCCTGGGGCCTTTCATTAGGCCCCCGGCTACCATGACACCTGCACGGCTTCCACGATCTCACCATAGGGGGGGCCGTGCGGGACCCCCGAACATCGTTCGGGGGACCTAAATGCTGCTGTCAGAATTGACAGCGGCATTTAAATGGTTAATAGCCGCAATCGGCCGGTGGCTATTGCCCGGGGGTGTCAGCTGTTATAAAGAGCTGACGCCCGCACTGTATGAAGAGAGGTTGCCACGCAACCGCTCTTCATACATACCCCACCGCTCCATGACGTACCGGTACGTCATGGAGCGGGAAGGGGTTAATGACATTGGATGTTTGGCTCCAAATTCATTGTGAACCCAATCAGACACTTCCCTGATGGATAATTATCTGCCTGTATTTATCATAATGTATTTCTGAGGACATCATTCATCCTGCCCAGATCTCCAACTCCACGTGTTTAAATGCAGCCTACGGCCCTCAACGTTGCCCATTTCTTTGTGCCCCTTCTTAAACAGCACATCTTAAACCCCCAATCTGCTCTGATATCTTTGCCTGGGAGATACCTTGCCTATGCAGGATAACTACCTCTTGACTTGTTGCTGGGCTCAGTCTTGTTGTGCTGTATGACCTTTTGAAACTGTCTTCCAGGCCTCGCCTTTGGGGGGGGAACAGCCAGACTGCTACAGTTTAAGCCTCCTACACAGCTGTTTGTTTCAGTTAATGACTGTTTCAACCTACATATGAAAATGATGATCATTATCACCTGTTTGGTATAATTGGTTAATCATACATCTGACTATAATCCTACAAAATCCCTGAGTTTGTGCAAGAGTACCTAGAAGAATTGACGGTGTTGTGAAGGTGAAGGGCAGTCACACCATTTCTATTTCTGCAAGCATTTTTTCCACACCTGCCTAAGACTTTTTCATGGTTTTGTCGATGATGTGGATCCTCCAGAGAGATGTGGCTCTGCAGATGACCCCTCCTCTAATGCAGAATGCATTGATGGGATATTGAGTAGAACCCTTTAACAGTCTATCTATCCCTGATTCAGGCTCCTTGTTTTAATGACATCACACCATTGGACGATAACCTCAGGACAAAACCATGATTTCATGGAGCTGGACGCGGTACAATTATACACCCAGTAGGGTCACGTGACACAGTGCAGTGTACACCCTGCAGCAATGTGAGATTGTCTCCACCAAAGGTACACTTCCTGCAGAACAATTCTTTCCTACGTCAGCGCTAAACATTTACATTAACCCCTGATTTCCTGATACAGAGCTCCAAATCCCTTGTAGTGTTACATGATAAAATTGCCTGCTTGCAGCCACCACTAGAGGGAGCTCAATGCATACAAAGGTCAATGTATAAGAGTATATAGCACTTGGGTGAAGGACCATGGCCTAAATCCAGCCTGGAATGTCACATGTGACTAGAAAGGATATCTAGACACAGAAGGACCAGCTCTACACTTTTCCTGAAGGACACAGCCAGTATTTGTCAAAGAGAGCGGCGCAAGCACAGAGAGAAGGTGCCATTTTGTATTCTGAGCTCCAGCCCACCTCCACACTGCTCTATTAAGCAACTCACAAGTGGCGGCACAGCTCGGAACCCCTGCCCCCGGCAAACTAGTGACTCACCAAGGTAGAGCACTAAAGAGGTGGAAGGGTAGAAACCCCATCATCGTGCTGAAAGCGCCATAGCTATGTTAAGGAGTAGTTACATTTAGGGCGCATTCACATGAGCGTATGCAGTTTCAGTCCGTGAAATATGCATTTTCAGGGACTGAAAATGTGTATTCACTGTTTGTTTTTTCACTGTTTTTCATGTGTGCAAAAAAAAAAATAAAAACCACAAAAGGGCCCACAGATTTCTCTAATGTGGCCCTTGGTGAAGATGACTTTGACCCCCTGGTATATGGTGAGCTCCTCCTAGTGGTGGCTGCAGGTAGACAGAATTTTAATCATGTAAGGCCACTCTCACACAGGCGTTTTCTCCTGCGTTTTCAGCACAGCGCTAATCGCTGTCAATCACTACCATTGATTTCATTGGGGCTTTTCAGACAAGCGCTGAAACGCAGCATTTTTCATGCTGCATTTTTTTAAGCGCTGTCTGTTTTATTTTCATGCATTTTAAAATGCAATGCTTTGCCCATTGAAATGAATGGGGCAGGTTTTCGGCGCTGCTGAAGACGTGGTAGAATGTGGTTAGGTTTTTCACTGTGTTTTCAGCTGCATTTTTTCACTTCTGCCATTATCAGCCTGCTTGGCTGCATTTATAACTGTGCTGGAAACGCAGTGTTTTTACAAGTGCGTGTGTGAGAGCGGCCCCACTCTAAGGCCGCCTGCACACGGGCGGAAATCCCGCCGCGGGATTTCCGCCACTGAAAGTTTGCATAGGAGTGCATTACAATACGCACTCCTATGCAGACGGCCGCGGTTTGGCCGCGCGAAATCTCGCGCGGCAAACAAACCGCGACATGTCCTATTTTTGTGCAGGGCACACACTCATCTGGCCGCCGGCTCCGGTCTGCGCATGCGCCGGCTGCGCCGCAGCCATCGCATAAAAGAGCTGGGGCCGCCAGGCACGGGAGAGTACGCGCTCGTCCCTGCAGGCTCTCAGGTCGGGTCCCGCGGCGAGAATTCTCGCTGCCGGATCCGACCCGCTCGTGTGCAGGCGGCCTATGCAGGGGAGTTGGAGCTCCGGATCAGAAAACAGGGCTCTGACCTCAATGGTCTATTACGACAATTTCAGAATATTGGAGCAGTGGGACCCCCACAGGTCTCTAGAAGAGGGGTCCCAGAGACCCTGCATGAATAGAGTGATGGTTGAGCGCATGTGCTGCCATTCCAATAATCTCTATGGGACTGCCAGCGATGGGGGAGCGCTTGTACTTCTCTGGCTCTAGCAATGCTGTTGAAATGAGTAGACCGGCAGCGTGCATGTGCAAACGCCACCCCTTAATGGGTGCAGGGGAACTGCATTCTCGTGATTGGTGGGGCTCCCAGCATTGATAAGAGGTTTCCGGAGGCAAATAATGGTGTTAGGCCGTTTGCACCTTCTGAGGGCCTCCTTCTCACCCGTGCCGCTGCTCTGAGCCTGGCAGTGACTGCAGTGGTGGCATGCTGTTTGTTCACCGCCCACCAATCGCCAACCTCAACAGTCACGGCCTACTAGGCACAGATGCCCGCTGAGGTCAGCCATTGGTGAGCACTGAATAGAACGTAACCACTGCAGTCGCTTGTGGGAAAGGACTGGAGCAGCTGTGGCGCTGATCGGAGGAGGCCATTGAATAGGAGACTACAGCTTTTTTTTTTTTCTATCTTAGGCCGCCTGCACATGGGCGGGTCGGATTTCGAAAGCAGAATCCGGCCCTGGTAGCAGTGGCGTCTGCGCATACCTGCTTTCTTTTTCTTCCAGATTTACTTCAGGGCTCGCTGTCAATAACTACAGCATGTAAACAGATGATAGGGGGCTCCACCTATCAGCTATTGGCACGCTGTAGTGCAATTGCAAGGTACCAATTGATTCCCATGAAAGCCAGAAGCCTGACAAAGGCCTCCATGTCTGCCATGTAACTCAGCCTATTAGGTCCCACCTCCCGCAGAGTATAATAGCCTGCAGTGTACTGTCCTAGCAATGGAATGATCTTCAAGTCCCCATCAAGGACTAAAAAAAAAGAGAAATCTATCAAGTTTAATTGAAAGAAAAAAAATCTGGTTTTAGAAAAAAATACCTATTTTTTTCCCCCACAAAAACCCAACCTAAATGGATAAAATACCCCCAAAATTGTTTTTTTTTTTTTTTTTGCTCGCCTTACAAAAAAAAAAAATTACATAAAAGCCTTTCAAAAGTCCATCAAAATGGTACCAATAAAACGTACAACTCTTCCAACGAAAGACGAGCCCCCACAGAGCGCCGCTACCGGCTAAAATAACAATGTTCTGGGTCTCAGAATGCGACAATGCAGATTTAATTTTTCTTTAAAGTATTTTTATTGTGCAAAAGTAGTTAAAAACAAAAAGTCTCTATAAACTTATTGCAGTAATCATGCCGATCAGATAAGAAAGTTATCGGGTTATTTTAACAGAATGGCGAATGCTGTAAAAACAAGCCCCCGAAACAACGGCGCAATTTCTAGACAGTTTTTCCATCTCCCCACCCAGAAAATGTAATACAACACAGAGTTACGGCCGGTAATATATACTACAACTCCCACACATATACACACATACGCCCTCAAGACAATTTCCTGAACCAACTTGTGCAGGAACCAACAAGAGGGAGGGCCACTCTGGACCTAGTACTAACCAACAAACCGGAAAGTATAAAGGGGGGTTCAGGTTGAGGGGCACTTGGGGAACAGTGACCACAATATAATCAACTTCCAGCTGTCATTCAATAAGAAGCCTTATCAGGGAGCGTCAAAGAAACTAAACTTTAGTAACGCAAAATTTGATCAGCTTAGAACTACTATCGGTAACATTAATTGGGACAACATCCTCAAAAATATCAGTTCAGAGGACAAATAGGAAAAGTTTAAAAGGATCCTAATCGCCTCATGTGAGCAGTTCATTCCCTTTAAAAATAAAAGAAACTCAACTAAAAGGAAACCAATGTGGCTCGACAAGACGGTACGAGGGGCAATAAACAAAAAGAAGAAAGCGTTCAAACTACTAAAGCAACAAGGAAGCGAAGAAGCGCTAAAATCATACAGGGAAAAAAACAAAATATGCAAAGACACGATCAAAACTGCCAAGGAGGAAGCAGAAAGACGGATCGCCAAAGAGAGCAAAAACAACCCGAAGCTATTTTTCAACTATATCAACAGCAAAAGGATTTGCAGGGAGAGCGCTGGCCCTTTAAAAAACAATGCAGAAGAAATCATTGATGATGACCAAGGGAAAGCAAATCTACTAAACAGTTTCTTCTCAAGTGTATTCACAAACGAAAAGGAAATGCCACACGAGCTGCAGGGGAATAAAACGAACCCCTCACAAAATATCTCATACCTAACGCAGGAGGAGGTACGGAAGCATCTAAAGAAAACTAAAATTGATAAATCGCCGGGCCCAGATGGATTACACCCAAGGATACTAAGGGAACTAAGTGACGAGATAGCTAGGCCGCTATACCTAATATTTCTGGACACTATCAAGACCGGTGTAGTACCATTGGATTGGCGCATTGCCAACGTGGTTCCAATTTACAAAAAAGGGAGCAAAAGTGAGCCTGGTAACTACAGGCCAGTAAGTCTCACTTCAGGGGATTCTGAGAGACGCCATCGATGAGTACCTTAAGGAGATTAAGGGAATAACTCCTCACCAGCATGGATTCATGAAGGGTCGCTCATGTCAGACAAATCTGATCAGTTTCTACGATGAAGTAAGCTCTAAGCTGGACTTGGGAGAATCTATTGATCTTGTATATCTGGACTTCTCTAAAGCCTTTGACACCGTGCCACATAATAGGCTAATATACAAAATGAGGCAGCTCGGACTGGGCGAAAACGTGTGTACGTGGGTAAAAAATTGGCTCAATGATAGAAAGCAGAGGGTGGTAATAAATGGTTCGTACTCTGATTGGACCACAGTCGCTAGCGGGGTGCCACACGGTTCAGTATTAGGCCCCACTCTGTTCAACATATTTATCAATGACCTGATAGAGGGGCTGCACAGCAAAATATCAATATTTGCAGATGACACAAAATTATACAATATAATTAATGGAACGGAGGACAATGTACGGCTACAAACAGACCTAGATAAGCTGGGGGCTTGGGCAAAAAAATGGCAAATGAAGTTCAATGTTGAAAAATGTAAGACTATGCACATGGGCAGGAGAAACGGATGTCACAAATATTCACTTAATGAGGTACCGCTGGGGAAAAGTGATATGGAAAAGGATCTGGGGGCATTAGTGGATAATAGACTAAACTGGAGTAACCAATGCCAGTCAGCTGCTGCAAAGGCAAATAAAGTCTTGGGGTGCATTAAAAGAGGTATAGGGGCGAAGGACGAGAACATTATCCTTCCATTATATAAGGCACTTGTCAGGCCTCACATGGAATACTGCGTACAGTTCTGGTCACCGGTGCTCAGGAAAGATGTCACAGTGCTTGAGGGGGTTCAAAGAAGGGCAACTAAACTAATACATGGCATGACGGGACTGGAATACCCAGAGAGGCTATCAAAATTGGGACTATTTACTCTAGAAAAAAGAAGGTTAAGAGGCGACCAAATAACCATGTATAAGTACATAAGGGGACAATACAAGGATCTCTCCCATGATCTGTTTACACCCAGGACCATGACGGTAACAAGAGGACATCCGCTACGATTAGAGGAAAGTAGGTTTCATCACCAACATAAAAGGGGATTCTTTACTGTAAGAGCAGTTAGACTGTGGAACTCTCTGCCAGAGGAAGTGGTGATGGCAAAATCCATAGAGGAGTTTAAAAGGGGACTTGATGTCTTTCTGGAGAAGAAGGAAATTACAAGATATAAATCTTAGGTTAATTGTCAATCTGGGTATGCAGGCAGGTAGGAACTATTAGGGGTTGATCCAGGGAACAGTCTGATTGCCATTAGGGAGTCGGGAAGGAATTTTTTCCCCAAAAGGGCTAATTGGCTTCTGGCCTTGGGGTTTTTTGCCTTCCTCTGGATCAACACAGTAGGATAGACAGGCTGGACTAGATGGACATTGTCTTCATTCAGCCTTACATACTATGTTACTATGTTACTCATATGGCTATCAGCAAGTTACAGCTCTTGCAATGCAATAATGAAAATCTCTTGGTCCTTAAGTCGCAAAATAGTCCATCACTAAGGGCTTAATGTTGAAAAATCCCTTTAAGGGTCCTTTTACATGGAACAGAATATTCCCCAACAATGTTGCACAATATGCCGTCCCGAAATTCAGCGTCTGTGTACTTTGATGCAGAATTGCCAGCAGATTTCTGCCTTTTTCAATTCCGCATCAAAACCCGCACAAAATAAGTGGGGATTGTTGCCGAATGTTCCACAGGAGGGCATATCCACAGCGCTGTCGCAGAATATCCGTCCCGTGTGAAAGCGGTGTGTTCACACGTAGCAGAAATATCCACAGCCCAGATGTTACCGCATCTTATCTGTAGGGGGCAGTAAATATATGTGCAGCCACATACAGTCCAATATTGCTGTATGATGGACAAGACGAGGCAGCAGCATTATAGTGCAACGAAAGGGTGGCAGGGCTGTAATCTGAAGCGTTATCACATTTCTTATGAGTATCCGGGTGTGGACGGCGAGGCCGCAGGAGTCACACAATGGTGTGTGTGGGGGTTTCATAGCTGGGGGGGGGGGGGGGGGGGAGTAATCACAACAGGTTCCATAGACCCCATATTAGGGCCATTACTGCTGCACAGAATGCCATATGGTACCCACACAGTGCCAATATGTGACTATGAAGAGCCACATACAGTAGTGGCCAGGGAATGCCATACTATGCCCATAAAGAACCAAGCCAGGGCACTATAGCAGGCTGTACTTTTCTCACAGCTGAGGGTTTGTTACAATCTACCCAGTCTAGACAATCCTCTGTGAAGCGAGCACATCAGTATAAAATCTCTATCCTGTCTTGATAATTTGTTACAATGTATCAGCCTGGCCTTTTTAGTACTAAGGACTGTTATACATTGTAACAACCCCCCAGTGGTGAGAACTAAGGGTTTAGGACAGGTGTATAAACAAGAATAGTCCTATTCACTTACAGCAAACAGAGATCTGCACAATGGTACGGAATTAAAACCACAAGACATGTTAGAACCAGGCATGATTTATAAAATGGCGCATCAAACTGCGCTAAAAGGTAAAATGAATTTATGGGAATGCTGGGTGTCAACATTCCTGGACGGCAGTGTCCTGTATGATCCCTGCTCCCACATCATGAGGTCGTAACACAGATCCTCATACGACCACCATGTGAGCTGTAATGTCCGCCATAGTGGTTGTCAGATTTCCTGTAACTCCACTCTTTAAAAACAAATGTTAAAAATTTTTTATAAGAAGTTGATGTAGACTTTTCCGATGCTCCTCAGCCCATTCCTCTTGGTCATACAGATGTCCAGCATGTCCCGGGTGGGCAGGAAGGTGTCAGTGTCCAGGATGAACCTCTGCAGCGCTCGCTCTCCAGGAAGCGCGTTCTTTTTGTTCTCCTTATTGACGCTGTCCAATAAGACGCCTCGAATGTCTTTGGGTTTTCCCGGCAAGCCAAACACCATGAAGAGTCCGAGGCAGTCGGGGCCGATGAGGCGGCAGAACTCCTCCAGCTTCTCGTAAAGGCTCCGGTTCTTGTAGAAGGAATCCGTAAGTTGTATTTCCTTGAAGGCTCCTTGGTGGAGCGCCTCAGGGTCACCTCTACCGTCTCCATTGAAGTCAGACATCCGAAAGGCCTGAACGGCAATCTGAAGCTTCACGGACTTGTCCGGACCCATCAGTGTCCATATCCAGTCCACGCCAAACAAGAGGGCCTGCTGCTTGGTCATTTTACTGGTCGCAATCCGTTCTGCCACGCCCTTCTCGATGCAGAAGTTGATGAAGTTCACCAGGAAGATCTCGGTCAGGGTGTCAATGCTGGGACGAAGGTTGCCACTAGGGTCCTCAAATCCGAGATAGTCCTTCAGCTTGTCGGAGGCGTGCACCACTCCCTGGCTGAATATTTCACAGATAATGTCCGCCTTCTCCGGCTGGGATATGATCATGGGAACGGAGGGTGTCTGACCCATCCTCTGAGGTCGTCAGATCTGAGATGCCATCATTGGGAAGGAGATGAGAGAAGACAACCTAAAGACATTCTGTGATCCTGCAGCTGTGAACTGGCACTGCCAACGGGACGTGTTGGTGGGAGGGGCCAGTAATTGTATCACCTACTGGAACTAGTCCGACAACTTTCACCTAAGAGAAATTTAAAGAGGCGGATGCCATAACGGTGACAGGACTATAAAAGGGTTTAACCCCTTCCTGCTGCAGCCCTTTTCAGTTTTCTCATTTTCTTTTTTCCTCACCCCCCACCCTACCAAAAAACTCTAATTTTTCCAATGACATGGCTATGAGGACTTTTTTTTTGCGGGACAAGTTGCATTTTTTAGTGCTATTATTTAACATACTGTATAATGTAAACATTTGCAATTTTTGAACATTTGCTTTTACGAAATTCATAACAGTAAAAAATGTTATTTATTCTGTAGGTCGATATGATTGGGGCAATACCAAATTTAGTTTTTTTTTAGTGTGATAGGGCTTTAAAAAAACAACTAAAATTTGTTTAATATTGCCATCTTTTGACCCCCATAACTTTTTCCATTTTTTTTGGTCGATCCTGGACATGTGTAGTTTTTAATAATACCATTCTGGAGTACATACAGCTTTTGGATCACGTTTTTTTTCTTTTTTTCCTTTACATGGGTGAGGGAAAAAAAAAAAAAAGCACAATTCTGGCATTTTTTTGGATGGTGTTCTCTGCGCGGGATTAATAATGTGATATCTGGACTCATAATGAGGCAACTAGGAAAAGTTTTTTTTTAATAAGAAAGACAAAAAGAAAACCCACACACTTTTAATACTTATTATTTCTAATATTTACTTTTTTTCAGTTCCCATAGGGGACTTGATTGATCCATCATACAGTATTTCATTATACTGTATGAGCGATCAAACTGTGTTCCGTCAGGCAGTCTGATAGGCAGTCATGACTGATATCAGAACCCTGTGGGCCTTCAGCAGGAAACTGAATGACACCCCCTGATCGCGCTGTGGGTAGTGGGCGTGTTTGGGACCTCTAAACCCTGTGAGTTCTGGGAGTGGAACCTAAGAACCTTGATCAGAGGTATTTAAAAGGGTTAAAAGATATGATCATCGTTGCCAGGGGTCAGACATCTTTGAGCCTGCTGCATACAGAAATACAGCATGTCAGGAAAGGGTTAAAAGAATTAGAAAAACATGGCTGCTTTCCTTTCAGAAACACTGCCACCATTGTCTGCAGGTTGTGTGAGGTATTTCTGCTCAGCTCCATCCACTTCAATGGAGCTGAGCGGAATACTTGACAACCTATTGACAAGTGTGGTGCTGTTTCTATACAGCAATGCGCCCCCCTTTATTCTTCTTCTTTAGAGGGTTTTCAGCTCTCATGCATCCAGAATAAAAAGTGAACCGATTTAGCAAATAATCCAGATTAAAAAAAAAAGAGACAACTAGTTTTAGGTCTACAGTTCCTATACAAAGCTATGTATCTCCATGGTAACAGACTACAAACAAGCCCTATGTAGTCTGATCCTGCAGCTGTATTACACTTCCTTCTGCTACTTCTTGCAGTGTCTGCACCCTCTCAGGGTTCCTGCACACTGGCGAGAGCGATATTGTTCTCGCAAACCTTCAAAAAAACCCTGGATGTGAGGCGTTTTCATAAGGAAACTGCCTCACATCCCTGCGGGGGTTCCCTTCATCTCGGCTGCGGCTGTCACAGCCACAGCAGGAGATTGTGTTCTCCTTAGATGTGAAACCCCTGGAAGCTGTCACATCCAGCGGTTTAATCTTGTTCTCAATGGGGCAGGCAGTAGCAGCGCCAATCCCGTTGAAAACATGGGGAGATCTCGTGTCGCTGCTGTGACAGCTGCAGCAAGAAGTTTCCTTCACCCCCGCGGTGAGTCCCCTCAGCACTGAACACCCTGCCACTGCTGTCAGTGTTCAATAATGAGGGGACTCCCCGCGGGGGTGAAGGAATCCCCTTACCGCTGCTGTCACAGCAGTGGCAGGAGATCGCGATGATCTCCCTAGGTTTTCGATGGAGCTGGTGCTGCTGCTGCTACTGGCCCCACTGAGAACAAGGTTAAGTCCCTGGATGTGACAGCCTCGCATCCCATTCCTGGGGGCTGAAGGATTCCCCTGCTGCAGCTGTAACAGATTTCTAAAATCTCCATACAGTGTGGAAAATTTCTGCAACAAATCCATAGCATTTTTGAAAGGCGCTGTGGATTCTAAATTCTGCTTATTTATGCTGTGGAAATAGAAGAGTTAAATCCTGCAGCAGATCTGCCATTAAAAATGTGGGCAAATCTGCAGCATTTAGGTGTGGATTTGAAAGTCCGCGGCAAATACGCCAGGTGTAAAGGCTGCCTAAGGGTAGGTGTACGAGACAAACTTGCTGTGGACTTTTTAAGTGCGGATCTTCCACACAAAATCCACAGCATTTACAGTAATAGCTAGTTCCGGCCCATGTGGACATACCTAGAGGGGCCTTTCACACGAGACAAAACGACGCCGCAGGACGCAGCTGTGGAATACCACACTATAAGCCGTAGGTCTAACTTCGGAATTTGCCACAAAATTATCTGCTGTGAGAATTTCACCCCATGTGAACCCTTAAGGGTTCATTCACATCAGCATCAGAGGCTCGGAACCTCCATCACAGATTTCTGCCCCATTTTATCCTGTAAACTCCGGCAAAATGCTAGACGGAAATTATAGTCAGCTGTGTTGTTCCATCCTAATCTTGGAGGTCACAGCTGGAACTACTTAGTAAAATTAGTGGGGTCCCACAGCAATGCAGGAGGAGGGGTGCTGCGCTACATAATGGAGGGAGTATTTCAGGATAAGGAGTGTGCGGAAAGGATTTATGCGAACGACCAAAAACAGGAAAACGTTAGAAATATCGCGTAGCAGACGTCAGGGACTGATTCTGGATCCACACAGCTGTAGTCATGTGACTTTCTCTGGAGACACATATTGCATAAAATCAATGTACCCCTCGATGGGTGTGACTACACAGACATTTGCCACTGCCCACTGGGGGGCACTGTGTACCACGACAGTACTTCTCTTTCTCAACCCGATCAGAAAGTAAGGCGGAGTTCGGTCTGATCGTAATTCTACATATTCTCAAGGGCATTTTACATGCGCACTTAAGCCATGAGAATGGGACAAATTACTCCCAGCCTGATATTGGTTGACAACAGGGAGCAATAGATGACAAACTCGAAAGCAGATCGAGGCAGGACACTTAGGTGTGGCGTCCTTGTAGGTCTTGTGACATCATCCTGTGGCTCACACACAGTAAAGCGGAGGACGCCTTGTAGATAAACATAAGCCTTTATTAGAACACATATATAAACGGACACGTTAACGTCTGCGCAGCGCTCTGGTACATATAGTCACCTATAGTGTTATAATAACCTCTGTGGGAGTCTCGACACCCCCATCCCCTGAACATTTGCACCATCGGCATCAATTACATGCGACTTTGCAAATCACACGTTATATACTATAACAGTCCCGTATCGCCCGTCAGCTGCACATACTGCCCCTCCCCCACATCATAAATAACATACAAAAACAAGAAGCATAAATATCAGCAGAAGATTCAGCCGCCGGGAGAGAACACCAAGGGGCTGCTGGCCCTTTAAATGAAAGTTACAAAAAAAAAAAAAAGGAGCACTTCCCCTTTAAATAAAAGAAACAAGCTCAAGTCGCCCGTTGTTAAAAATTCTAATTGGGGTCTCGGTTACATCTGGGTAGACAAATAATTCAGACGATATTCCGGTTGTTGTGCGACTCGTCACTCCGCTTTCCAGAGTTCTTGAAGGGCTGTAGTTGTAGTGGCAGTCATATTGGTTACCACCCAGACTTCCCAGAAATGGTCGTAACCAAGACAACCAAAAAGAAGCGAATGACTTGAGGACTTTATAATTCTCCTCCCCCAATGTAACAACACTGACAGTAACCTGAATCCCCTTAGGCACAGCCTTGCCCTCTCCAGAACCCAGCTGGCACGCGCTAACTGGTAACATTGGCATAGAAAACTAACGCTACAGTTTTTAATACTTTTTTCTTGTTTTAAATATAAAATTTTGTATAAAAAGAGCGCATAAAAATTGGGAATATCAAACAGCAGGTAAGAATCTTCAGTGTCCTTCCAAAGGGGTATTTTTAGCCAGCCCTCAAAAAAAGTGCCGCGATTGTCCACATGGAGGAGTCCGATATAGCGGATCAGGACATTTAAAGGATGAAGTTGCAATACCAAACACAACCAGAAGGAGGAGAGCAACAAATGATTAGATAAGCAGGTCATACTCTGATAACAAGAAACACCCCAACACTCATCCAAATGGCGGCGTCAGGTATTGCAGCTATGGATGATGCCATTTACTAGTATAAAGAGCAGACCCTTCTTTTGTCACATCCTCCTTGTGGCCTAAGAAATAGCACCATTCCCATTTATGGGGCTGAGCTGCAATACCCCATACTGCCACTTCAAAGAGTGTTGAGTAGTTTCTGGTGATTAGAGCAGCAGACCCTTCTTAAATAGACATGTTGCTCTCCTCCTTGTGGCTGTATCTGGTATTACAGCTTAGCCTGTAATGGACAGCGACAAGAGGAGAGTGACAACAGTTCAGATAAGAAGGGTCTTCTTTTTATACTAAAAAATAGCACCACACCCATTCATGGAGATAAGCTGTAGTACCAGACATAGCCACAATGACGAGTGTGGAGCTATTTCTTAGCATTAAAAGCAGCTCCTTTTTTATGATAATTTTTCACTTACTAATTTGTGGCAGTGTCTGGTATTACAGTTCAGTCCCCTAATAGATATGGCCACTATAAGGATCAGAAAAGAGGGGTCTGTTTGCTTAGGATAGTAAAACTTCTCCACACTCCTTGTGGTTGTGCCTGGTATTGCAGCTCAACTCCATGAATGGGAGTGACACCATTTCTTAGTATAAAAAGGAGACCTTTCTTCTCAAACTGTTGTGAATCTCCTCCTTGTGGACGTGCCCATTGAAGGGATGAGCTGCAATACCAAAGAAATCCATTAGGGGGTTCAGTTTTAATACCAGAAACAGTCATATGACTGAAAATGGCGCAAGTTTTGAAAATTTAATTCCATTCCTTTAATTATGGCTCCACTAGAAAATGTAGCAGTTCAAGTATAATTGAGTCCTGTTGACTGCACTACCCTCGGCACCCAGTAGAGGTCGCTGTTGTAAAAAAAAAAATGCTGATCTTAAAGGGGTTGTCTCGTGAAAGCAAGTGGGGTTATACACTTCTGTATGGCCATATTAATGCACTTTGTAATATACATCGTGCATTAAATATGAGCCATACAGAAGTTATTCACTTACCTTCCCTGCGCTGGCATCCCCGTCTCCATGGCTCCGTCTAACTTCAGCGTCTAATCGCCCGATTAGACGCGCTTGCGCAGAAGGGTCTTCTGCCTTCGGCTCGGCAGCAGCGGCGTTCTGGCTCTGCCCCCTTCTACGCGTCATCGCGTAGCTCCGCCCCATCACGTGTGCCGATTCCAGCCAATCAGGAGGCTGGAATAGGCACACGTGATGGGGCGGAGCTACGCGATGACGCGTAGAAGGGGCGGAGCCAGAACGCCGCTGCTGCCGAGCCGAAGGCAGAAGACCCTTCTGCGCAAGCGCGTCTAATCGGGCGATTAGACGCTGAAGTTAGACGGAGCCATGGAGACGGGGACGCCAGCACAGGGAAGGTAAGTGAATGTATGGCTCTGTATGGCTCATGTTTAATGCACGATGTATATTACAAAGTACATTAATATGGCCATACAGAAGTGCTGAACCCCACTTGCTTTCGCGAGACAACCCCTTTAAGTTAACACTGTCAGATTTTATTTTGTAGAACTAAACAGAAAAGTCATGTGACCACGTTTGATTCCATCGACTTCAATGGAGGATAACAGCTACTGAAAATGCGCAGTCCACTGAAATGATAGTTTTCCAACTGCCCTGTGGCGTGACCTGTGGGGGGAGTGCTGGATGGCCATGTAGAGAGGGGGCGGCACTTCAATTATCAGTCTCACTTAATATGTCTTCCATCTTTAGCGGAGAACTTTGGAAGCCCGAAATGCGTTAACATTTGAAAACTACGAAATTATGAAACTGCGTTACAAAAATTGTCAAAAATGAGGAAAACAAAAAGGTACGACTCAACCGCAGCTTCTCTGAAAAGCTAGACATCTTGTAATTACACAACCCACGAGTACAAAAATACTATCATTATAACAAAGCCCACGCACTGGCGGTGGCCATCTTGGCGTTTGAAATAATGCTTCATGTTGAGGAGGAATCAATACATTCACTGAGATTCGCCGGACGTCCCGCCTCAGTCCGGGCAACTACAGAGAGAGTCAAGCGGAAAATGTTGATTCAGCACATAAAACAGCGGCTGCCAATATGCGGATAAACGATCTGAAATAATGCTACGAACGACTGGCGTTCATCGCTCCTGTCACTTTAACAAGGCACATTCTCCTCTCCCCTCCGAAACACTGAGCGGAAAAACAGTGATGCAAAAAAATAGATTTTATACAATAAACTTTTTTTTTTAAACAAATGAAACAAAAAAAATTAAAGATCGCATCTGGTTGGCGTCACACGTTGGAGTCTTCGTCTGTAATACTGGCGCTGGGGGATCGGGCTGTGTAATCCTTGAACATGTCGTCTTCTTTCAGCATGTGCTATGGGGAGAGACAAGATGGTGAGGATGGAGTGAACCCATAATAGGTGGTTCTTAAATGTTTGAATGCTGCTTAGGATGTGAATGGAGAATAAAGCAGGCGAAAGGGTGAGGAAACGTTTGATGTAGAAAAAACATTATCTCCCACAATGCAATGCACTGTGTATTGTAGGCATTTAGCTATGGTACTATGGGGTGTGTCTGTCAAAGTCCTGACCGACTAAACTGAGAATGCAGCTTTGGATGTGAGAGGAGAACATGAAGCTCACTTACTGTCAGGTTGTTGATGCCTTCAGAAAAGGCTCCGATCTGCCTCACCGTTCCTTCTGAATCATCCATCTTATAAGGGGGAGAAAAATTCAACATGCATCCGAGAGACAAAGTTAAATTATTGTACATAGTGGGCAGTATTATAGTAGTTATATTATTGTACATAGGGGGCAGTATTATAGTAGTTATATTCTTGTACATAGGGGGCAGTATTATAACAGTTATATTCTTGTACATAGGGAGAAGTATGATAGTAGTTATATTCTTGTACATAGGAGCAGTATTATAGTAGTTATATTCTTGCACATAGGGGGCAGTATTATAGTAGTTATATTCTTGCACATAGGAGCAGTATTATAGTAGTTATATTCTTGCACATAGGGGGCAGTATTACAGTTATATTCCTTGTACATATGGACAGTATTATAGTAGTTATATTCTTGTAAATAGGGGGCAGTATTATAGTAGTTATATTCTTGTACACAGGGGGGCAGTATTATAGTAGTTATATTCTTGTACATAGGGGGCAGTATTATAGTAGTTATATTCTTGTACATAGGGGGCAGTATTATAGTAGTTATATTCTTGTACATAGGGGGCAGTATTATAGTAGTCATATTCTTGTACATAGGGGGCAGTATTGTAGTAGTTATATTCTTGTACATAGGGGGAAGTATGATAGTAGTTATATTCTTGTACATAGGGGGCAGTATTATAGTAGTTATATTCTTGTACACAGGGGGTAGTATTATAGTAGTTATATTCTTGTACATAGGGGTAGTATTATAATAGTTATATTTTTGTACATAGGTGGCATTATGATAGTAATTATATTCTAGTACACAGGGGGCAGTATTATAGTAGTTATATTCTTGTACATAGGGGGCAGCATTATAGTAGTTATATTCTTGTACATAGGGGGCAGTATTATAGTAGTTATATTCTTGTACATAGGGGGCAGTATTATAGTAGTTATATTCTTGTACATAGAGGGCAGTATTATTGTAGTTATATTCTAGTACACAGGGGGTAGTATTATAGTAGTTATATTCTTGTACATAGGGAACAGTATTGTAGTTATATTCTTGTACATAGGGGGCAGTATTATATTAGTTATATTCTTGTACATAGGGGGCAGTATTATATTAGTTATATTCTTGTACATAGAAGGCAGTATTATAGTAGTTATATTCTTGTACATAGGGGGCAGTATTATATTAGTTATATTCTTGTACATAGGGGGCAGTATTATAGTAGTTATATTCTTGTACATAGGGGGCAGTATTATATTAGTTATATTCTTGTACATAGGAGCTGTATTATAGTATTTATATTCTTGTACATAGGGGGCAATATTGTAGTAGTTATATTCTTGTACATAGGGGGAAGTATGATAGTAGTTATATTCTTGTACATAGGGGGCAGTATTATAGTAGTTATATTCTTGTACACAGGGGGTAGTATTATAGTAGTTATATTCTTGTACATAGGGGGCAGTATTATAGTAGTTATATTCATGTACATAGGGGGCAGTATTATAGTAGTTATATTTATGTACATAGGGGGCAGTATTATAGTAGTTATATTCTTGTACATAGGGGCAGTATTATATTAGTTATATTCTTGTACATAGGAGCTGTACTATAGTATTTATATTCTTGTACATAGGGGGCAATATTGTAGTAGTTATATTCTTGTACATAGGGGGCAGTATGATAGTAGTTATATTCTTGTACATAGGGGGCAGTATTATATTAGTTATATTCTTGTACATAGGGGGCAGTATTATAGTAGTTATATTCATGTACATAGGGGGCAGTATTATAGTAGTTATATTCTTGTACATAGGGAGAAGTATGACAGTAGTTATATTCTTGTACATAGGAGCAGTATTATAGTAGTTATATTCTTGCACATAGGGGGCAGTATTATAGTAGTTATATTCTTGCACATAGGAGCAGTGTTATAGTAGTTATATTCTTGCACATAGAGGGCAGTATTATAGTAGTTATATTCTTGCACATAGGGGGCACTATTATAGTAGTTATATTCTTGTACATAGGGGGCAGTATTATAGTAGTTATATTCTTGTACATAGGGGGCAGTATTATAGTAGTTATATTCTTGTACATAGGGGGCAGTATTATAGTAGTTATATTCTTGTACATAGGGGGCAGTATTATAGTAGTTATATTCTTGTACATAGGAGGCAGTATTATAGTAGTTATATTCTTGTACATAGGGGGCAGTATTATAGTAGTCATATTCTTGTACATAGGGGGCAGTATTATAGTAGTTATATTCTTGTACATAGGAGCTGTATTATAGTATTTATATTCTTGTACATAGGGGGCAATATTGTAGTAGTTATATTCTTGTACATAGGGGGAAGTATGATAGTAGTTATATTCTTGTACATAGGGGGCAGTATTATAGTAGTTATATTCTTGTACACAGGGGGGCAGTATTATAGTAGTTATATTCTTGTACATAGGGGGCAGTATTATAGTAGTTATATTCTTGTACATAGGGGGCAGTATTATAGTAGTTATATTCTTGTACATAGGGGGCAGTATTATAGTAGTCATATTCTTGTACATAGGGGGCAGTATTATAGTAGTTATATTCTTGTACATAGGAGCTGTATTATAGTATTTATATTCTTGTACATAGGGGGCAATATTGTAGTAGTTATATTCTTGTACATAGGGGGAAGTATGATAGTAGTTATATTCTTGTACATAGGGGGCAGTATTATAGTAGCTATATTCTTGTACACAGGGGGGCAGTATTATAGTAGTTATATTCTTGTACATAGGGGGCAGTATTATAGTAGTTATATTCTTGTACATAGGGGGCAGTATTATAGTAGTTATATTCTTGTACATAGGGGGCAGTATTATAGTAGTCATATTCTTGTACATAGGGGGCAGTATTGTAGTAGTTATATTCTTGTACATAGGGGGAAGTATGATAGTAGTTATATTCTTGTACATAGGGGGCAGTATTATAGTAGTTATATTCTTGTACACAGGGGGTAGTATTATAGTAGTTATATTCTTGTACATAGGGGTAGTATTATAATAGTTATATTTTTGTACATAGGTGGCATTATTATAGTAATTATATTCTAGTACACAGGGGGCAGTATTATAGTAGTTATATTCTTGTACATAGAGGGCAGTATTATTGTAGTTATATTCTAGTACACAGGGGGTAGTATTATAGTAGTTATATTCTTGTACATAGGGAACAGTATTGTAGTTATATTCTTGTACATAGGGGGCAGTATTATATTAGTTATATTCTTGTACATAGGGGGCAGTATTATATTAGTTATATTCTTGTACATAGAAGGCAGTATTATAGTAGTTATATTCTTGTACATAGAAGGCAGTATTATAGTAGTTATATTCTTGTACATAGGGGGCAGTATTATATTAGTTATATTCTTGTACATAGGGGGCAGTATTATAGTAGTTATATTCTTGTACATAGGGGGCAGTATTATATTAGTTATATTCTTGTACATAGGAGCTGTATTATAGTATTTATATTCTTGTACATAGGGGGCAATATTGTAGTAGTTATATTCTTGTACATAGGGGGAAGTATGATAGTAGTTATATTCTTGTACATAGGGGGCAGTATTATAGTAGTTATATTCTTGTACACAGGGGGTAGTATTATAGTAGTTATATTCTTGTACATAGGGGGCAGTATTATAGTAGTTATATTCATGTACATAGGGGGCAGTATTATAGTAGTTATATTCATGTACATAGGGGGCAGTATTATAGTAGTTCTATTCTTGTCCATAGGAGAGGATAGACGTGTGCTTGTGAGCTCCCAGTAGGGAGGAGGCATGGCCTCTGACCCAGGAGGAAGTGAGTGCAGCTGGGCTGACGATCCTGGGAGAGCCCAGAGCCTGGAGTGTGGCTTGCAGCATGGAGATCAAGAAAGTGGTAACCAGGAAATGGTGGCTGGTGAGATTACTGAATCATGTAAAGCATTTGGATTGAGTATGAAAGTGACTAAGAAAAGTTTATTTAAACTGGAAAGACAAATTTTGAAGTTAAGAGAAGAGATTAAGATAGAGACGGATGCAAAGACAAAGCTGATGAAGTGTGAGTGCCTGGATAATTGCACACGTGAGCTCGCTATATTAAAGGAGCGACTAGACAAAGAAGCAAATGCAATACCTAAAGTAGAAAACTGGGCAATGGAGAAAAAGAGGGAGGCCAGAGTGCAAAATATGAAGAGGGAGGCCAGAGTGCAAAACATGAAGATTAAAGAAGTCATTGAGAAAAAAGGTACTGATTATAATGTTGTGTATGGTATGGTGGAGCAGGGAACCCCTCTGAGATGTGCGGGTGCAGCGCCTGGAGGGTCACTGAGTATGGGAGCTGAGCTATCAGACTCTGAAAATGCTGCTAATACTGAGGAGCAAAATGTGACAGCCAATAAGGGGTTAATTGCAAAGGACTCTGTTTGCAGTGCTGATGAAATGAATGCAAGTAGTAAACTGGTGTATGCTTCAGGTACTGACATTGTAAATGAAACACCGTGCAGTATAATGAGTGAAGAGACAACTGCATTGTCCGGAGTAGATATGGTGGAGATTTGTGAAGGTTCTCAGCCATCCGCAGAGGTGTGTGTACAGCAATATGCAGGACAGTCTCATACCACCGCAGGTGTGTCTGCAGGACAGTCTCATACCACCGCAGGTGTGTCTGCAGGACAGTGTGAAACCACCGCAGGTGTGTCTGCAGATCAATCAGGAGTCAGTAAGCCTGCTGATGAGGAAAGGTCAGGCACTCATCCCTCTGCTGACCGTCCACAATTCAACAGACTATTCTCCAATGTCACAAAGCCAGCTCCCCCTCCACCACAGAGGAGAAACGCTGTCAGGATTAAGTACACAGGGCCAGAAGAGAACATTCCCTCCAGACTGTACATCGGGAAGAGTCTCCTAAAAGACTTTATGAAGTTTAAAGCCTCTGAGGTGTACGCTCTGATCCATATCCCCTCCAGCAGAATCTACGACATCAGCTTTAAGCTGCAATATGACTTGGATGCATTCTGGAGTATATATAATGACACAAGGGGACAGTCAATCTGGGAGTATCTCCAGGTGATCCAGCTGTCCAAGCCTCAGGTGGTGAGGGCCACCATATTGTTCCAGTCTGAGGTGGTGGCGCTGGCAGATCTGGAGCACTGGCTGAGTAGGCAATGTATGATCATGAACTATCCAGAAAAAAGCTATGATGAGGAGGGAATCTGGAATGGTGGATACACTGTAAAGATCCAATTAGAGCGAGCCAATGGTGTGACCAGACATCTACCGCACTCCTTGTATCTAGGCTCAGAGAGAGGAATATGCTACTACCCTGGTCAGCCTCGCCTATGTCATAGGTGTGGGGGCAGACACCTCGCTTTCAACTGCTCTCGAGTCAAGTGTTCATTATGTGGAGAGTTTGGACATTCAAAAAGCGATTGTAGAGGACCCGTCATTTGTAACCTGTGCTTAGGAGCAGGTCATACATTCCGGGAGTGTCCACATGCAGAGCATAATAAAGGAGGTGATGATATCGGCATAGAGCCCATGGAGGAAGGTAAAGAGGATGTCGCCGCAAGAGCAGATACAGCCCCAGAATCCAACAGTCCTAATACTAATGTAGTGCAAAGTACCAGTGACCCTGCTTTAGAGACTGATAACTCACCCGCTGCACTACAAGTACCAGCAGAGGGAGAGATGGATGGTCCTCCCACTACAGTACAAGTACCAGCCACCGAGAATGCATCTGATGGAAAAGGAAAAATCCTTGCTGTAAGAAGTGAAATATCCCCTGTTGTACTACAAGCACCAGCTATTGAAGAGAAACCTCATGAAAAGAAGAAAATATCCAGTAAACCTGTTGCTAAATCAACTGAACAGCAGCCATGTAAGGCTACAGAACCCTCCGACCGAGCCGCAAGGCCCAGACGCCCCTCTGTGGATCAAGAGGGGTTCCAGGCGGTGAAAAGAAAGAATAAAACTGCTGCGGCGATTTTTCGAGCAGAATTTGCAAAGAAAATCCCGTATCAGCCGGTGCCGGCCATAACTTCCGGACAGTATGGAGTGCTGGGAGAAGAATCAGAGAAGTCGGAAAAAGAATGTGTCTCTTTACATAACTCTGATGATGACCTTCAGGAAGAGGAACCTCAGCCATCAGTGTCCACCAAAAGATGGGGCTCTGCAGGTGACAGCAGCGGACGGAGGAGGAAAAGCAAGAAAGACCAGTGACTTAAATGAGTTTTGAGAGTCTGCTCTATAAATGGGAACAGTGTAAAGACTAAGAACAGAAACAATGTACATAGTATAAACTGGAGGAGAATCCGGGTACCAACTTCTGTGCGGTTGGTCTGAAGTTTATTTTGTTCTGCTTTTCTGTTCTGATGTTCTGTTTTCGTTGTTGACTCTTATGTGTTTATAGTTAGTATATTGTAATAATTTTGTTGCAAGTTTTAAATAAAAAGATCATTATAGTAGTTATATTCATGTACATAGGGGGCAGTATTATAGTAGTTATATTCATGTACATAGGGGGCAGTATTATAGTAGTTATATTCTTGTACATAGGGGGCAGTATTATTGTAGTTATATTCTTGCACATAGGGGGCAGTATTATATTAGTTATATTCTTGTACATAGGGGGCAGTATTATAGTAGTTATATTCTTGTACATAGGGGGCAGTATTATAGTAGTTATATTCTTGTACATAGGGGGCAGTATTATAGTAGTTATATTCTTGTACATAGGAGGCAGTATTATAGTAGTTATATTCTTGTACATAGGGGGCAGTATTATAGTAGTCATATTCTTGTACATAGGGGGCAGTATTATACTAGTTATATTCTTGTACATAGGAGCTGTATTATAGTATTTATATTCTTGTACATAGGGGGCAATATTGTAGTAGTTATATTCTTGTACATAGGGGGAAGTATGATAGTAGTTATATTCTTGTACATAGGGGGCAGTATTATAGTAGTTATATTCTTGTACACAGGGGGTAGTATTATAGTAGTTATATTCTTGTACATAGGGGGAAGTATGATAGTAGTTATATTCTTGTACATAGGGGGCAGTATTATAGTAGTTATATTCTTGTACACAGGGGGTAGTATTATAGTAGTTATATTCTTGTACATAGGGGTAGTATTATAGTAGTTATAGTTTTGTACATAGGTGGCATTATTATAGTAATTATATTCTAGTACACAGGGGGCAGTATTATAGTAGTTATATTCTTGTACATAGTGAGCAGTATTATAGTAGTTATATTCTTGTACATAGAGGGCAGTATTATTGTAGTTATATTCTAGTACACAGGGGGTAGTATTATAGTAGTTATATTCTTGTACATAGGGAACAGTATTATAGTAGTTATATTCTTGTACATAGGGGGCAGTATTATATTAGTTATATTCTTGTACATAGGGGGCAGTATTATAGTAGTTATATTCTTGTACATAGAAGGCAGTATTATATTAGTTATATTCTTGTACATAGCGGGGCAGTATTATATTAGTTATATTCTTGTACATAGGGGGCAGTATTATATTAGTTATATTCTTGTACATAGGGGGCAGTATTATAGTAGTTATATTCATGTACATAGGGGGCAGTATTATAGTAGTTATATTCTTGTACATAGGGAGCAGTGTTAAAGTAGCTAAATTCTTGTACATAGGGAGCAGTGTTAAAGTAGCTAAATTCTTGTACATAGGGAGCAGTATTATAGTAATTATATTCTTGTACATAGGGGGCAGTATTATAGTAGTTATATTCTTGTACATAGGGGGCAGTATTATAGTAGTTATATTCATGTACATAGCGGTCAGTATTATAGTGGTTATATTCTTGTACATAGGAGGCAGTATTATAGTAGTTATATTCTTGTACATAGGGGCACTATTATAGTAGTTATACTCTAGTACATAGGGGGCAGTATTATAGTAGTTATACTCTAGTACATAGGGGGCAGTATTATAGTAGTTATACTCTAGTACACAGGAGCAGTATAGTCATGTACCTGCTCTAGTCTGTCCAGGTCCTCGTCATCTAACATCCTGATGTCCAGGCCGGCTCGGAAGGGCTTGATGATGCTGTTTGCAGACGATTGTCCAAGCTCCATGGGACAGACATACTCTTCACACTCTTCTTGCTTCTTCTTACGTAAAGTCCCAAAATTGGAAAATGCCAATTTCCTCGGCTTGGAAGAAAAAAATTAAATAAAGGAGGTTTAACTAGCAGTGATATATTAAATTCAAGTGGCGAGTTTCACCTCCTTACCTTGACTTTGGCTGTTGCGGTCAGCAAAATATATTCTGGAGAGGACAGTGCCTCCTGCTTCTGTTGCTGTGCCTGCTGACCGACCAGTAGATTGAAATGAGTGGCCAAGTGCCGCCGTAGGAGGGTCTTGTTTGGCGGGATATTCAGAAGCTGAGCCATGGTCTCCACGTTAAACCGAGGCTCAAGGACCTGGAGTTAAAAAACTTTTAACTTGCGGTTTGTATTTATTTTTTTCCACTGACAGAGGGATTCTTAAGATGTGTCACAAGGCTTGCGCTCCTTTTAATCACCACTTTCAACCACAACTATAGTGGTGATTAAAAGGGGCTTCAATTAGGACCGCTGTCCACAAGCCAAAAAAGGCAGTTCTTGGAGGCTGCCGACACTGGATCATTACGTGTGTGCATTAAACGTGTGCCATGCTACTCGCCAGCAGGCGGCAACAATGAGACTGGTGGACCAGCAGACAGAGAGCCAGCATGGTGATGCAAGGACCTGCAGCCTGAGAGCTAACCGGAAATCATCAGAAATAGGACTACAGCTTTGCATGTGATTGGAGTACAAGGCATAATTGTACAAGTACAGAAAAACATTTGATTTAACTAGTGAATGATGAGGAGTGCGCCATGCAGCTTACCATAAGTCCGCCATGTACGCCACTTCCTCTCAAGTTAGGGGCGTATTCTGCGAGATCAACAGATCGCAGCCACTCCATCACCCGGTGATTCGTCCACTGAGCCACTTCGGAGGGGGTAATATTACTCTGCATCAGAGAAATAAAAATGAGACGAAGGTTCAAAAATACTCAAAGCCCAATTAATCAAACTGAGTGGTTGGATGAAGTTACCTCTTCAGAGGGTCTCCTACGCAGACAGTTGGGCTCAAAAGTGTTAATTCTCAAGACCTGAATGCCTCGCTTTATACTGAGATGGTGCAGGACACTTACGACTTTAAGGGAGAGCAAATCATCCTGAGAAATACAAGGGAAATATCAAAACTTAAAAAGGACACCACACTAAAAAAACAAAACGAACTAATTACGTCCATTTATTCCTGTCCGGCACAGCGGCCTCCATGTTCTATTTACAGATACAGTAGATTACTCAACAGTTTCTGAGGAGACTCCAAGATTGCACTGCTTGTGGCCATGCAATTTTCCATATAGTCCAGGCCACTCCCACAATCTGTCAACGCATGCTGATTGACATATGGCCACACCCCTACACTAATCCAGAGTTCTTTCAGTAACCAGTTAAAGGGGCTGCAGTACAGATGATTGTAAGAAGTCAAGGAAATTTACACAAAGGATAATGACAATTTACCGCTGGCGAATACACTGTCGTGGACAGGGGGCCTAAAGGGCAATGATGCTAAAATCAGCGCAGTCAGGCGACTTACCACTGTCATGTAATGAAGCATCCGACCGTCAATCTTTGCTTCATCGAACTGAGTCTTGTACTGGGGGAGGCCAATGTCGTCCAACCATCCTACAAAATAGCCACAATTATAAACAGGGAGAATTATAAAGACTGTCTAAAAAAAGCTGTTTGTCACCCAAAGCAACAAATCACAGCGCAGCTTTCATTCCTCCTGGTGCTCTTGAGAAATGAAAGCTGCTGGTCTGACGAGTATATAGGTCACGATGGCAAAGAGCGCTGCTGGGAGTACGTCTGCCCCACAGGATCAGCACACTCCTCTTCTGAAATCATCTGTGCTGCTTTACTTCCAATGTGCATGAAGACTTACTTGTGACCCACTTGTAGTCCAACTTCCCGTAATTGCTGTCGTCTTCGGAGCCCAATGACTGCAGCGCCAGCTGGAGCTTCTTGCGGTGCAGCGAGTGTTTAATGCCCAGCTCCTGCAATGCAAAGAGCAGATCATGAGGCCGGGGGCAGCACCGCCCATAGAGTAGATCCCCCGATGACCAGACCTCAGGGCAGCACTGGCGCACGGCACTGACCGTAGACTACGTCCCCCGATGACCAGACCTCGGGGAAAGCACTGGCGCCAACACTGCTCGTAGACTACATCTCCTGAAGACCAGACTCTGGGGCAGCACTGGTGCATGGCACTGACCATAGAGTACTTCCCCTGATGACCAGACCTCAGGGCAGCACTGGCGCACGGCACTTCTCGTACACTACATCCCCAGATGACCAGATCTCGGGGGAAGCACTGGCGCATAACACTACTCGTAGACTACATCTCCCAATGACTAGACTTCGGGGGAGCACTGGCGCACGGCACCGACTGTAGAGTACATCCCCCAATGACTAGACCTCGCCCAAGGAGCTGGGACACAACAGAACAGTATTATACCATCGCTTCCTCTCACCTTCTCCAAGTCCTGCTGCGAGGCGTGGAGCAACGTCTGCCCGGACACGACCCACTGCTTGCAGCCATTCACGTAGCTGCCCAGACCCTGGTCCCTCAGCCAGTTGCACACCTGCTCCTTTGACCACTTGGCGAACGGTGTGTCCAGGTCACTGCAAAGAAAAGCATGTGCATTCAGATTCTAAAACCTATAGATAGCCAGTTGCAAAAGTTTTCAACTGCCTAAAAAAAAAACAAAAAAACCCCACAACAATCCTTTTTTAAATAACACAATAAAAGACAGCAGACTTATTTAAAATCTAGTTAAAAAAAACCTAAAAAATGCTGCTGGCAGTTTTTTGTAGGGAGTTGAATACTTTTGCAGTTAAGAGATGTAGCGCATTAAACTCAAGGCTGATCGCCAAACAGATCCGAATCTCCGGCTTTCTCCACTTCATCGCATGGTGACAGCGCACAAGTTGTCACCTCTACAGGCTCTCCCTCCTGGCCTTATTTTCTTTTAACCTTGAAGCCATGTGATTTCAATCCTCTTCTATTTACTGAATGTGAGGAGCCCACAACAAGTCTGTGCTGCAAGGAGAGGCAGTCTGTTGTACAGCAGGTAGAAGTTTCTATGACTACTGAAAGGTGGTAACCCAGACAGGAAGTCAACTGCTTGACAGGCAAATTTCATTACTGAGTGACATTGTGGCCCTCAGTACCATTGCTTCCCTGAAAAACAAAGTCCTTTGTTTCTATTGTGTCAAGGGGGTGGAGTTTACATTTTCTTGCCTTAATAAAGAGGAGCATTGGAACTCACAAAGGCAGAGCTCATTTTTTCACGCCCTCTAACAGGCACTTTAAATGGTCTTTTCTCACTAGTGTCATTGGGGAACACAGCAAAGACCGTGGGATATAGCTACTGCCACTAGGAGGCGACACTAAGCACAAAAAGTGTTAGCTCCGTCCGCTGACTATATCCCTCCCTGCCGACACCCGGCTAATAGGGTTTAGCTTAGTGTCCGTAGGAGGCAGACTGTCTCGCTCGCAAGGGCTGAATGGATTTTCCAGGATGGGCCAGGGCTAACGGAGTAATGGCTCTTCCTTTAACCCAATTGGGGAGGGTGAACAGAAGTTGAGTGCCCCTTCTTTTGTTTGCCCGGCACCCTCAGAGAAAAAGGAGGAGTGAGTGATCTGCTGGAAGTGATGGCTGGCTGACCCCAAGGGCACCAGGGCCTGCCAGCAACAGCGTTTCCCGTTTTTCCTCCGGATGGTCTACATCCCCTCCCCGTGAAAGGGCAGGCGATAGCGAGGGTTGAGCTCTGCTGGAGTTGAGGAGCCGTCTTAAGAAAAAAGAGAAGATAGGGGAGTAGAAAGAAGCAGGTAAGAAAATAGCTTCCCTTGCTGCCCTGTCCGGTACAGGGTCCCGTACTGTGTCACGCTGCCCAGCAGGCTGTGTATTTGTCCCATGGGGTATTTGCCACCATGCAATGTGGCCGCTTTGGGGCCATGTTAGAGCTTGCTGATGGGGTCATTTTTTTTTTTTTTCATAGGCTCAGCTTCACAGGTGGGGTTGATTGTGCTGGTGCTTCAGTCAGCCAAGGAAGCTCCTTGTCAGTGTTTGCTCCTTCTCCTCTAGAGCAGTCATGTGTGGGCCAGTTGTATGCAGTGTACTGTCTGGTATGGACTGCTGTAAGCAGCATCATTCTTGTGTGCCTCTGCGCATTTTCTGTTCTGTGTGAACTATGTCATACTTCTGTATGTCTGTTCTGCTATGTCCTACTATAAGCAGTATCATTCTTCTGCATTTCTGCGCAGTTTCTGTTCTGTGTGAACTGTGTCATACTTCACTATGTCTGTTTTGCTATGTCTTGCTGTGAACAGTGTCATTCTCCTGTGTGTCTGATGTATCCAGGAGGAACTGATTGCCGCCATCAGGCAGCATGCCTGCAAGTCAGTGCATGTAGCCCCAGTGGCCTAATTGATAAGGCACTGGCCTCCTAAGCCAGGTATTGTGGGTAAAGCATGTTGTATTTTACTATGCGGCCTAATGTGGTTTAGTCCAGCCGCCGTGCAGCTTTTGATGTATAGATGGCTTTTAAGGTATAGACCAGCCGCTGTGCGGCTGGGAAGCTTTTAAGGTATGGCCCGGCCACTGGTTGCGGTAACCGATGCGTGTCAGTTTCTGTGTAGCCAGGCGTGTTCTGCCTGCGGTCACGTGGCTTGGTTGGTGCCGCCATGGGCATCTAGGTATTGGCTGCCACGCGTTCTGTTGCGTTTGCACAATTCGTGTTACCCGCACCCCCTCACCAATGGCTATGTGCCCCATTCCTAGGCGTCATGGCTCCACCTCCTCCTGCAGGTTGATGGAATAGTATTACTCTCCAATATACCCCTACTCAGGAGGGCGAACGCAGTTAACCTTAGCGCGAGTCTGGTCTTACTGAGACCTTTGGTTCCTACCATACGGCGAAGAATACCTGCACACTGTATGAAATTTACACCGAGCTACAGGTTATCTCGTGTGGCGAACAGTGTTCAAGTTAATTGACCTGTGGTACCTTGTATGCTGCTCCGGACCGGGTTGAGCCTACCTTATCGGTAGCTCCCCTATTGCCCCTCCTGCAATTCCCTGCAGCCAGCCTACCACAGTATCGGAGTCTAGGAGGACACGCAGACAGGGGCCGGCCAGAGCCACATACCAAATGTGCTCTCGCCACATGACAAGATTTGCATTCAGAGAAAACGTGTTGAGCCTCGCGTGTTGCCCTCCTGCAGTTCCCTGCAGGGATTCTTAGCGCAGTGTCTGTATCCGGTCAAGGGCTGGCCAGAGCCACATACTATGTGCGCTCTCGCTACAGTACGAGATTACATCTGTCTGGAGAATATCTCGTCTTTACAAACGACTGTGTTCGAACTAATTGCCAGCATGGCTCTGGCCTTGCTGAGATCTGTGGTACCCTTCATGTGGAATGAGTACTCTCACAGGGAGTCCCCGCACTCATCGCTCCCCAGGTCTGCTTTACACCGGGTGGAGCCTTGCCTGTCAGTAGCTCTCCGGTTGCCCCTCCTGCAGGCAGCTTTGGCGCAATGTCAGTGTACTCGATGACACGTGGGCAAGAGCCAGCCAGAGCCATGTATTATGTGTGCTCTCACTACAGGCATCCAGCCAGAGAAGATCCCATCTTGCAAACTAATTGCAGCATGGCTCCGGCCGTGCTGACACCTGTGGTACCCTTCATGTGGAAGGAGTACTCGCACAGGGAGCCTCCAGACTCTGCGCCCCTCAGGTCTGTTACAGACCGGGTTGAGCCTTGCCTAGCGGCTAGCTCACTGAGGGGTGCGGTTCTCGACAGGCAGCCTTGGAGCAGTGTCCGTGTCCATGACTGCACATGCTATGTGCACTCTCAATGCAGTACAAGATTGCATCCAGCCATGTTCAGACTGGTTATCAGCAGTACTCCGGGCTTGCTGAAATCGGTAGTTCCTTCTATAGGGAAGGAATACTGGGCACAAGTCGTCCAAGGACATATTGCTTTTTTCTACAGTTCGGAATGGGGGAGCTATACCGGACGGCTAGCTTCCCTATGGTGGCCCGTCTGCATGGTCCTTGCAGGCAGCTTTAGCACTTTCCTCACTTACAGGAGTAGAGGGGGGCTGGGGCTGCCCGGAGCCACATACTATGTGCACTCACGCCGCTATGTGGGATGGACATCCAGTCAGGATAGTAATAGGCTGCGGGCTGCCGCCTCCAACAGGGTGCCTGGGGCAGTAGATCCATCTATTAGCTCCCCTCCATTCAGCTCTGACATGCTTATCCACTATGGGTCCAGTCCTTCTCCTGGCGGCCTCGGAACCAAACCAGCATCCGTGGCTTTCTAGGAAGACTCAGGCGGCAGGCTCAGTCAGCTGTGTCCATGCGGACGTGGGTCACTCATGTCGCACGGGCCTTGCAGTCTCCCCTATTAGGCATGTGTGGGCTGCTGCCGTTAGCAGTACTCTGTAGTCAGAGCGGTCTGCGACTTCACTCCTACAGCATTTCTCCACGTAGCCTTCCTACGCAAGTAAGACCACCATCGGGGAGACAAAGCATTTAATCAGACGGAGTTAGTAGCGCTCTGTGATCCTCCTGTGCTATTTCGTCATGCAGGATTACTAGCAGGAGACCATGAGATGGTTTACACGAATACGGTTTTCAATTCTTAGCGCTCACCCTCCAGACTCTGGAGGATTTCGCGAAAAAACCAGCGAGGCTCACATGCGGCAACTATATAGCCCCGTCAAGGGGCCCCAGGTCTTTAGTTTCATCCCTCTTTCTCATGGTGCTGATTTCATGTTCAGCTCGCTCAGTTTACTTGTGTATCTACTAAGCAGGATGCGCTATTGGGTGGAGGTTCTTCGATCATCCTGGCTCTTCGCTGTTGCTCCTAACACTGGTGGAGCCTTGGTGTTCTGTGGTGGTTTCTTCGCACTGGTGCAGCTTCGCGGTAGTGCAGGGTCACTGTGCCAGAGACATCATATGTTCAGGCTGTGTTACGGCACATATTTCTAGAACGAGTGCCTCATTGGAAGCTCCTCATCAGGAGCTCCCCTTTTTTTCTCAGTGGTGGGCTGGTTCTCGGACCATCTTTTAGCGCTGTCTCTGAGCATGCAGGATTGCCTAGGCACCTATTTGTGGTTAAAGAGCCAATTTCGCTTCTTTAGATGCAGCTGGTTATATATTCCCCACCGTTGGGTACTGTTCTTGAAATGATACGGGCGAGAAAGACACTTTAGGTAAGTTCCTTAGAAAATCTAGTTTTTCCAGACCCGGTCATCCAAACTATGGTCGAGGGTGTCTCAAGGCCTCCAAAAGTCGTCATCTCACGCTGGATCCGCTCAGTGCTGGTTGAGGCCTACTGGGCTATGGATAAGACACTGCCATTTCAGGTGACAACACACTCTGCCAGGGCGGTGGAAGCTTCATAGGCGGTCAGCAATGATGCCTTCGCCTTGCAAGGGTGTAGGGGGGCTCCTGGTCGTCCCTACACATTTTCTCTAAGTTCTACCGAATTCACACTCTTTGCGTCAGCCGATGCTTCGCTAGGCGGAAGGTTACAGATAGCGTTTGTGTTTTTTCCGGGGACTGCTTTGGAACATCCCACGGTCTTTGCTGTGTCCCCCAATGACACGAGCGACAAAATGAGATTTTTTAGCCACCGTAAAATCTCTTTCTCGTCTTGTCATTGGGGGACAGAGCACCCGCCCTTTCTTCCTTTCTATATGACACAGTTTTGTTGTCCTGGCCAGGACCACTGGTGTGTCGCCTCCTAGTGTCAGTAGCTATTGCTGTGTCCCCCAATGACGAGACGAGAAAGATTTTACGGTGAGTAAAAAATCCTCTTTTTGTGGGTTCCATCAGGCGCAGTAGTTGGACCGAGCATTGGACAGATATACCTCACAGAATTGCAAGAAAATCCTCATTATAATAGGACACGTCACTAAGGGGTTAACTATTTTGGTCCTAGAGATATGACGATTTTTGGAGAATTTCATCTCCACTTCTCAAAAGCCTTAACTTTATTTTTCCATCAACACGTCCATATGGCGGCTTGTTCGTTGCGTGGCATTGTAGTTTTTATTGGCATAATTTTTTGGGTACTTATAATGTACTGTAAAACGTATTCATTTTTTGGAAGGGGCAAGGAGAAAAAAAACCCCATCAATTCCGCCTAAAATTTTGTGCTTTATAGTATTTTGTTTTGGTTTTTTTTTGCATTGCTGCATTCAAAGTCACACAAGTTTTAAACTTTTTTGCTTAGACGGAGCTCTGTGATGGCTTACTTTTCATGTGAAGAGCTATAGTTTTTATTAGTACCATTTTGGGGTACATAAGACTTTTTTGATCACTCCAATTGCAATTTATTGAGGCAAATTCTTTTTTTTTTTTTTTTTAAGAGCTTGCCATGCAGGATTAAAGTGTTCACGTTATTGCATGGATCGCTACAGATGTTTTTTTTATGTGGTTTCCTTTGGTACTCTTTTTATGTCCCTACAGGGGACTTGAACATGCAATTTCAAGATCACTCACAAAATACACTGTAATACTTCTGTACTGCAGTTTATTTTCACTATTCTTGCCACTATACATGGCAGAGCCGGACACCTGTGACTTGTTTCCAGTTACCATGGTAACCCATCAACCCTCCAGGATTTCATCGTTGAGGGCTGATGAGGTCAGAGGGAGCACCCTGCTTTTGTTAACCTCCAACATGCAATGATCAACATTGATTGTGGCATGTAAGGGGTTGACAGTCAAGATTGGTGTTTCCACCAATCCCTGCTGTTGCAACGGGAAGCCAGCTGTCAGTCACAGACAGCTTCTGTAAATATAAGTCTTTTTTTCGGCAAACCCTTCTTACCCAGGATGTATATATATGTCCTAGGGTGGGAATGAGTTAAAGGGGATGTCCCTGATTAAAACAACAAAAAAAAAAATGACCACTTTCTTTCATTGAACCGAATAGAACTCTTTGACTGTAGTAAATAGGACTGAATTATAATACTACACACAACCTGTGAATAGGTGTGGCACTGTTTGCGGAAGAAAGCAGCCATTTATTCCTAATTATGGAAAATCATAGAATCATAGAATGGTAGAGATGAAAGGCACATCAAGGGTCATCGGGTCCAACCCCCTGCTCAGTGCAGGATTTACTAAATCATCCCAGACAGATATTTGTCCAGCCTTTGTTTGAACACTTCCATTGAAGGAGAACTCACCACCTCCCGTGGTAACCTGTTCCTCTCATTGATCACCCTCACTGTCAGAATTTTTTTTCTAATATCTAATCTGTGTCTCCTCCCTTTCATTTTTATCCCATTGCTTCTAGTCTTTCCTTGTGCAAATGAGAATAGGGCTGATCCCTCTGCACTGTGACAGCCCTTCAGATATTTGTAGACAGCTATTAAGTCTCCTCTCAGCCTTCTTTTTTGCAAGCTAAACATTCCCAGATCCTTTAACCGTTCTTCATAGGACATGATTTGCAGGCCGCTCACTATCTTGGTAACTCTTCTGTGAACTTGCTCCAGTTTGTCTATGTCTTCTTTAAAGTGCGGTGCCCAGAACTGGACACAGTATTCCAGATGAGGTCTGACTAAGGAAGAGTAGAGGGGGATAATGACCTCACGTGATCTAGACTCTATGCTTCTCTTAATACATCCCAGAATTGAGTTTGCCTTTTTGGCTGCTGCATCACATTGTTGACTCATGTTCAGTCTATGATTTATTAGTATACCCAAGTTTTTTTCACATGTGCTGCTGCTTAGCTCAATTCCTGCCATTCTGTATGTGTTTTTTTTTTTCATTTTTCTTGCCCAGATGTAGGACTTTGGTATTTAACAAGGAGAAATGCATTCTGTTAGTCACTGTCCACTGTGCAAGCTTTTCTAGATATTTTTGAATACGCTCTTTCTTCCCTAGTGTTAGCTATTCCTCCCAACTTTGTGTCGTCAGCGAATTTGATCAGTTTCCCATCAATTGCCTCCTCCCAGATCATTTATAAAAATGTTGAACAACACTGGGCCTAGGACAGAGCCTTGTGGTACCCCACTTGATACATTCTTCCACTTGGATGTGCAGCCATTTATGACCACTCTTTAAGTACGATCACTCAGCCAGTTCTGAATCCACCTAACAGTTGCCTTGTCAATCCCATATTTGGTCCTTTTTTCAATAAGTATGGTATGAGATACTTTATCAAATGCTTTACTAAGGTCAAGAAAAACTATGTCCACTGCATTTCCCTGATCAACCCAGTCAGTGATACGATCATAGAAGGAAATTAGATTAGTCCGACACGACTTGTTTGTTACAAACCCATGCTGGCTCTGGTTAATTACTCCATTTTCATCCAAGTACTTGCATACATGCTGTTTAATAATTTGTTCAAAGATCTTTCCCGGTATAGAAGTCAGGCTCACTGGCCTGTAGTTTCCTGGATCCATCTTCTGCCCTTTTTTGAAGATAGGGACATCATTTGCCCCTTTTCAATCTTCTGGAATTTCTCCTGTTCTCCAGGAATTTTCCAAAATTATGGCGAGTGGTTCAGCAATTACCTTCGCTGCTTCCTTTAGTATCCTAGGATGGAATTCATCTGGACCTTGGGACTTGAATTCATTTAAGTTAGCTAAGTGTTCCCTCATCATCTCTCTGCTTACAGATGGCCCGCATTCTTTTATTCCCCCAATAGCACAGGGAAGATCAGTTGATGTTCCATCTACTTTATGAGAGAAAACCGATACAAAATAGGAATTTAAAAGTTCAGCCTTCTCAAGATCATTCTTAACCAATTCACCATTTTCATCTTGTAAGCATCCACTAGCATCTTTGACTTTTGACATACCACCAAAATCCCTTTCTATTGTTTTTGGCCTCTGTTGCAAGCCTCAATTCATTATTAGCGTTAGCTTTTCTGACACTTGCCCCACAGCTTCTGCAGACCGCATTATATTCTACATTAGATATTTCCCACCTTTTTCCATTTGATAAACATATTTTTCTTTGTTTTTAACATGTGTGCCGGTTCTGCGTTCATCCATCCTGGTTTCTTTAACCCCTTGAGTGGCGGGTTTCCTACCACCCTGTCAGACCCACCAGGGCAGGTTTTTTAAAATGGTCTAATCATTGAATTTCAACTAATTTTGCAGTTGCGTCTCAAGAGCCATAACTTTTTCATTTTTCCATTGACATGGCCATATAAGGGCTTGTTTTTTGCGGGACAAGTTGTGATTTTTTTAAACAGGGGGGAGGAAAAAAAGAAATGGGGAAAAAAGAAAAAAAGGGGCCATGTCATTAAGGGGTTAAATAATGTATTAACTTCCTTCTCTGGGTCATTACGACGCATGGCTATCACATGTGTGATTTTATTTTTGATTTTTTACAAAGTAAAGGGAGACAAGTGTTTTTATTTTTTTTTATAATTTTTTTACTTTTGTGTTTTTTTTTTTGTCCCTTTAGGGGACTTCCACAGGGACCCATCAGGACCCCCTGATCACATTCCAGGGGTCCGATGGTGACAGCCCTTTACATGCTGCAGTCACAGACTGCAGCATGTAAAGGGTTAACACAGCAGAGATCGGAGGTTTTCTCTGATCTCTGCTGTAAGAGCTGGTACCTAGCTGTCCTCTGACAGCCAAGCACCAGATCTCCCTGCCACAGAGACCATCGGCTTGCTTATAACAAGCCGATGGTCTCTATGGCAACCTGTAAACAAAGCAGGAGACTTAGAAGCAGGAGATTGCCGGCAGATCGGCAATATCTTCTGCTGGTTTTTCAAAGCCCTTGATTTGTTCTCTGTGGGACTGTGCAGGCAGAGCACAATGCTACAGCTTGTGGCATTGTGCTCTGCAGCTCTCATAGTGATACATAGCCCGGAAATCTTCCGGGCTACATCACTATCGGCAGTGGAGCTCGTCCCGGAAAATTTCCGGGCGTGCCACTCAAGGGGTTAAATGCTTCCCATTCTTCCTTCTTTTAGGGATTGTTAACGATTGTGCTTTGAGAATCTCATTTTGCAATATTTCCCAACCTTCTTGGACGTTTCTGTCCTTAAGAACATCCAGCCATTGGATTCTTCCTATCCTCTTTCTGAGTTCATTAAAATCTGCCATTCTGAAATCCAACCTTGAGGTCTGAGTTTTCTCAGGTCTTTCTCCCTTTTCTATCCAGAATTTGAGGATAGCATGATCACTGCCTCCTAAGGTCCCAGCCACCCTTACTTCCTCAACCATTTCCTCCCTGCTGGTAAGAATTAGGTCAAGATAGCAGATCCCCTTGTTTTCTCTTCGACCCTTTGGAAGATAAAGTTGTCAGCAAGAGTGGATAAGAATTTGTTGGATCCATTACTTTTACCTGAGAGAGATTCCCAACAAATGTCTAGATAGTTACAATCTCCTATAATCACTATATCATGCTTTTTGGAGAGCTTGGCCATCTGATGTAGAAAGAGTTCATCATCATCTTCTGCTTGTCCAGGCGGCCTATAGTAAATGCCTACAATGGTGTCCTTTCTGTTGTTCTCCCCTTGTATTTTTACTCAAACAGTTTCTACAGAACTCCCATGCTCTAAAGCTTTAATCTCTGTGGAGATGAATGTTTTCCCAACATACAACACAACACCTCCTCCCCTTTTTATTGGTCTGTTTCTTATAAATAAGTTGTATCCTTCAAGCCTGGTGTTCCAATCATGTGTATCATTCCACCAAGTTTTCGTGTTCTATGACATCATATTTCTCTTCCTGTGTTAGATGCTCCAATTCTCCTTGTTTGTTTCCCATGCTCTGTGCATTTGTATAAAAACATTTTACTTTGTGATCGGTGTCTCTTGCTCCTCTACTTGCCTTTTGAATTTTTTGTCTTTGTTCTTTCTTTCCACTTCTAATAGCGAGGGTCTCAAATGTATTAATTATTTGTATATTTTTACCTGGCTTTTCACTTCCCTTCCCATATTGTTCTAGTTTAAAGCTCTCCTAATGAGTGAAGCAAGGCGCCCACCAAAAATGTGCTTACCTGTTTTTGTAAGGTGCAACCCGTCTCTAGCAAGCAGTTCATCATATAGGTAATTCATTCCATGGTCTAGGAATCCAAATCTTTGCTGACGGCACCATCGACGTAGCCAGTTGTTCACCGGCTACATCGATGGTGCCGTCAGCAAATCCCTTTAAGAATTTGGGGTAATAGAAAAGAAAAAAGGCATTGTTCAAGTGGTACAAACCTTTGAGCCTGACCCAGATCACGTGACCATCCCAGCCTCGGCCCGGCAGTGGATCTGGTGCCGCCCCTCTTAAACTCTTCTTCCGGAGGGTCGTCCTCTTGATTTAAGGTGGTTGACTGACTCCTCTTCAGCCTGGAAGTGGAAATGAACAGGTCACATTCTGACGCCATCATGGGCCCTGGCATGGGGGTAAAATGGGCAAGGGCAAACGCTGAAGTCAGTAGCAGAATGATGCGTTCTCACCTCCCAAATAACTTCTTAATCCCGCGTGGCTTCTTCTTGGAGTCGGGAGAAGGTGGTGAGCTGTGAGCACTTCTGGAGTCCGGTGACCGGGGTGACATCGCCAAGTCCAGATGGTCGGCTGAACCCTTCTCTGCCTCTGCTGTAAGATTTTACCCGTGTAGTTAGTTACAGTCATGCAATGCTACACTTTGACGCTGTGAGAAACGTTTCTCGGATGTCATACTACAACCTAGCCTAAGACACAGGTAGGCCTTGACTCCTGCTAACCCGACCCGTTGAAATTTAGTGAAAAATCGATCAGGATTCACCACTTTTAGTGCCTAAATCGAACATTGTTACCTTTGATGAACACTGTAATTTTGCGGCTCCTTACTCACACTGAGCGCTCCAGATAAGCTGAAAAGCCTTGAAGGCTGAAACATAGCTGGTCACGTGCGCTCCTCACTACCATTCAGCAAACCCCAAAAGGGGTCACATGATGTATCTGAGGCATTTCTGGTTATCATGAGTCCTATCTAAGAAGTTATAGGGGCAGGCCTCACTTCTTCCGCCCCCTGCTCCGCCACCCCCCCCCCACCCCCCCACCCCCACCCGCTTGGCACTTTGGGAAGGGTCCCAGCTTTAGCCAACACACACTGGGGGGGGGGATTAGCAACCTGTCAAATCTATGCTGCTTGTGGTATAATTTAAAGAAACTGGCCGTGGCCAGATTGACAATTTATGCCAGACTTAAGTGTAAATTATACCAGAAGTGTATGCAAGCATATAACTGGCGCCAATTTATTTTTGGCATGTGGGCGCTCCAAATGCGTCAAATATGCTCAAGTGATCCTCCTGTGTCACGGACAAAATTTATTCAGAGACTGCAGAAGGGGGGAGGAGTTACATTACTTGGTGCCGAACCTTCTTTTGGCTCGGAGGCCGATCCGCTTCTGCATGGGAGCCTATTGAGGTTACATTCACACGACGGAATGTGACACAGATTTTTCAGTGTGGATTCTGTTGCGGATTAACACGTGGATTTAGCCCTGCGAATTGGAAAAATCAGCATGTGGAATTTTCTATCGTATTTTCTACGATAGGTGGCATGTCACTTCTTAATTTAAAACTGCATTGGAAATTGCGCATGTGGATTTTGCCCATTCATGGGGTTAATCCACAACAAAACACACAAAGAAATTTGCAGCTTAGCGAAGGATTTCTGTCACAGTTTTCAGAGGCGAAATTCATGTTGGATTTTGTCATCTGAACTGACCCCAAGAGGAAGTAGATCAGAGGTCGAACCAGGAGAAAATTCCCGACGCATCTTACTGCAGCAATGTTCTTAATAAATTCCCCCCACTGCCTTCTTGACCAAAGCGTAACTGCTGTTTGGTGTCAGTACTGAGCATGCTCTGCTGCAGTGCATTGTGGGAGATGTAGTGTTTACTGTAGTCTAGAAAGAACAACAAATCAAATCTCCCAAAATGTCCAGCAGAATGTAGCGCGTTGTAAGATCTCAGCTAAGCTGTTAGAGTTGGGCCTGTCAGCAAAAGTCCAGACAGATTCAAAGCAGCGTCCTGCAGAATTGTGAATGCAGCTCTGGATGTGACCGGAGTATAAAGCAGGATTTATATATATCACACACACACATACACACAGAAATGTTGCAGAACAAAGACAATGTGGATGTGTCTGTTCTAGTTCATCACTGCTGACAAATTCTTTCTGCCGTAGTTTTCAGACTTGCAATTTGTCACTGTGAACACTAGATGGCACCAGATATAGCGGAGCAGCTACAGGATCACCTGGCGTTGTATTAGCTGGAGACTACAGGACACACATTAGTAAATGGGGGGAAATTTGAGGAGGGCACACAGTTAAGTCAGTACATTGTATGTATGGCTTTGTCCTATATTGTTTAGCTAGGCGGCAAAACGTGATGTTAGAGGATGATGGGAGCACAGCACGCCGATGACGGCGGGGGATTTGGGTTGGACATGCAATTTTTACTATACCTAAAGTAGGAGCGCTCGCACTTCGACTGCGATCTTCAGGTTCCCATTAAATGCAGAAAATCAAACGTAGCCCAGGGATAGAGAAGGTGCAGAAAGACATTAGATATACTGGAAGAGAACAGCAGGGGGAGCAAGAGACACAGAAAACGCAGAGAACCCCCCAATAAACAAGGAGAAAGGAGACAAGTCATGAAATACAGAGTGAACTGATCCCTGAAGACCTTGCGTCTGTTTGGAGGAAAATGGGCAAACAGCAACATGAGCAGCAGCAGGAGGCGCTGCGTTCCCTGTAGACCACTCATTTAGAGATCTGCAGTGCTGGATCCTACAAAGGGTTAAATAATTGTGGTGTTCTGCATTCATGATAGTCGTGGATGGTCTTAGCTACATGAGACCTGTACAGCGGCACAGGGCTCTGGCCACCAGAAGGATATAGGCTGGGGGTGATAGCCCCATTAGGTCTGTCTGGCCAGATGATCATACTCCTCGGTTCAGCACCATCTTGTGAACTACATAAATCATCCTCCACTCTGATGCCCCGAAGTGCCGCTGTCAGCCTATGGGCACCCCCATAACACAATTGCCAAGTTCAGCTTGGTTCTAGCACTGTATCTATGTACCGAGCTTGGTTCGGCTACATTTAGGGTTATGAGCTTCTAGAATTGTCGCTATGTTATAAGATTGGTTCTGGTGCTTTATCTATGTACTGAGCTTGGTTCTGGTAATGTATGTATAATAGTGAGATTGCTTCATGCTCTATGTGCTGAGCTTAGCTCTTGTGCTGTATTTAGGTTTTGAACTTGGTTCTGGTGCAGCAGACTCCGTTACCTAAAGCAGTGTCTTCCAGAGCTCAGAAATCTAGCCCCACCTCCTTTAGTTAAGCCCTGCCCCCTTACAGAGCTGTCTGGCACCTTTATCATTTATAGGATTAATGTCCCTTTCAGAAGGATCCAGCACATGAACAGATATTCTCTATTATACCTTTCAGGGACTTACTGCCAATCAGTGAGACTGGAATGGGAGAGGATACTTTTTGGCCACACCCATTACCTGGGTACTTATCGGCATTGGTTGACCTAGGGCTCCAAACATGGAGTCCTCCGTACCTAGATTTGGAGTGCTTGCAGTCTTCTTGTTGGGACTCTTTAGCTTGAAGAAACCTCGGCCGAATGATGATCTGCCTTTGCGGGTTCCAAAGGACTCGTCTTCACTTGTTACGCCGTGTGCCGGGGGTCTGGGCGGCAGAGTCTCAAATTTGCCAGAGTCGGGGGATGCCGGTTTCTATATTGGAACACACAGAATCTATATTAATGGGACGCCTACTGCCGTCAGTGGTGTGTGCTTGCTTATCTAGTCTCCAGCAGCAGAACAGAGCTATCATCTTGTCGCTGTCACCTCCAACGGCTACTGATCACCTGAAACATGAGATGTACAATCAGGAAGCAGAGCCTGTGTGGCGCAGTGCGTTAGGAGAAATGCAGTCCTAAGCCCTCACTCATGACCTGAAGGTTGTGGGTTCAATCCCTGCTTTGTTCCAGTAGCCGGCTCAAGGGTGACTCAGCCTTCTATCCTTTTGAGATCGGTAAAATGAATACCCAGCTTGTAAGAGATGACTGGGGAAGGCAATGGCAAACCACCCCGCAAAAACAGTCTGTCAAGAAACGTCTCGATTTGACGTCAGTCAAGACTCGGTGCTTGCGGCAGGTGACAGTAATTACAAACAGGAAGCATATAGGCCTGTTCTGCTGACATCGGGAGGCCAATGTGAAAAATGCAATATTAATTTTTTAGAACCACACAAAAGGAAATAGAATTAATCGAGAGCAGATGACATGGAAAGACCGTGGACAGAGCGCAGGCGACAAAGGGGGTGGGGGGTGCAGATATGGTGAAAGAAAGGAGGGAAAGTACCGAAGAATCGCTGACTATCTCAGGATATAATGACAGAGCACGCTCACAACCGCAGGTTATTTATATCTTTCAGGATCCCTGGGAAGCTGTAATTACTCTGGGAAGCACATCATTACACTACTGCTCGCAGACAGCAGGGGGCACCGCACTCACCCTCTCTGGAGTCTTCTTCAGGTTATCTAAACTGTTCGACTTCTTCACAGGAGACCTGAACCAAAAACAGCGCAGCGTTACAACGTACAGAGGGGAACGAGGCCGACTGATCCCTACATCTAGTGCTCCTTGTTATCAGCCAGTCTACGCCACGGTCACTACTTTATACCACATATCTACAGTACTGAGAAACCCTCGAGAGACATTTACATCATGTGTGACTGACATAATCTTCCAGCACTAATATAAAGAACCTGCCCGGCAGCATCTAGGATTTATGAGGTTTCCAAGTAGTTAATTGTTTCCTTTATGTCACAGTGCGGTTATATCAGTGACAGCTATACCCAAACCTGCCATTTATCTGCCCGACATGGCATCCACACGGGACTGACAGTTCTGTAATGAGTTACCAGTAGGCGGGATTACCTGTTCATACATGAAAGCTGAAGAGCAGGAAGAACAAAACAATATTATACATACATAGGGGGCAGTATTATAGTAGTTCTATTCTTGTACATAGGGGGCAGTATTATAGAAGTTCTATTCTTGTACATAGGGGGCAGTATTATAGAAGTTCTATTCTTGTACATAGGGGGCAGTATTATAGTATGTTCTATTCTTGTACATAGGGGGCAGTATTATAGTAGTTCTATTCTTGTACATAGGGGGCAGTATTATAGTAGTTCTATTCTTGTACATAGGGGGCAGTATTATAGTAGTTCTATTCTTGTACATAGGGGGCAGTATTATAGTAGTTCTATTCTTGTACATAGGGGGCAGTATTATAGAAGTTCTATTCTTGTACATAGGGGGCAGTATTATAGAAGTTCTATTCTTGTACATAGGGGGCAGTATTATAGTATGTTCTATTCTTGTACATAGGGGGCAGTATTATAGTAGTTCTATTCTTGTACATAGGGGGCAGTATTATAGTAGTTCTATTCTTGTACATAGGGGGCAGTATTATAGTAGTTCTATTCTTGTACATAGGGGGCAGTATTATAGTATGTTCTATTCTTGTACATAGGGGGCAGTATTATAGTAGTTCTATTCTTGTACATAGGGGGCAGTATTATAGTAGTTCTATTCTTGTACATAGGGGGCAGTATTATAGTAGTTATATTCTTGTACCTAGGGGGCAGTATTATTACAGTTATATTCTTGTACATAGGGGGCAGTATTATAGTAGTTACATTCTTGTACATAGGGAGCAGTATTATAGTAGTTACATTCTTGGACATAGCGGGGCAGTATTATAGTAGTTATATTCTTGTACATAGGAGGCAGTATTATAGTAGTTATATTCTTGTACCTAGGGGGCAGTATTATTAGTTATATTCTTGTACATAGGGGGCAGTATTATAGTAGTTATATTCTTGTACATAGGGGACAGTATTATAGTAGTTATATTATCGTACATAGGAGGCAGTATTATAATAGTATACTCTTGTACACAGCAAGCCCTAATATAGTAATATTCTTGTACATAGGAAGCAGTATTATAGTAGTTATATTCTTATACATAGAGGAGTATTATAGTAGTTATATTCTTGTACACAGGAGGCAGTATTATAGTAGTTATATTCTTGTACACAGGAGGCAGTATTATAGTAGTTATATTCTTGTACACAGGAGGCAGTATTATAGTAGTTATATTCTTGTACATAGTGGGCAGTATTATAGTAGTTATATTCTTATACATAGAGGAGTATTATAGTAGTTATATTCTTGTACACAGGAGGCAGTATTATAGTAGTTATATTCTTGTACACAGGAGGCAGTATTATAGTAGTTATATTCTTGTACACAGGAGGCAGTATTATAGTAGTTATATTCTTGTACATAGGGGGCAGTATTATAGTAGTTATATTCTTGTACATAGGGGACAGTATTATAGTAGTTATATTCTTGTACATAGGGGACAGTATTATAGTAGTTATATTATCGTACATAGGAGGCAGTATTATAATAGTATACTCTTGTACACAGCAAGCCCTAATATAGTAATATTCTTGTACATAGGAAGCAGTATTATAGTAGTTATATTCTTATACATAGAGGAGTATTATAGTAGTTATATTCTTGTACACAGGAGGCAGTATTATAGTAGTTATATTCTTGTACACAGGAGGAAGTATTATAGTAGTTATATTCTTGTACACAGGAGGCAGTATTATAGTAGTTATATTCTTGTACATAGTGGGCAGTATTATAGTAGTTATATTCTTATACATAGAGGAGTATTATAGTAGTTATATTCTTGTACACAGGAGGCAGTATTATAGTAGTTATATTCTTGTACATAGTGGGCAGTATTATAGTAGTTATATTCTTGTACACAGGAGGCAGTATTATAGTAGTTATATTCTTGTACACAGGAGGCAGTATTATAGTAGTTATATTCTTGTACACAGGAGGCAGTATTATAGTAGTTATATTCTTGTACATAGTGGGCAGTATTATAGTAGTTATATTCTTGTACACAGGAGGCAGTATTATAGTAGTTATATTCTTGTACACAGGAGGCAGTATTATAGTAGTTATATTCTTGTACACAGGAGGCAGTATTATAGTAGTTATATTCTTGTACACAGGAGGCAGTATTATAGTAGTTATATTCTTGTACATAGGGGACGTATTATAGTCGTTATATTCTTGTACACAGGAGGCAGTATTATAGTAGTTATATTCTTGTACACAGGAGGCAGTATTATAGTAGTTATATTCTTGTACACAGGAGGCAGTATTATAGTAGTTATATTCTTGTACACAGGAGGCAGTATTATAGTAGTTATATTCTTGTACACAGGAGGCAGTATTATAGTAGTTATATTCTTGTACACAGGAGGCAGTATTATAGTAGTTATATTCTTATACATAGTGGGCAGTATTATAGTAGTTATATTCTTGTACACAGGAGGCAGTATTATAGTAGTTATATTCTTGTACACAGGAGGCAGTATTATAGTAGTTATATTCTTGTACATAGGGGACATATTATAGTAGTAATATTCTTGTACATTGGAGGCAGTATTATAGTAGTTGTCACAGAGACGGAAAAGTCTATATAGAACAGAGTTAAGCCCTTTTCACAGTTATAGACTAAAAGAAAATAACTTTATTGGGAATATATTTAAAAACGTAGATGGGCTGACACACAGAACTCGACAAAAAACATACATAAATCCGACAAGTATCTTGTCGAACTACTAGCCTTATTACAGAATTGTGTTCCTCAAAGGCTTAGTAGAACACATATATCCGACACGTATCTTGTCTAACTACTAGCCTTGTTGCAGAATTGTTTTCCTCAAAGGCTTAGTAGATTAGTAGTGCTAATAAAATAGAAAGGTACTAATCACTTCGACTCTGGTGAGAGGGAACTAGGAGTTTAGTAGTGTATTTCTCCTAAAGACTCTAGATAGTTCCTATAGTGTAAATTACCAGAAGTATATTTCAATAGACCATCTTTTTAAGATAGAAAGAGGGTGGTCTATCGATAGTAAAGGCTCTTGTGAGGTAAAAAACTCAGAGAGGAGCTTATTTAGATGTAGCTTGCTCACACTGAGCGTGCATTCATGCGATATGTTGAAGAGATAATATCTTCATGCTCAAATTAATAATGCTCAATTAATAATGCTCGACGCGTTTCCCCACATATATTCTTGTGGTTCATCAGGAGCCTAAGCGAACAAGAGGAAATAGTGTAGCACTTTATTTATATAGAATTAATGTATCATAGTAGATGAAAGATAGTGGAATACAGTGGATACATATAGAGGGGACTCAGGAGGTAATTACCTAGAAGTTTGGTAAAACCAATATTATAGAGGCACGAGGAAGTGACGATATCACTTCAACAGCTAGTCAGCGGCTAGTATCGCTCAAAAGATGAGTAAGCGGAATCCAACATCAATCAGATTTTGCGGATGTAATCAATAGTACCTCTTACTCAATAGATAGTGAGCGGGGGGTGTGCATTGCCATACAGCATGGACAATGCATTCCCAGATCGACCCGTTACCAGAAAATTGCGGTTATTATAGATTGATGGGTTTATGGAAAAAGAACTAAGGTAGATAACAGAGGTTATCAGTGGGCTCAAGTGTCTCACTAATGACAGAGTGAACGTGTAGCCCGATCCTGATTGAAAAATTAATCCTCAGATGAGGGTCTCATTGATAAGAGACAGCAGGTAGTATTATAGTAGTTATATTCTTGTACACAGGAGGCAGTATTATAGTAGTTATATTCTTGTACACAGGAAGCAGTATTATAGTAGTTATATTCTTGTACATAGGGGGCAGTATTATAGTAGTTATATTTAGAGATGAGCGAGCGTACTCGGAAAAGCACTACTCGCTCGAGTAATTTGCTTTATCCGAGTATCGCTGTGCTCGTCCCTGAAGATTCGGGTGCCGGCACGGAGCGGGGAGGAACGGAGGGGAGATCTTTCTCTCCCTCTCTCCCGCTCGCTCTCCCCTGCTCCCCGCTGCGACTCACCTGTCAGCCGCAGCGGCACCCGAATCTTCAGGGATGAGCACAGCGATACTCGGATAAAGCAAATTACTTGAGCGAGTAGTGCTTTTCCGAGTACACTCGCTCATCTCTCGTTATATTCTTGTACATAGGAGACAGTATTATAGTAGTTATATTCTCGTACATAGGTGGTTGTATTATAGTAGTTATATTCTTGTACATAGGGGACAGTATTATAGTAGTTATATTCTTGTACACAGGAGGCAGTATTATAGTAGTTATATTCTTGTACATAGTGGGCAGTATTATAGTAGTTATATTCTTGTACATAGTGGGCAGTATTATAGTAGTTATATTCTTGTACATAGTGGGCAGTATTATAGTAGTTATATTCTTGTACATAGTGGGCAGTATTATAGTAGTTATATTCTTGTACATAGTGGGAGTATTATAGTAGTTATATTCTTGTACATAGGAGGCAGTATTATAGTAGTTATATTCTTGTACATAGGGCCAGTATTATAGTAGTTATATTCTTGTACATAGGGGGTAGTATTATAGTAGTTATATTCTTGTACATGGGGGACGTATTATAGTCTTGTACACAAGAGGCAGTATTATAGTAGTTATATTCTTGTACACAGGAGGCAGTATTATAGTAGTTATATTCTTGTACACAGGAGGCAGTATTATAGTAGTTATATTCTTGTACATAGGGGCGGTATTATAGTATATTCTTGTACAGAGGAGGCAGTATTGTAGTAGCTACATTTGTGTTTAGAGGATGCATTATTTCGGCAGTTACATTTCATTCCACTTACAATGTTGAGTCTTCTGTCTTATCCTCTGTAGATAAGCTGTTTGTCTTCTTTTCACTGCAATACAAGAACATTCTCCTATTTTACTCCATTCACGAGTCAGATTATTTTTTCTGTGATTCTAGGGGTTTACTAGTTGGAGGTCCATAAAGTTGTTACCCTAGGGGTACATTGTACGCTGAGCTTCTGACAATGGCTGGTCCTGATCGTGTTCAACTTAGTCACTACAGTTTATCAGTGTTCTCTTTTGTAATGAGCAATACATCAGCTGGATGTATCATGGTCACCCTCTCGCTCCAATTAAATTAATGAGCACCATGTAAAGCCTAATTACCCCAGCAGTGTCTGTGGCACTTCTCATAACGCTACACACTCGGCATACAGACTGATCAGTATACAATATTTTTACCTGGCGTCCGTTGAAGAAGGCTCCTCTTTTGCAGAAATTTTTGACACTTCTGTTGGTTTCTGAATTGGCGAAGTAGTTGAGAACGAGGGAATAGTGACCTGAAGAATACTAGTGTGCATTTCCATTAATGACTATAAAAAGAATAGTAGAAAAAAACATTATGAGGTAAATTAAAATGATGGATAAAGCAAGTAGAAAGTATGATTTTATACCAATTTTATGCAAGATCAGCACAGTGCTCTCCTGAAATACTCTACACTGTTGTGGAACGCGGCCCTTCCATTAAAGGGGTTTACCACGACTTAAAATTGCCTCACAGCCACTCTGTCCTTCCTGCTGACCAGGACCTGTGACTATTGTAGCCAATTCCTTGCCACAGCATTGACTTTCTCAATCAAGCGATTGGCTGCACAGTGGCTTTGAGACTATTTTAAATAGTGGCAAAATCTCTTTAAGTAGCTCGCAGGCCAAGCCCCCCCACTGCCGTGCACTCCCCTCCTGAAATACTATGTGCGGCTGAAGGAGCGGCTCCAATCACTAATAGCAGCAGCTCAGAATCCAGACACATGGACCTTCCATATTACCTTTGTGGTTGCAGTGACCTCCTCCGGGCTGGGGGAGAGCGATAATGGCAGCGGGGAGGGAGATTTGTCAGCATCACTTAATGCATTGGAGTCAAACAGAAGAGAATTCGACCCCGATATCACAGAGTCGTCACTTTCCACATCTTTACCTGAGGACAAAGGCATCAATCAGTAAAATCAAAGTAGTTTAGTGTTTTTTTTTTTAGAAGATCAAAACATATTAGTTTGGTAGACACAGTGACACATTGGCTTATTTTGGGCGGGGGACGAAATCTCCTGCTGTTCTCCCATCACTATAACAACTAACAAAAGTGAAATTTCCCACCTTTGAACATGCTTTACTTTTGGCACCACCCTCGCTTCACTTTGGGTCCCATCCATACTTTCCCTCTAGCGTCAACCATGCTTTGCTTTTGGTCCCACACACATTTTCCCTCTGGTATCAAGTATGCTTTGCCTTGAGTCCCATTCACGCTTCCCCTCTAGAACCACCCCCACTTTTGCTCGGGCACCACCCACTCTTTGCTTTTGGTCCCTCCCGTACTTTTCCTGTGGCACCAAGTACACTTTAGTTTGGTCGCACCCATGCTTTGCTTTTAGTCCCATTCATGCTTCCTCTCTGGCAACACTCTCACTTTTGGTCCCACCTATGCTTCCCCCTCAGGCACCACTTGTGCTTTACTTGCTGTTGAATCCGCACTTTCCCTGTGGCATGCTTTGGTTATGGTCCCACTTTGCTTTTAGTCCCACCCAAGCTTTCATTATGGCACCATTAAGACATTGCTTTTAGTCACACCCATGATTTCCCTCTACCATCACCATCACTTCCCCTCAAGCAACACTCATACTTTGCTTTTAGTCCCCACCCATGCTTTCCCTCTGGCAGGACATATACTTTGCTTTCGGTCCCACCCACGCAGTCCCTCTGGCCACACCCACGCAGTCCCTCTGGCCACACCCACACATCCCTCTGGCCACACCCACACATCCCTCTGGCCACACCCACAGTTTCCCACGACCTCACCCAAATAGGTACAGTCTGGTTAATACACACAGGACAAACATCTGCACACTATATCACCTCTTATATCTCAGATGTCACTGAAATAGTTGGATTACTGCTGTGCACCAGAGCAACTAAGTACAGCGATGTCTGAAGAGTAAAGAGATTCGCACCTTTCTTACCATGCGCCATAACCACCATATCCTGAACTTTCTTGTATCTGTTGAGCGACTGCCTCAGGTCCTCAATCTTCCTGTCCTGTGAACACAGTATATAGATGGGGAGTCAATGCAGATGGAAATACACAGTGGGCACTAATGTAGCAACTTAGGCTGTAGCCCGGAGAGGAAGGAGGTAGCCAACACTAAAAGTACCCAAGAGCTGAGGGTTCATATGGAATCTTAAAAAGGATCCCCACTGGCTTTTGAGCTTGGTGTACTTTCCCTTTAAGAGTGACAGGTAAAGCAGGTCCAGACACCACATGTTATCATGACTCTGTGGTTTTCATATTGCTGCAGAGTTCCTGCTTTAACTTATCAGTAGTTCTCCAACATTAGACATCCCACAACGACTTGGTCTGGCCCGAGCGTGCCCGCGAATTAACAAGTGGTTCTGCAGACGTCTTATTAGATCCTCAGAGCAGACGTGATTTCATCCTTAGAAACCTGAGTCTCTATATCTGCTCTTAACCCCTTCACGCCCCAGTGCGCATATTTACGTTCCGTGCGTGTGGCTTGTATGGAGAGGAATCGGTAGCTGATCCAACTCCATAGAAGGCGGGTGCCTGCTGTCCGCAACAGCTACGATCAGTGCTCACGCTGACCGCAGCTTTTAACCTTTAAATGCTCTGATTGGTGTTCGGACGTCCTAAACGGCCCCCCCACAATGAGACGGGGGTGCCGTCTGGTTGGTATGGCAGCCTGGGCCCTTCTGAAGGCCACCCCGGGGCTAACATGAATGAATGCCTAGCAAGGCATGCCTGTGACGCGGCTTGATAGACTGCCTGTCAAAATGTGGTATATTGTAATGTTATTAATGGCATTACAGTAAAAAACAGGATTTTTAGGTACCATAAAATCTATTTCTCATCCTGTTCATTGGGGTACACAAGAGCTTGGGATATAGCTTCTGCCACTAGGGGGCGACACTAAGCACAAAAAAAGTTAGTTCCTCCTACAGGCACTGAACTAAATCAGTTTGTATGATAGCAGTAGGAGAAAATAATTAACACAGAGTCAATCAATACAGATCGAAATTAACATTACCAGGAAAGAACCAGGTCAGATAGAGGATCTATTTTGATGAAAATAACCAGAGCTGCAGAAGAAAAAATAATTGGGTGGGAGCCATGTTTCCCAATGAACAGAACGAGAATCGAATTTTACGCCAAGTTACAAAAACGCTGTTTTCTCGTCTGTGTCATTGGGGGACCTGGCAAGACCTAAGGATGTTCTAGAGCTGAACCAACAGGTGGGAAAAAGAAAATGCGAGTGTGGCCCGCCCATTACTCTGTGCATCGACAGGTTCTTCCAAGGATGCAAAGTAATGCATTTTGTGGGACGTCGAAGAATGAAAGAAGTGGGAAGCGGTGCCGCCCTAGGGATGCCAAAGATCTTGTCGACTGACGAGACGGCCTGGATCATTTTAATGTGATCTGTTCACAGCAGATGTTGGCCACTCTAAGACTGAGGCAATCTATATGCCAATATCCGACCACTGAAGAAGTGAAAGATGAGACAGAACTTTGTTCAAAAACAAACTAAACTCAACCCACCCCCCTCCCAAAAAAAAAGTACAGGATCTTTTGTGTTGCTACAGGCAAAAGAATAGACCAAGACTATGGTTACCTCTATGCTAAAAATGAACTGTTTATGTTGGCCAGCAGCTCTTAGTGTAGAAAGCTAGGCGAGCCGGAACTTGGCCATTAGATTGCTATATCTGGCTAGACGAATCTAAAATGGCGATTGCGGTTCTTCTTCGAGTGACCGGAGTGGAGAACAATTAGTGAGCAGATCTGAAGCCTAAGGAACACAAGGATGGGCTGACGTTCTACCGTAGGTTTATGCTGACAAGTAAGGATCCTTGAGGAAATCGGTACCATAGCGATACAAGAACTGCCAGGTCCTCCCTCAGACAGGAAAGTACTGTAATTGTATGGGAAAGAGAAGAGCCCGTAGAACGGGGCCCAGAATATACAAGGGTATCCTGTTCCAGGTCAGAAAAAGGATTGGGAGAAGAATTACCTAAGATGGACGTCTAAGTTGTCTTTAAGGCTGCATTCCATATTAAAACCTCTATTTAGGCCGCCTGCAGACAAGCGGGTCGGATCCGGCGGCGAGAATTCTTGCTGCGGGACCCGACCCGAGCGCCTGCAGAGACGAGCGCGTACTCACCCGCGCCCCCGGCTCTCCTGTGCCGGCTGCCGGCGCATGCACAGACCGGAGCCGGCGGCCAGGTGAGTGACGTTTCTGTGCGAGGCTCTGCGAGCCCCGCACAGAAATAGGACATGCCGCGGTTTGTTTCCCGCGCGAGATTTCGCGCGGCCAAACCGCGGCCGTCTGCATAGGAGTGCGTATTGTAATGCACTCCTATGCAGGCTTTCAGTGGTGAAAATCCCGCGGGAAATCCTGCCGCGGAATTTCCGCCCGTGTGCAGGCGGCCTTAGTCTTTAGAGAAGGAGAGAATCCAAAAATCATGGCCATGTAGCGAAAAAAACCCGACAATGAATGTTGCATCCTACCAATACTGTGTAAAGGTTGGCTGTTAACACCGTGTAAAAATATGAGGGGATCTACTAGCAATGATGATATTTTGCTGTGCCTAGTTACTCCTCCAGAGGAGGGAGAGTAACCGTTTGACAACTCGGCCATGTAGGAGTCACCCTTATATGCCCGGATAAATGGGAGTGGGTTGGGGAAAGACCTGACGACCTACTCTGTAAGAACTTTGCCTTGGAAACCCTATGAAAGAGCTCTCAAACGATTTAGATATGGTATCTGATGGCAGGCCCTCAGGACAAAGGAGTCTCTAAATGCGACTGGGGAAGAGCAATGTCTAAGAACAAGTAGTCAGGGTTTTCCCCATGACGCAACTGGGGAAAGCCCTCGGATACTCAGCTGATGTGCCTCATGGTGAAAGGAAAGGACTGCGCTGTACCAAAGCTCACATACTAGTGACATGGAATGGGCGTGGCATGAGTCTAGGGAAATTGGACATTGGGAAACGCAAAATGACAAGATTTAACATTGATATTTTTGGAATTAACGAATTGTACTGGACGAGTAATGGATATTTTCAGTCCAATGGCTTCACGTTGCACTTTAATGGACACGAGGATATCAAAAGGAATGGAGTAGCCTTTATTACAAACAAGCAGACCTCAAAGGCAGTAGAACGTTTTAGAACAATCAGCGACCATATCATTGCTATCTGGATACATGGTAAGCCAGTGAACATCTCAATTTTACAGGTCTATGCCCCAACAACTGATGCCAACAAGGAAATCATTGAAGATTTTTATGCCGACATCCAGAAAACTCTAAACGAAGTCCCAAAGAAGGACATTATTTACATTATGGGCGACTTCAATTCCAAAGTCGGCAGCCAGCTGACTGCACACGCGGACAACATCCCCCCAAACGCCGACTGCACACGCGGACAACATCCCCCCAAACGCCGACTGCACTCGCGGACAACATCCCCCCCAAACGCCGACTGCACTCGCGGACAACATCCCCCCCAAACGCCGACTGCACTCGCGGACAACATCCCCCCCAAACGCCGACTGCACTCGCGGACAACATCCCCCCCAAACGCCGACTGCACTCGCGGACAACATCCCCCCCAAACGCCGACTGCACTCGCGGACAACATCCCCCCCAAACGCCGACTGCACTCGCGGACAACATCCCCCCCAAACGCCGACTGCACTCGCGGACAACATCCCCCCCAAACGCCGACTGCACTCGCGGACAACATCCCCCCCCAAACGCCGACTGCACTCGCGGACAACATCCCCCCCCAAACGCCGACTGCACTCGCGGACAACCCCCCCCCCCCCAAACGCCGACTGCACTCGCGGACAACCCCCCCCCCCCAAACGCCGACTGCACTCGCGGACAACCTCCCCCCAAACGCCGACTGCACTCGCGGACAACCTCCCCCCAAACGCCGACTGCACTCGCGGACAACCTCCCCCCCAAACGCCGACTGCACTCGCGGACAACCTCCCCCCCAAACGCCGACTGCACTCGCGGACAACCTCCCCCCCAAACGCCGACTGCACTCGCGGACAACCTCCCCCCCAAACGCCGACTGCACTCGCGGACAACCTCCCCCCCAAACGCCGACTGCACTCGCGGACAACCTCCCCCCAAACGCCGACTGCACTCGCGGACAACCTCCCCCCCAAACGCCGACTGCACTCGCGGACAACCTCCCCCCCAAACGCCGACTGCACTCGCGGACAACCTCCCCCCCAAACGCCGACTGCACTCGCGGACAACCTCCCCCCCAAACGCCGACTGCACTCGCGGACAACCTCCCCCCCAAACGCCGACTGCACTCGCGGACAACCTCCCCCCCAAACGCCGACTGCACTCGCGGACAACCTCCCCCCCAAACGCCGACTGCACTCGCGGACAACCTCCCCCCCAAACGCCGACTGCACTCGCGGACAACCTCCCCCCCAAACGCCGACTGTACTCGCGGACAACCTCCCCCCCAAACGCCGACTGTACTCGCGGACAACCTCCCCCCCAAACGCCGACTGTACTCGCGGACAACCTCCCCCCCAAACGCCGACTGTACTCGCGGACAACCTCCCCCCCAAACGCCGACTGTACTCGCGGACAACCTCCCCCCCAAACGCCGACTGTACTCGCGGACAACCTCCCCCCCAAACGCCGACTGTACTCGCGGACAACCTCCGCCCCAAACGCCGACTGTACTCGCGGACAACCTCCGCCCCAAACGCCGACTGTATTCGCGGACAACCTCCGCCCCAAACGCCGACTGTACTCGCGGACAACCTCCGCCCCAAACGCCGACTGTACTCGGGAACAACCTCCCCCCCAAACGCCGACTGTACTCGGGAACAACCTCCCCCAAACGCCGACTGTACTCGGGAACAACCTCCCCCAAACGCCGACTGTATTCGGGAACAACCTTCCCCAAACGCCGACTGTACTCGGGAACAACCTCCCCCAAACGCCGACTGTACTCGGGAACAACCTCCCCCAAACGCCGACTGTACTCGGGAACAACCTCCCCCAAACGCCGACTGTACTCGGGAACAACCTCCCCCAAACGCCGACTGTACTCGGGAACAACCTCCCCCAAACGCCGACTGTACTCGGGAACAACCTCCCCCAAACGCCGACTGTACTCGGGAACAACCTCCCCCAAACGCCGACTGTACTCGGGAACAACCTCCCCCAAACGCCGACTGTACTCGGGAACAACCTCCCCCAAACGCCGACTGTACTCGGGAACAACCTCCCCCAAACGCCGACTGTACTCGGGAACAACCTCCCCCAAACGCCGACTGTACTCGGGAACAACCTCCCTCAAACGCCGACTGTACTCGGGAACAACCTCCCCCAAACGCCGACTGTACTAGGGAACAACATCCCCCAAACGCCGACTGTACTCGGGAACAACATCCCCCAAACGGCGACTGTACTCGGGAACAACATCCTCAAAACGCCGACTGTACAAGTGAACGTCCCTCAATGGCCTCCATCGAAATCAGATTGATTACATCCTGTGTAATCCTCGTTGGCGAAGTTCAGTCGTTGCAATAAAAACCTTTCCTGGAGCCGACCGCGGCATTGATCATGAACTCCTTGCAGCTAGGATCAAGATTAAATTGCATAGCATTAAGAAAGGTGCTCCATTAAGAAAATTCAGTCCCCTAATCATACACTATTGAGGTAGCAAACCGATTCGAACTGCTTGACACATCAGAGACGCATCCAGAGGAACTATGGCATGATATACAATCCACAGTTATGGAAACAGCCAGTAAGCATCTCACCTATAAGAAGCAGAAAAAAATGAAACTATTGGTTGTCTGAGCAAACCCTCAGAATAGCCGGTAAAGGAAGAGCAGCACAGCTGGCCGGTAACAAAGACGAAGTTCTGCAACTAAATGCTGATTTTCAGCGAGCGGCAAGGAAAGACAACGAAATGAACGGGAATGTACATTGCAAACAACTCGAAGCAGAAGCCATGAAAGGCCATATCCGAGGCCTATTCTCAGTCAAGATGGCCGGAAAACCTTTCATGGCATGCAATAACACAAAGGCAAAAATGGGAAGGAACTGAATGACCAACAGAGTATCAAGGATAGGTGGAGGGAATACTCAGGGGAACTATATGCCTGCAACCACATACCTCCACCATTGCATGAGGTGGAGCCTGTGGACTTGGAACCTCCATTATGGTGTCAGAAGTGGTTATGGCAATAAAACAACTAGCCAAAAATAGAGCACCAGGCGTAGATAACACGCCAGCAGAGCTATTGCTGCCAGCAGCAGGGAAAACCATCACAGTGCTGTGCCAAGCAGTATGGGCATCCACACAATGGCCACCAAACTTGAAAAGATCTGTCTTCATCCTTCTACCAAAGAAAGGCGACTTCCAGAATTTCTCCAACTATCGAACAGCCGCCCTTATTCTGCATGCAAGCAAGATCCTTCTCAAAATTATACAGGAAAGACTGAGATCAGTAGTTGAAGCAGCACTCCCTGATGCACAGGCAGGACTCCGGCGAGGACGCGGCACCCGCCGCCATATTGTAAACCTGCGAAGGATCATGGAAAAAGCTCAAGAATACCAAAAGAATATCTATATGTGCTTCATCAACTACATCAAGACCTTGGACTGCGTCGACCACGAAAAGCTATGGCGCGCCCTTTTATAGTCCGTGGGTCCATCTGGGAATTCCCCGTCCCTGAACAAAATGGGAAAGCGGAATCCGCAACGTAGACCATAATCACCTGGATGCCACGGCTACTTACCAATCTTACAGTATATGCCGCATTCTGCAGTTCCACCATTACTTCAAGGACAGAAGTGATGTGTTTGGTTGGGGCTTGTCGTCACTATATGAGCTTATGAATTCAGCAGTAACCCGGCTATTCATTAAGCAAATGTTTGTTTCTTTGAGGCTGCACGCACATGAGCGCAAATCTGACACGATTTCTCAGCATTGCGAAGCGCACAAAACTTGCGCGATTATGAACTCACTTCTTTCGAATGGGGTCATACAGACGATTGATGCGGAGTTAAAAAAAAAAAAAAGTAAAAAAAATAAAATCACTGCATGTCCTATTTTTTTGTGTCCCACGGAACGTATCGCCCATTGTTTTCAATGGGACAATCAAACACGTCTCCTAGCAACATGCGTAAAAAAAGTCGTACCCAATGTAATTACGTATGTGCTGTGCTCCGAACACACCCACAGAAAACAATAGAGCTGAAAGCGCATAATACACTGTAAAATAAAACATGCTGTGTTCTTACTTACGTGCGTAATATACGCAAGTGTGAGTGGAACAATGAAACTGACGCCATCCTCTGTGTATTATACATGCGTAATACACAATTCAAATATGTACAAGCAGTAACAGGTGGCACTACAGAGGCGAAAAGTGCTGGACATCCTAGAGCCTGCAGATTTTCTGCAGCTCTGGATGCGATTGTAGTATAAAGGCTCACTCACTGCGTATTACGAGCGTAAAATCGGCCGTGCACAGAGAACACGCATGTACACGTGTATTTGCCTCGTATGTTAGGACATGCAGTTTTTTTCATGCACGTGGGAAAAACTCCGCGGGTGGCCAATAAAAATCAATGGGCTTTTAATATCCCGTGTGATAAATGTAGGTGATCTATGCCTGTGTGAGGGAGCCCTGAAGCTGGTCATGGGTGTCTGTAGCAGCTGGGAAGGGGGGGTTTGTCAGGGTGGTAACAGCCATCATCCTTCCTACCTTCTCCTCATTGGCGGCCATAAGTGATTCAACGGCTCTCTTCATTTTCTGCACTTCCGTATCTAAATAAAACATAAGACACATCAGAAATTTGCCCAATAATTTACACATCAATGAGGGGAGCAGGTCGCCGCGGGAGGTGGCATTTCTTCAGCTATTTTAGCTTCCCCCTATTAGGCCAATACATTACACTGTAGCAAACAGGATCTGCGCTGCTCATGGGTTCCACTTACACGGACTGCTTAGGTGACACACTATAACAAACCCTCAGTGGTGTGCGGTCCATTTACAGCCATTTTTAGAATGCACAGTAGAGTTGTAATAAGACGTGAGTGCGAACGGACAGACACAAGCAGTCAGCGCACAAATTACACGGTCTTACTTTTCTCCTTCAGGGACCTTACACACGGGACGGATTTTGATATAGAATCGAAAATGTCTTTGGACTCGCTCACATCAGCATTAGGGGAGCAGGAAAACAGCACCCGCAGGCTGAACGGTTCCGTCTTGTGGTGGAACAAAAAGTGCCCAACAGTCCCCCATCGACTATAATGAGGGTCCATCTAACTGCTGGCCGGCAGTCCAGCATTTTCCCGAAGTTTAAAGCACAAAAATGGTTTAGCTTGCTGCGCTATTCTGTTTTCTCTTCTAGTGGAAATCAGCAGTAGACGTTCTGCAGCGAACCTCCAGTGTCGAGGTGAATTAGCCTTAAGGACATTCCATACGGGTCGCAGCGCAATGCGGACTTGGTCAATTAGTGCACATTTTTTGCGCTTTTAACAGCAGATCGTCTTGTGGAATTTATAGCGTCTTTTTCCACAGACTTTAATTGCGGAATTACATCTCCTGTATGTTAGAAATCCGCAGCAACAATTCCACAAGACGTCCTTATTTCTACGGCAGAATTTAATCTTAGAGATTTGAAGTAAAGACGCACGTATTTAAACAGGTGCTGAATTCAAGCCCCACAGGGATAACATTGTGACGCATAAATGTCGGCACAGACCAATTCCATCCGTAGTAGATGTTCCCCGTGTGAACGTACCCCACAACCTGCTGCAGTTCCACAGCTGCGGATTTAGCTGCGTCCTGCAGCATAATTCCGTCCCATGTGAAAGGTCCCCAAGAGGTATTAGGCCCAATGTCCACGGGCGGATCTGGTTGGCGGAATTATGGACGGGGCCGTGGACTCCACGGGAAAGCAGATTTTTAAAAAAAAACCAAACAAACAAAAAACCTCCACTTCGCATGTGCAGAGGGGCACTGGCTGGCGCTTCTGCACACATCAGCAGTGAAGAAAATAGAAGACCCGGACAGGTACACCGTGTCCTCGGGCGCGTGCAGGGTCGGAATTCAATCCGCCAGTGGACATGAGGCCTTAGGCTGCTTCAAAGTTACATCAGTTCTGGGGAAGCTGGTTGACCACCAGTACCGCTCCCATCAAAGAGGCCGTTACTTACAATCAATCAGAAGTCTGGGAAAGCTGGGCAGGAATCCAGGAACTGCAATGGCAGCTATATTTCTTGTCATCCAGCTTTCCTAGGAACAGATAGTAACTGAGCAGTCAAACATGGTGGCTCTCTTTTTACGTTGGGTGACCATTTTCCATTCTACATAATACCAGCAAGAGGGAAACACTCTGTAGGCAGCCAAACATCAAAGCTACTCACTGACTCCCAACACAGATGTACAGACTGCACTATGATGTCAGGAACCCACCCCATAACAACATAGTATTCGAGGCTGAATATAGACAATGTCCATCTAGTTCAGCCATCATTATATTCATGGGTCACCAGAGCCCAATACACAGAACATATACACACTATATGCATTTCCTGTATCTGCTATAACACTGCCCCCTATGTACAAGGATATAACTATTATAATACTGTCCCCTATGTAAAAGAATATAACTACTATAATACTGCCCCCTATGTACAGAATATAACTACTATAATACTGCCCCCTATGTACAAGAATATAACTACTATAATACTGCCCCCTATGTAGAAGAATAAAACTACTATAATACTGCTTCTATGTACAAGAATATAACTACAATAATACTGCTCCCTATGTAGAAGAATATAACTACTATAATACTGTTCCCTATGTACAGGAATAAAACTACTATAATACTGCCCCCTATGTACAAGAATATAACTACTATAATACTGCTCCTATGTACAAGAATATAACTACTATAATACTGCCCCCTATGTAGAAGAATATAACTACTATAATACTACCCCCCTATGTACAAGAATATAACTACTATAATACTGCCCCTATGTGCAAGAATATAACTACTATAATGCTGCCCCTATGTACAAGCATATAACTACTATAATACTGCACCCGATGTACAAGCATATAACTACTATAATACTGACCCCTATGTAGAACAATATAACTACTATAATATTACCCCCTATGTAGAAGAATATAACTACTATAATACTGCCCCCTATGTACAAGAATATAACTACTATAATACTGCCCCCTATGTACAAGACTATAACTACTATAATACTGCCCCCTATGTACAAGAACATAACTACTATAATACTGCCCCCCTATGTACAAGAATATAACTACTATAATACTACCCCCTATGTACAAGAATATAACTACCCCCTATGTACAAGAATATAACTACTATAATACTACCCCCTATGTACAAGAATGTAACTACTTTAATACTATCCCCTATGTAGAAGAATATAACTACTATAATACTGCCCCCTATGTACAAGAATATAACTACTATAATACTGTTCCCTATGTACAGGAATAAAACTACTATAATACTGCCACCAATGTACAAGAATATAACTACTATAATGCTGCCTCCTATGTACAAGAATATAACTACTATAATACTGCCTCCTATATACAAGAATATAACTACTATTATACTGCCCCCTATGTACAAGAATATAACTACTATAATACTGCCCCCTATGTAGAAGAATATAACTACTATAATACTCCCCCCTATATACAAGAATATAACTACTATAATACTGCCCCCTATGTGTGAGTATATGAACACCACTGATATCACTGGCATTGACTGCTGAGCACTAACATACTGTATAATAGCTGCAGTATACACGGCTTCATTTTTCATGCGTCGCCCCCTTTAAATCCTGCTGTCCTCACTGCAGCCCACACAAACGTCCAACGTTCCGGTGATAAACTCCAGGTAGGAGACATAATCCTCACTCTGCTTTGGCGTGACTGACTTCAGAATGAGGGGCACATGTAAGAGGGGCTTTCCATTTTTAAAGGGCACTGACTGATTCAGAAATGGGTGCTCTACAGTCGTATGACCCTTACCCCTGTCAGTGGCCCCTTTACTCTCCGTCAATAGGGGCGCGTCCACATTCTCTTGCAGCTTTTTAATGTCTGATTCTTTCTGCTCCAATTCTTCCTTCAACATGGCAAGTTCATCCTGGAAACGGACGGACAGAACAGTCACTGAAAAAGTCAGGACTTTACAATAAAATTTAAGAAGTTACATAAAATGCTAAAAAAACCCATCCTTTTCGTCTTCTTTTTTCATCTTAATGTGAATTAAGTTTTCTTCTCAGCTCACATCCAGAGCCAAAATCAAAATTCTGCTTGTTTCCTTCTCCCAGAGAGCAGTGCATTGTGGGAGCTGTTAGGTCACTTGTCTGACAAAAGCTGTGAAGCTAAATGTTCCCAAATGTTGTGATTGCAGCTCTGAGTGTGAAGGGACACAAAATAACCCAAACTGTTGCAAAAACAGTAGAACAGAGAATTTACCAAATGAGTCAACTCTGCCAATAAACTAGTACCCATTAAATGACCCCTTCATGTGTCAATCAAGAGAAATAAACTAACCCCGCCCCCCCAGACTCCTCTCAGTTCTACTGTAGGAATGAAATAGGAGGGGCATAGGAGTTATTTTCCAGCGCTATGATTGGCCTTTTTGAGATGGGGGTGTTCAACTGCGCCCTCTACTTCAGAAATATTAGGGCGCTTACTCTTCACTGAATTGTCACCTGTTGGTTAAAAAGTGAACCGGAATTTAGCACTGTACGTTTTTTGTAAAGCATGCTGCATGCATCACTGCACAAACATCGCACAGACCCACACTCGACAAACAGATCCACACAACACGAGAGGCGCCTACTAGTGTTGGGTACGCAGAAGCGACTATTTAGGGCTCCGAAGTAAACCTCAGGATTCGCCGTCCCCATCTATCATACTGTAACACACAAGTAAGAGGAGAAATTAGCTAGTACTTCCCACACTCACTGAGGTCCTCACTGAACTACATGTCCCAGGAATTCTTCGTAACCTATATGCGCTGCCAGACTAGCCGGGACCAGGAGTATACTGCCAACTGCAGTGGGTTTCGCAGTAAGAGCGTGGAGAGTATACTGAGAATGGTGTGATCAAGAAAAAACATCCACGAAAGGGGATCCTGTGCGCGGAAATAACTCAGAGGAGAGGAGGATGTCAGGAATGGTTCTGACTAACAGATGCTGCACAGCAGAAAACAACGGAGATGCTCCAATTAACGTGTCTGAATGCACAACTCGGCGTTTCTTATCACTGACTCAAGGACCATGCAATTGTCATGGTAGCAGAGCTCTATGAGGGCTTGTCTTTTGTGGGGAGAGTTGTAGTTTTTATAGTTACCATTCTGAGGTACATTTGACTTTTGAATTGTTTTTTGTTGTGTTTTTTAATAGGCAAACGAAAGACAAATAGCAATTCTGGCTTTACTTTTTACAATTATTTTTACGGTGTTGACCATGCGCAATACATAAAATATTTTCACTGGGTCGTTATGAACGCGAGTAACACCAATTATGTGCTGCTTTTTAAAAAAATAATTGGGGGTATTTTATCCATTTAAACTCCTGTTTTATGCAGAAAAAGGTGTATTTTTTCAACTAGATTTTTTTCTTTAAATTAAAACTTTATTGCACTTTTTTACGGTGTTTTATGACAAAAGCCTATTAGACTTTGCGAAAGGCGGGCCTAATGGGCCAAATTACATGGCAGACATGGAGGTCTTTGTCTGGCCTCCAGCTGCAATGGGAACCCATTGGTACCTTGCAATTGTACTGTAGGGTGCTGATGGGTGACAGAAAGAGCCCCTCACAGTCATCTGCTCCCATGCTGCAGTTGCTATTGATTGTGGTATGTAAGGGGTTAAATGGGCTGGAATCTGGCTGTTACAGCAGGAGCCTGGCTGTCAGTAGTCACCTAAGCCACTGCCTTATAAAGATGTATGTGCAAGTTTAAAAGACCATTAGTGATGTCAGTAAAAGGTATATTGTGGTCACTAAGGGGTTAAGAGTATGTGTATTTATAAACGATACATTTAGTTCACAGCACACATGCATGCCACTAACAGCAGTACAATGACGTCACACAGCAACGATGGGAACACAGTACTGCTAACGCATGCCCCCTCCAAAAATAAGGAAAGTACAAAGCGAGCAGGGAGATGGGTGGCACCATTGGCTGGTGGTCACGTTCACCGGCAGCGGGCACAACAATCATGCCCAAAGGAGCACACGGCAAAGTCACAGGGAACAACAGAAGCACGTTTCAGGCAACGCTACCGCACCTTCAACGTTTGGCATTTGTGCTCCACCCGCTGCTTCTCATAGTGCATCTGACCCACTTTGATTTTCATACTAGAAAGCTTGGCCATTAAAGACTGGTAACAGAGAGAGCAAAGAGAGAAGGTGGGCACAGAGCAATAGTGCCAGGTACCCCACACACAGAGTCATACCGCCACTCACTACACCAGTCAGGCTACTACATCGCTACTCTCTAGTGATAGGCTGCATGCTCAGTGATGTCACTGCTGCTCTCTAGTGAATGGATAGGCTATATTCTCAGTGATGTCACAACTGCTCTCTACTGAATGACTAGGCTGCATTCTCAGTAATATCACCACTGCTATCTAGTTAATGGATAAGCTGCATTCTTGTGATATCACTACTGCTCTCTAGTGATAGGACAGTGATGTCACCACTGCTCTCTATTGATAGGCTGCATTCTCAGAGATGTTGCCACAGCTCTCTACTGAATGACTAGGCTGCATTCTCAGTGATGTCACCGCTGCTCTCTAGTGAATGGATAGGCTGCATTCTCATTGATGTCACCACTGCTCTTTAGTGATAGGCTGCATTCTCAGTGAGGTCATCGCTGCTCTCTAGTGAAAGGCTGCATTCTCAGTGATGTCTTCGCTGCTCTCTAGTGAGTATACTAAGCCCATGAGTCAGCTGCCTCCAGTCTGCCCTATACACATAGCATAAAGCGGAGCGCGGGATTTCTCTACCTTGGTGGACTTCAGTTTCTTCTCGTGCTGTGTGCGCTCATTCTCCATTTCCACCACTCGCAGTCGCAGATCACTCATCTCCTGTACCAAACCCTGAAGAGAGAGAGAAGTTGCCACGTCAGCAGCTTCACATGCCCAAATGTACAATAACCCCCATCATCCGCTGTGTCAGCACTCTCACCAGTTCAGTGACTGCAAAATCACAAGCCGCTACATCATGCACGTCAAACCGCGCAAATTAGTAACCAACAGAACAGCCAAAGTAGTGGTCACCCAGCTCTCCCAGACTCTGGACTACTTAATGCTAGACTCTGGGAAAGCTGGGTGACTACTTCCACATACAGATCTGTCTCAGAGCCTCCACCGCGGCATGTGTAGAGGAGGGCACGAAGAGTTAACACTCTGTGACGTCGCAAGACACGAGGGGTGCGTGGGGGGGTATTACTTTGTTTTTCTCTGTTTTTATAGGGTAGGGCGTTACCTATATCATCCCGTTTACTTGGGGCTGATGTGGGCGCCGGACGCGGTTGTCCCCATTTGGAAAACAACACTTAAAGGGGAGTGGGTGGTTTCAGGTCAATGAGGGATAATCTTTACAATGAAACGTTTTGCAACTTTCTAATATCTTTGCTTGCTGTCAGTGAAAGGGAACATTCTGGTTTACATTCCAGGAGCAGAAAACTCATCCGGATCAATCGTTTGCTACAATTTATCAGCGCACGGACATCTCTCTTCACATCGTATTATTGCGGTGCAGTGCTGGATCTGATCTGCTTTCCATCATCCATGCAGAAGACCGCAGGAGGACACAACCTGGTAGGCACAAGAGGGTTTAACCCTTTCAAGACCAGATATTTCCCTGTTTTTTATTTTCGTTTTTTCATCCGGGCCTTCCAAGAGCCATTCCTTTTTTTTTACTTTTTTAATCAAAATAGCCATATAAGGGCTCGTATTTTGTAGTTTTTAATGTTACCAGTTCGTGTGACTTTTTGAACGCTTTTTATAAAAAAATTTTCTTGGAGACGATGGAACCGAAATTGCGCAATTCTGACGTTGTTACTTTTTTTTCTCTCCAAGTAGGATAAACAATGTATTAGGTTGATAGCTTTATTTTTATTATTATTAGAAACGTTACAGTTTTTTTCCCCAAACTTTTACCTCCTTTTAATTTTTTTTCCAACAATTAAAACTTTTAGTTATTTTTACTTTTTTTTGTGCCCGTGAGCGACTTGAACTTGTGATCGTTCATACAGTATAATGTAATACCATAGTATTACATTATATCGAATTTTGACAGGTAGTCTATGAAGATGTACCACAGGCAAACCTTCATAGGCATTTATTCATGGCAGCTCTGGGGGGCCCCTGGCTGTCATAGCAACTGAATCGCATTGGGTGGCCATTTGGGACCCCCAAACAACAATTGGGGCATTTAAATGCCATCATCAGAATTGACACTGGCAATTGGAGGGTTAACAGCCACGACCAGCGTTGGAGCTGATCGCGGCTGTGTGTTATTACAGATAGCCGACCCCCTGCCTTGTATGGAACGGGATAAGCTTGCGATCCCACTCCATATAAACCCTGCAAGTCTGGTTGTGTTAAAGGTGCAATCCTACCAAAGCTGGATATCTCCTATCCACAGGATAGGGAATAGCTTACTGTTGTGTGGGGGTCCGACTGCTGGGACTCCTACAGGATAGGGAATAACTAACTGATAGGTGGGGGGGTCCGCCTGCTTGGACGCCCACAGGATAGGGAATAGCTTACTGTTGGGTGGGGGTCTGACTACTGGGACTCCCACAGGATAGGGAGTAGCTTACTGTTTTGTGGGGGTCCGATTACTGGCACTCCCACAGGATAGGGAATAGCTTACTGTTGGGTGGGGGTCCGACTGCTGGCACTCCCACAGGATAGGGAATAGCTTACTGTTGGGTGGGGGTCCGACTGCTGGAGAACGGCTGTCTGGAGAATCTCTGAATGATCAGTGGCTACACATGCACTGCTGCTCCATTGATGTCAATAGGACTGCTGGAGATAGTGGAGCGCATCAACTCTGGCAGCCCATGTATAACCTCCACTCCAGGACGCTCTGGTCGTCCATTCGTAGGATCAGTGGGGCCATCGCTGAACAATAAATTATCCAGATTTCTGGTGGCCATTTTTGGGCAGACCAGCAAGACAGCAGAAACACAGAGGTTAGAGCCCAACACAGGAAGACACATCACATGCTGTGAGTCCGCTGGCACCATGCCACAGTCTAACCGAGCACAGTCACCTCTTGATCGCCATACTGTAACCTCTTTTCTTGAAATAATGCCAACTCCACCTCCAGTTTTTCCATCTGTTGCCTTAACTCCGCTATAATCTTATGCAGAGACTGGATTGTACAAGGAGAAGACGGGAAGAGTCAGGGAAACACAAGACGAACGGAGACGTGCGAGTCAGCAGAGTAATGGCGTTTACTATAGAACTATGGCCGACAACCAATATGGCTGCCAATCAGGCTCCTATACTGGCTCCCAGCAGACCGGGCTGCCTCTGCTCTCCTCTGGTGGCTACTGTAAGACTATAACTCCCATCATACCCCATTCCGTGCGTCCCTCACCTCCGTGTCCTTGTATCGCTCCTCATAATCACTTCTGTTGTTTTCCACAGACGTCAGCTTCAGTTTCAGAGTGGAAATCTCAGACATCAAGTCCAGTTTCTGAGTTTCTAACGACGTCCTGCTTAATAGTTCCTGCAACGGAGAAGAAAAAAAACATTAGGAAGAGGGTCACTGCTCGGAGCAGGCGTTGTACTGGTCATTCAGCAGAATAGTGAGTGCAGCTCTGGAGTACAATACAGGATGTAACTCAGGAGCAGTACAGGATAAGTAATGTATGTACACAATGACTCCACCAGCAGAATAGTGAGTGCAGCTCTGGAGTATAATACAGGATGTAACTCAGGAGCAGTACAGGATAAGTAATGTATGTACACAGTGACTCCACCAGCAGAATAGTAAGTGCAGCTCTGGAGTATAATACAGGATGTAACTCAGGATCAGTATAGGATAAGTAATGTATGTACACAGTGACTCCACCAGCAGAATAGTGAGTGCAGCTCTGGGGTATAATACAGGATGTAACTCAGGAGCAGTACAGGATAAGTAATGTATGGACACAGTGACTCCACCAGCAGAATAGTGAGTGCATCTCTGGAGGAAGGTTGTGTGTCTGAGAGCTCTGCTGGTTCCAGGGTGTGGTCGCAAGAGGCAGGTGTAGCTCTTGCTGGATCCCAGGAGCAGTGCACTATTTCTGGGCTTGTTTGCTATGGAGTCTCGTGCTTCCCCCCCCTGGCTCCGGTCGGGAGGGGGGAAGAATGAACCCCAGGAGGGGAGAGGATCTAGCCGGGGTACAGGCAGCATCACCCAGACTCCCCGGAAGGACGTGGAGCACAGGAAGACCAGAGGCCAAACCAAGAGCAAGGTCAGTGCTGCAAAAGCGCCTACAAGTGCCAGCTGGGGAGAGCATAAGAGGGGTGAATCTGTGACCGCCATGGCGTCTCGGATAGCTGCGAGTTTAAAAGACTTTAAGGAGGTCGGAAAGCAGCTCCAGAAATATCGCAGGGAGCTACAGACTGCCCTCAGCGATTTGGATAAGGCCCCACGGGGAAAGAAGAAAATTACTGCAGCAGAGAGAGTTAAATCCTGGAAGGAGGCAGTAGATTACTACAAGGAGGAGAGGTACAGGATACTGCAAGCCAGCGGCCCATTTAAAGAAAAACTCTTAAATGATGAGCGATTTTCTGGAATGGCGCATGTGAGCAGCGACAGTAGCTCTGATGAGTCGGAGGATCCACAGGAGGGGATGGCGGTATGTTCAGGGGAGCAGCCGTCCCTACAGCAGAGGGGAACTGCAGGGAGCAGCATTCCTGCAGAGCAGGTTAGCCTGCCCCCCACATCGGAGGAGTCCAATGCCGAGGATGCAGACGACGACAGCGACAGCAGCAGCGGTGAGGGGGCCCTCATCATGCAGCAAATCATGCTGCAGGAGTCCCCAGAAAGAATGCACAATATGTACTTTGGTGACGACATGCCTGAAGGAACATCTACGGGCAAAAAGAAACAGAAAAAAAAGATGAAGACCACCGTGCAGGAGAGGTTTGTGTACGTCACCAAGCACTCCGGTCCGGCTGCAAAGTCAGATCGGGGTGCTAGCCCTGGTATACCCCTAGTCCCGGGCTCTGCAGTGGGTCCGGTGCAGGGGACTGGGGAAGAGAGGGTTAATGCGGCCCAAAACGCCATTCCTGCTTGTGCCAGTAGTGGGAATGGAGACGATAAGGAGGCAGAGAAGGTCCGTGGGAAAGATGGAATGAGGGGTCGCGGCCAATCCGGAGGTGCTGGCACTGACGGCTGCCCCCCAGTGGGAGGGTGGGGGGGCAGTCTGGCATCAGGTTCCACCAGTGGCGGCTTGGCTGTCCCTCCTGTGTCCCTAAAACGCCTGTCAGGTGCAGAGGGGGCGCAGTGGGTGGTGGCCAGGCCTGTCAATCCTCCCACACATCATGATAGTATTGCGGTAACATCTAAGCAACTAAAAAGTACAACAAGTCCCAGAATGGCTGGGAAAGTGGGCGAAGCCAGGGCTGCAGAGACGGCTCCTACCGACAATCATACGGGACTTAGGACTGGTTCTGTCGGTCTCCAGCCTCAGCCCGCTGGAAAGTGTACTATTAAAAATAAAAGTGAAGCAGGTCCTGGTCCAGCAAAAGGAAAGAAAGGTGCGAGTGGTGTGATGGATATAACTGCCAGTGCTACCGCTGCCCCTGCTCCCGCAGAGGCTCCAGGAGCTCCGGATGCCCCCAATCCCCCGGGAGGTATGCCACCTTGTGTACGGGTGGGTGGGGCTTCGGGTAGTAGTCAGGGGATGGGCCAGGATCCAGTCACCCCTCCAGCGGCGACAACAGCTGGTAGAAGTTATGCCAGTGTCGCCGCTGGAGGGAGGGGGGATGCGTCCTCCTTGTCTTTGGGCTCTGGGGACGGCGTTTTGCAACAGCGCCTCCTGGAGGCCTTGAGGAGGGGGGAGAGCTTGATGAATGTAGGGGGCAGAGTTGTGGATTTGTCTCTCTGGGTGGAGAGACATGGTCTTGGTGCCTTCCGAGAACAAAGGGGGGAGACTGTTTGGTCCCTGCCGACAACCGGGCAGGACATTGGCCGTAGGAATGTGGCCCGTCTTCAGTGGAGAGGCAATGACGCGTGCCCATCCAGGAGTAAGGTGGTGGAGCTTCTGCTGAAGATGGGTTTCAGGGCAAATGACATCTATGCCCTGATCCATCCTTACGGCACGTCTGAGTTCGACATCAGCTTTGTTCGCCCAGAGGGCCTCGAGCTCTTTTGGGGGAACTACGAGTTGATGAAGGACGAGCCCGGCTGGCGCGGTTTCGCTGCACAAGTGGTAACCCGCCAGACTGGAGTCAAGAGAGTGACCGTTTTGACTCGTAACGAGTCCCTCTCTTGTTACGATATCATGACTTGGATAAGTCGGTACGGAGAGGTGGTGGATATGCCCAATAAGAACCGGTATGAACACGGCATCTGGTCCGGAGCCTGGACGTTTATGGTGAAACTTAAGCGTTCAGGGAATTCGGTGGCCCACATACCATCCGCGGCTTTCCTTGGCAGGGATCGTATCTTGGCCTTCTACCAGGGGCAGCCGAAGCTCTGTCACAAGTGCGGCGACCCCACACATTTGAGTGCAGCCTGTAATGTCATCAAGTGCGCTCTGTGTGGCGAGGTAGGTCATCTTGCGGCATCTTGTACAGAGATTAGGTGTCACCTGTGTGGTGACCTCGGTCACCCATTCAGTCGCTGTCCGCGCTCTTTCGCCAATGCGGTCAGGGCCCCAGTGGAGGAGAGCCATGAGGTTGCTTCTGCAGGGGAGGGGACCAGCAGAGGCGATGGGGCCCAGGAGCCAAGGAAGAACAAACATGCTGGGGCAGCCAAGCTAAGGCGCCAAGAGAAGCGCGGAAGGGGCAGGGAGCTGGTGGAAACCCAGGTGGCAGGTGGGTCAATGCTGGCCCCTGCTCCGGACGCAAATCATGTGGCTGAGGCTCCAGGGGACAGGGAGCTGGATGAGGAGGTCAGGAGGATCCAAAGGCAAGAGGATGCCACTTATTCAGATTCTTCCCACTATGAAAGTGTGGGTGAGGGCAAGGATGAGTGGCAAAAGAAAAAGCGTAAGCAGGGCTCCAAGAAAATGAAAAAAAGGGAAGGGAAATCTTCCCCTGTAACGGGCCAGGTGCAGGAAGGCAATCCAAACTCTCCTCTTGTTGGGCTCTCCAACAGGTACCAAGCTCTCTCGTCCTCGGAGGGAGAGGTGCCTAGGACAAGCGTGGGGTCTACAGGGGGTGCTGAGCCTTCCTCTTGTGGGGGTTTGGTGACCTCCAGGGGGAGGGCTGGCCCAGAGCCCAGTGGCAAGGAGGACGAGGTTGAGGAGCCCCTTGCCATGGACCTTTCAGTGTCCAAGAAACGTGGCAAGGGGTCATCCTCAGACCCTGATGAGAAGGGGGGTGGGAAGAAGAAAGCCATCTAACTCAATCACCAATGATGGCGGCACCCGCTCCGTTGACGCTGGCATCCATTAATGTTGCCAGCATTAAGTCTGATATGGCTAGATTTGCGGCCTTTGATTTTCTCGGCCGCGTTGAAGCCGACATTTTGTTTTTACAAGAGACCAGGCTGCCAAATTTGGCAGCTGTGCATAAGGCAAGGAAGGAATGGAGGTCTGGTCCATCTTACTGGTCTCTTGCGGCCGAGCCATATAGCGGAGTGGCGGTACTTTTTACCGCAGCGGTTGAATGCCGACGGGTTATTGAGTTAGAAATAGGGAGGTGCCTGATCCTGGATGTTCTCATGAAGGGACAAGAGCTTCGGCTAATCAACATCTACGGTCCCCAAACCAAGCGGGACCGCAAGGATCTCTTTATGAGGATCAAGCCGTACCTTTTTTCCAGTCGGCAGGTGATCTTTGGGGGTGACTTTAACGCAGTCACGAGGACCCGTGACAGGGGAGGCTCCCTAGGCAAGCTGACTTATGATAGCGTCGCGCTTAATAGCATAGCTAGCGAAGCTCGCCTGGTGGATGTCCACATCCGGCACACCCCAGGCCACGCGGGTTTCACCTATTATAGAGGCGAGTGCAGGTCTAGAATAGACAGGTTTTATTTGAAGGAGGAAGCCATCTCTTCACCAGTTTCTGTTTGTTGTTGAGGTGGAGTTCTCAGACCACTGTCTGATTTTGTTTTCCCTGAATGTTGCAGAGACCCCCCGGATGGGTAGAGGCTTATGGAGGCTGAATTCATTACTCCTGGAGGAAGCAGAGATAAGACAGTCCTTTGAGGATTTTCTGCAGAGCCAGGTACCATTACTGGATCTTTGTAGCAGTAAGTCAGAGTGGTGGGAGATGTTCAAGATCAGGGCGGCGAGATTCTTCCGCCAGCTCTCTAGCCTCAGGAGCCTGAGTAAGTACCGTCTTTATCAGGGCCTGAGGAGGAAACTCGAGCATCTCGTCTCGACTGGAGGTAGCCGCGAGGAGATCTCCAGAGTGAAGTCTTTGCTCAAAGGGTGCCAGTATAATAGGCACGCATCTTTGGTTTTTGAGAGGGACTTCGGGAAGTACTACTCGCCTGACCCTTACAGAAACTGCAAGATGTCAGTGAATCGTAAAGTTGTCACTGGACTGATCGACGGTACGGGATCTCTGAACAGGTCCAGATCAGGGATTCTGGAAGTCATCAGATCCTTCTACTCGCACCTTTTGGGAAAGAGGGATCTAGATCGAGATGTGATGTCGGCTTTCCTGGCTGAAGCTGTTCCTGAGCCAGGGGATGACATCTCCCTTAATGTTTTGACAGAGGAGATCAACATAGAGGAAGTTAAACTGGCGATTGATGGGCTTGCGCTCAAAAAATCGCCAGGACCGGATGGCTTAACATCTGAGTACTATAAGACCTTTAAGGACCTCTTGAGTCCCCTCTTGACTGAGGTTTTCAATGAGTGTCTTTCCTCGGACACTCTCCCAAAGTCAATGAGGAGGTCGGCTTTGATCCTTCTGTCAAAGGGTAAAGACTCGAGCCGTATTGAGAACTGGCGTCCCATAGCGCTTCTCAATACGGACAGGAAGGTTCTGGCAAAAGTGCTGTTTAATCGGCTGGTCAAGTTTGCACCCCGGCTCCTCTCGGGCACCCAGCATTGCTCTGTTCCAGGCCGTAGCACCTTTAGTGCTGTTCTAGGTGTCCGGGAGGCAGTGGAGCAGGGTAGGGCTGGTCACTGGGAGGGGTACTTGCTGTCCTTGGATCAGGCCAAAGCGTTTGATCGGGTTAATCACGAGTACCTCTGGTCTGTTCTTCTGAGATATGGCCTGCCAGTGGGGTTTGTCAATTGGCTCAAGACATTGTACGCGGGGGCTGAGACTTTCCCGCTAGTGAACGGTTGGGTCGGCCACCCATTTGAGGTGAGGTCTGGCGTCCGTCAGGGTTGTCCTCTGAGCCCCTTGCTGTACGTGTTTGCCATTGATCCTTTCCTTAGGATGATTGATGGTGGGCCTATGGCGGGGGTCGGGATGGATCGGGCGGTGCCGGAAGCCTCCCTCAGGGTGGCAGCGTACGCTGATGACGTCACCGTCTTTGTGTCCTCGAGGGGGGAGGCAGAGTACGTGATGGCAGAGGTGGATCGCTACTCGGAAGCATCCGGGTCCGGCATCAACTGGGATAAGTGCGAAAGTCTCTGGTTAGGAAGGGGAGATCCTACATTTAGTCTCCCGGACACCCTTCCAGTGCCCCAGGACTCGGCTAAAGTTCTCGGCATCAAATTTGGCCGGGGAGATTACCCCATGCAAAATTGGGTGGTCAGGCTCGATGGTGCCACTCAGAAGGTGGCCCAGTGGAAGGGTTGGTCTTTGACCCTTCGGGAAAGGGTTAACCTGATCAAAACATACCTGCTCCCTTTATTCATCTACCTGGGCAGCGTATGCATTTTGCCAGAACCTCTCTGGACCCGGGTCTACAACCTGTTCTTCCTAATGTTGTGGGGGAACAGGTTGAACCTAATTAGGAGAGATGTCACATATCGCACGAGGAGACTAGGGGGGTTAGCTATGGACAACCCCGTGGTGTTTCTCGTAAACACCTTTGTTAAGATCAATATAGGCAACCTCTGGCAAGAGAGGGCTCCTCCGTGGGTATTCTCCTGTTGGGGATGGCTTCGGCCTTTCTTCCAGGAATGGGAGACAGGAGGGCGAGTGAAGGATCTTCGCACGCCGCACGGGCATCTTCCGGCTTACGCTACCGTGGTTCTGAAGATGATACGTCGGTGGGGTCTGGGGATGTGGGAGATCAGAACTCTGTCGAGAAAACTCCTCGATAAGAGGGTTCTGTTGACCCATTTCCAGAAGCCCCTGGCGCTCAAGGACTGCCCAAGTCGGGACCTGGAGGGAGGGTTACGTTTATTGAATTCTGACAGGATCCCCTTGAAGTTTTGGGACTTGACTTGGCGCTGTTTCCACGGGAGACTGTATGTAAGGGGCAACTTGAAGAGCAGGCCTCTGGTGGATAGGGGTTGCCCCCGCCAGGAGTGCAGCAACGTACTGGAAAGCATGGAGCATTTCCTGCTTCAGTGTCCCTTTAATACAGAGGTGTACAAATGGGTGGGAGCCTCCATTGGTTGGCCCAGGTTGGCACGCCTCTCGTATGCGGAATGGGTCTATGGGGCATTCGGGGACCTTGGTCGCAGGGACCGGTGCACTTTATTCTTAGTCAGCCTAGTGGTCAGGTTTCACATTTGGAACGCACGGTGTCTAGTTTCGACGGAAGAGAAAATCCTCCCCGTGGATGAGGTGAATAGAAACATCCTTGGTGACCTGGTGAAGGTGCGCTTTCTGGATTATGAGAGGTTGGGTACGACTAAGGCCTCTCTCCTATGGAGAGGGTTTGTATTTCGTTAGGGACAGTCTTCTTATTGTTAGGGTCTTTGTAGGGACAGAATAGGGAGAGGTAGGGACAGTTTTCTCTGAGGGTAAGTTTTAGGGAAGGAGTAGGGACATTGTAGGGACAGATTAACTATAGGGATAGTTTTTCTATTTGGTCGGTGCCCGGCTTATCATATCCAGTCCTTGTGGAGGGCTGAGTGTGACACTAGTAGAGTTTTGTTTTCGGTCAAAGATCAGGTATGTACGGCTGCAGGTAACTGAACCTTAGGCTTTCGGGTATTAATGTGTAGTGTTGGTTTGTAGTTGTGTGGTATAAGATATGTTATGTTATGTTATGTTTTGTTTTGTATATAGGGTGAGGGGTTATAGATAGGTTGGGTGGGGGTTTATTGCGGGGAGGGGGGGGGGGGGGATTTATGCATCAGCCGTAGCTTGACACGTCCCGGACAATGAACACTGGGCACGGACTGTTGGTGCGGGCGTGGCCCTCAGGCTGCGGCGGGCAGGGTGTGTATGCGGTGCAGCTCGGCTCGTCCTGGACATAGACATTGAGCACGGACTTGGGATGCAGGCGTGGCTCCCGTGGCTGCACCGTAGGGGGTTGTTTGGGGTGTGTGGTGGTTTGGTCAGGATATAGGGTTAGTTTAGGATTATGTAAGGTTTTATTCTTTAGGTGGTGGGCATTAAAAAAAAAAAAAAAAAAAAAATAATTTTTGGGTGGTTCTTATTGCTATTACTTTTGTTATTGTTGTTTGCATTATTGTTATTATATAATTGCTTCGGTTATTAGTCGTTTTCTTTCTTCTTTTTTGGGATTTCTGGCTGGATCCTGTGAGTTAGGGATGTTTTCTTACATGTGGGTATATTGTTATATGTAGTATGTAGTGTATATGTATTGGTGAGGATGAGTGAGTGTAGTTTTGGAGTGCAGGTTGGTGTAGTGTGCTGTGTGTATTGTTTGGACCAGATGGACCTTTTGCTTTTGTTCCTTTGTCCTGAAGTAAGGCAAAGTACAGTTAACACAAGTGAAGATTTGGTTTTGTTTTATGTTTACGTCTTATGCCAAGTGAGCGATATTTATGTTCTGTTTATTGGTATGTTTTTCACTTTTATAATAAAAAGATCTACAGGATGTAACCCAGGAGTAGTACAGGATAAGTAATGTATGTACACAGTGACTCCAGCAGCAGAATAGTGAGTGCAGCTCTGGAGTATAATACAGGATGTAACTCAGGAGCAGTAAAAGATAATTAATGTATGTACTTAGTGACTCCACCAGCAGAATAGGGAGTGCATCTCTGGAGTAAGGCTGTGTGTTGGAGAGCTCTGCTGGTTTCAGGGTGTGGTCGCAAGAGGAAGGTGTAGCTCTTGCTGGATCCCAGGAGCAGTGCACTGTTTTTGGATCCGTTTGCTATGGAGTCCCGTGTTTCTCCCCACCCCCGTCTCCGGTCGGGAGGGGGGAGGAATGAACCCCAGGAGGGGAGAGGATCTAGCCGGGGTACAGGCAGCGTCACCCAGACTCCTCAGAAGGACGTGGAGCACAGGAAGACCAGAAGCCAAACCAAGAGCAAGGTCAGTGCTGCAAAGGCACCTACAAGTGCCAGCTGGGGAGAACACAAGAGGGGTGAATCCGTTACTGCCATGGCGTCTCGGATAGCTGCGAGTTTGAAAGACTTTAAGGAGGTTGGAAAGCAGCTCCAAAAATATCGCGGGGAGCTACAGACTGCCCTCAGCGATTTGGATAAGGCCCCACATGGAAAGAAAAAAATTACTGCAGCGGAGAGAGTTAAATCCTGCAAGGAGGCAGTAGATTACTACAAGGAGGAGAGGTACAGGATACTGCAGGCCAGCGGCCCATTTAAAGAAAAACTCTTAAACGATGAGCGATTTTCTGGAATGGCGCACGTGAGCAGCGACAGCAGCTCTGATGAGTCAGAGGATGCACAAGAGGGGATGCCAGTATGCTCAGGGGAGCAGCCCTCCCTACAGCAGAGGGGAACTGCAGGGAGCAGCATTCCTGCTGAGCAGGTTAGCCTGCCCCCCACATCGGAGGACTCCAGTGCTGAGGACGCAGACGACGACAGCAGCAGCGGTGAGGGGGCCCTCATAATGCAGTAAATTATGCAGCAGGAGTCCCCAGAAAGGATGCAGAACATGTATTTTGGTGACAACCTGCCTGAAGGAACATCTGCGGGCAAAAAGAAACAAACAAAAAAAAAAGATAAAGAAGACCACCGTACAAGAGAAGTTTGTGTACGTCACCAAGCACTCCGGTCCGGCTGCGAAGTCAGATCGGGGTGCTAGCCCTGGTATACCCCTAGTCCCGGGCTCTGCAGTGGGTCCAGTGCAGGGGACTGGGGAAGAGAGGGTTAATGCGGCCCAAAACTCCATTTCTGCTTGTGCCAGTAGTGGGAATGAAGGCGAAAAGGAGGCAGAGAAGGTTCGTGGGAAAGATGGAATGAGGGGTCGCGGCCAATCCGGAGGTGCTGGCGCTGATGGCAGCCCCCCAGTGGGGGGGGGGGGGGGGGGGGGGGGGGGGCAGTCCGGCGTCAGGTTCCACCAGCAGCGGCTTGGCTGTCCCTCCTGTGTCCCTAAAACGCCTGTCAGGTGTAGAGGGGGCGCAGTGGGTGGTGGCCAAGTCTGCCGGTCCTCCCACCCATCATAACGGTAAAGTAATAAAAAATAAGCAGGTAAAAAGAACTGCAACTCCCAGAATGACCGGGAAAATGGACGGAGCTAGAGCTGCAGAGACAGCTCCTACAGAGCATAATGTTGGACTTAAGGCTAATTCTTTCAGTGCTGGTCTCCAGCCTCATCCAGCTGGAAAGTGTAGCATTAAGAAAAAAGGTGAAGCAGGTTCTGGTCCAGCAAAAGCGGAGAAATGTATGAATGATGTGAATGAGACAACCGTTAGTGCTGCTCCTGCTCCTGCTCCCGCAGAGGCTCCGGATGCCCCCAATCCCCCGGGAGGTATGCCATCAGCTGTACAGGAGGGTGGGGCTTCGGGTAGTAGTCATGGGATGGGCCAGGATCCAGTCACCCCTCCAGCGGCGACAACAGCTGGTAGAAGTTATGCCAGTGTCGCCGCTGGAGGGGGGATGCGTCCTCCTTGTCTTTGGGCTCTGGGGACGGCGTTTTGCAACGGCGCCTCCTGGAGGCCTTGAGGAGGGGGGAGAGCTCGATGAATGTAGGGGGCAGAGTTGTGGATTTGTCTCTCTGGGTGGAGAGACATGGTCTTGGTGCCTTCCGAGAACAAAGGGGGGAGACCGTCTGGTCCCTGCCGACAACCGGGCAGGACATTGGCCGTAGGAATGTGGCTCGTCTTCAGTGGAGAGGCAATGACGCGTGCCCATCCAGGAGTAAGGTGGTGGAGCTTCTGCTGAAGATGGGTTTCAGGGCAAATGACATCTATGCCCTGATCCATCCTTACGGCACGTCTGAGTTCGACATCAGCTTTGTTCGCCCAGAGGGCCTCGAGCTCTTTTGGGGGAACTACGAGTTGATGAAGGACGAGCCCGGCTGGCGCGGTTTCGCTGCACAAGTGGTAACCCGCCAGACTGGAGTCAAGAGAGTGACCGTTTTGACTCGTAACGAGTCCCTCTCTTGTTACGATATCATGACTTGGATAAGTCGGTACGGAGAGGTGGTGGATATGCCCAATAAGAACCGGGACGAACACGGCATCTGGTCCGGAGCCTGGACGTTTATGGTGAAACTTAAGCGTTCAGGGAATTCGGTGGCCCACATACCATCCGCGGCCTTCCTTGGCAAGGATCGTATCTTGGCCTTCTACCAGGGGCAGCCAAAGCTCTGTCACAAGTGCGGCGACCCCACACACTTGAGTGCCGCCTGTAGTCATCAAGTGCGCTGTGTGGCGAGGTAGGTCATCTTGCGGCATCTTGTACAGAAATTAGGTGTCACCTGTGTGGTGACCTCGGTCACCCATTCAGTCGCTGTCCGCGCGCTCTTTCGCCAATGCGGTCAGGGCCCCAGCGGAGAAGAGCCATGAGGTTGCTTCTGCAGGGGAGGGGACCAGCAGAGGCGATGGAGCCCAGGAGCCAAGGAAGAACAAATATGCTGGGGCAGCCAAGCTAAGGCGCCAAGAGAAGCGCGGAAGGGGCAGGGAGCTGGTGGAAACCCAGGTGGCAGGTGGGTCAATGCTGGCCCCTGCTTCCGACGCAAATCATGTGGCTGAGGCTCCAGGGGACAGGGAGCTGGATGAGGAGGCCAGGAGGATCCAAAGGGAAGAGGATGCCACTTATTCAGATTCTTCCCACTATGAAAGTGTGGGTGAGGGCAAGGATGAGTGGCAAAAGAAAAAGCGCAAGCAGGGCTCCAAGAAAATGAAAAAAAGGGAAGGGAAATCTTCCCCTGCAATGGGCCAGGTGCAGGAAGGCAATCCAAACTCTCCTCTTGTTGAGCTCTCCAACAGGTACCAAGCTCTCTCGTCCTCGGAGGAGGCAGAGGTGTCTAGGACAAGCGTGGGGCCTACAGGGGGTGCTGAGCCTTCCTCTTGTGGGGGTTTGGTGACTTCCAGGGGGAGGGCTGGCCCAGAGCCCAGTGGCAAGGAGGACGAGGTTGAGGAGCCCCTTGCCATGGACCTTTCAGTGTCCAAGAAACGTGGCAAGGGGTCATCCTCAGACCCTGATGAGAAGGGGGATGGGAAGAAGAAAGCCATCTTACTTAATCACCAATGATGGCGGCACCCGCTCCGTTGACGCTGGCATCCATTAATGTTGCCAGCATTAAATCTGATATGGCTAGATTCGAGGCCTTTGATTTTCTCGGCCGCGTTGAAGCCGACATTTTGTTTTTGTAAGAGACCAGGCTGCCAAATTTGGCAGCTGTGCATAAGGCAAGGAGGGAATGGAGGTCTGGTCCATCTTACTGGTCTCTTGCGGCCGAGCCATATAGCGGAGTGGCGGTACTTTTTACCGCAGCGGTTGAATGCCGACGGGTTATCGAGTTAGAAATAGGGAGGTGCCTGATCCTGGATATTCTCATGAAGGGACAAGAGCTTTGGCTAATCAACATCTATGGTCCCCAAAGCAAGCGGGACCGCAAGGATCTCTTTATGAGGATCAAACCGTACCTTTTTACCAGTCGGCAGGTGATCTTTGGGGGTAACTTTAACGCAGTCACAAGGACCCGTGACAGGGGAGGTTCCCTAGGCAAGCTGACTTATGATAGCGTTGCGCTTAATAGCATAGCTAGCGAAGCTCGCCTGGTGGATGTCCACATCCGGCACACCCCAGGCCACGCGGGTTTCACCTATTATAGAGGCGAGTGCAGGTCTAGAATAGACAGGTTTTATTTGAAGGAGGAAGCCATCTCTTCACCAGTATCTGTTGTTGAGGTGGAGTTCTCAGACCACTGTCTGATTTTGTTTTCCCTGAATGTAGCAGAGACCCCCCGGATGGGTAGAGGCTTATGGAGGCTGAATTCATTACTCCTGGAGGAAGCAGAGATAAGACAGTCCTTTGAGGATTTTCTGCAGAGCCAGGTACCATTACTGGATCTTTGTAGCAGTAAGTCAGAGTGGTGGGAGATAGTCAAGATCAGGGCGGCGGGGTTCTTCCGCCAGCTCTCTAGCCTCAGGAGCCTGAGTAAGTACCGTCTTTATCAGGGCCTGAGGAGGAAACTCGAGCATCTTGTCTCGACTGGAGGTAGCCGAGAGGATATCTCCAGAGTGAAGTCTTTGCTCAAAGGGTGCCAGTATAATAGGCACGCATCTTTGGTTTTTGAGAGGGACTTCGGGAAGTACCACTCACCTGACCCTTACAGAAACTGCAAGATGTCAGTGAATCGTAAAGTTGTCACTGGACTGATCGATGGTACAGGATCTCTGAACAGGTCCAGATCAGGGATTCTGGAAGTCGTCAGATCCTTCTACTCGCACCTCTTGAGAAAGAGGGATCTAGATCGAGACGTGATGTCGGCTTTCCTGGCTGAAGCTGTTCCTGAGCCAGGGGATCACATCTCCCTTAATGTTTTGACAGAAGAGATCAACATAGAGGAAGTTAAACTGGCGATTGATGGGCTTACGCTCAAAAAAATCGCCAGGACCAGATGGCTTAACATCCGAGTATTATAAAACCTTTAAGGACCTCTTGAGTCCCCTCTTGACTGAGGTTTTCAATGAGTGTCTTTCCTCGGACAGTCTCCCAAAGTCAATGAGGAGGTCGGCTTTGATCCTTCTGTCAAAGGGTAAAGACTCGAGCCGTATTGAGAGCTGGCGTCCCATAGCGCTTCTCAATACGGACAGGAAGGTTCTGGCAAAAGTGCTGTTTAATCGGCTGGTCAAGTTTGCACCCCGGCTCCTCTCGGGCACCCAGCATTGCTCTGTTCCAGGCCGTAGCACCTTTAGTGCTGTTCTAGGTGTCCGGGAAGCAGTGGAGCAGGGTAGGGCTGGTCACTGGGAGGGGTACCTGCTGTCCTTGGATCAGGCCAAAGCGTTTGATCGGGTTAATCACGAGTACCTCTGGTCTGTTCTTCTGAGGTATGGCCTGCCAGTGGGGTTTGTCAATTGGCTCAGGACATTGTATGCGGGGGCTGAGACTTTCCCGCTAGTGAACGGTTGGGTCGGCCACCCATTTGAGGTTGGGTCTGGCGTCTGTCAGGGTTGTCCTCTGAGCCCCTTGCTGTACGTGTTTGCCATTGATCCTTTCCTTAGGATGATTGATGGTGGGCCTATGGCGGGGGTCGGGATGGATCGAGCGGTGCCGGAAGCCGCCCTCAGGGTGGCAGCGTACGCTGATGACGTCACCGTCTTTGTGTCCTCGAGGGGGGAGGCAGAGTACGTGATGGCAGAGGTGGATCGCTACTCGGAAGCATCCGGGTCCGGCATCAACTGGGATAAGTGCGAAAGTCTCTGGTTAGGAAGGGGAGATCCTACATTTAGTCTCCCGGACACCCTTCCAGTGCCCCAGGACTCGGCTAAAGTTCTCGGCATCAAATTTGGCCGGGGAGATTACCCCATGCAAAATTGGGTGGTCAGGCTCGATGGTGCCACTCAGAAGGTGGCCCAGTGGAAGGGTTGGTCTTTGACCCTTCGGGAAAGGGTTAACCTGATCAAAACATACCTGCTCCCTTTATTCATCTACCTGGGCAGCGTATGCATTTTGCCAGAGCCTCTCTGGACCCGGGTCTACAACCTGTTCTTCCTAATGTTGTGGGGGAACAGGTTGAACCTAATTAGGAGAGATGTCACATATCGCATGAGGAGACTAGGGGGGTTATCTATGGTCAACCCCGTGGTGTTTCTCGTAAACACCTTTGTTAAGATCAATATAGGTAACCTCTGGCAAGAGAGGTCTCCTCCGTGGGTATTCTCCTGTTGGGGATGGCTTCGGCCTTTCTTCCAGGAATGGGAGACTGGAGGGCGAGTGAAGGATCTTCGCACGCCGCACGGGCATCTTCCGGCTTACGCTACCGTGGTTCTGAAGATGATACGTCGGTGGGGTCTGGGGATGTGGGAGATCAGAACTCTGTTGAGGAAACTCCTCGATAAGAGGGTTCTGTTGACCCATTTCCAGAAGCCCCTGGTGCTCAAGGACTGCCCAAGTCGGGACCTGGAGGGAGGGTTACGTTTATTGAATTCTGACAGGATCCCCTTGAAGTTTTGGGACTTGACTTGGTGCTGTTTCCACGGGAGACTGTATGTAAGAGGCAACTTGAAGAGCAGGCCTCTGGTGGATAGGGGTTGCCCCCGCCAGGAGTGCAGCAACGTACTGGAAAGCATGGAGCATTTCCTGCTTCAGTGTCCCTTTAATACAGAGGTGTACAATCGGGTGGGAGCCTCCATTGGTTGGCCCAGGTTGGCACGCCTCTCGTATGCGGAATGGGTCTATGGGTATTCAGGGACCTGGGTGGCAGGGACCGGTGCACTTTATTCTTAGTCAGCCTAGTGGTCAGGTTTTACATTTGGAATGCACGGTGTCTAGTTTCGACGGAAGAGAAAATCCTCCCTGTGGATGAGGTGAATAGAAACATCCTGGGTGACCTGGTGAAGGTGTGCTTTCTGGATTATGAGAGGTTGGGCACGACTAAGGCCTCTCTCCTATGGAGAGGGTTTGTCTTTCGTTAGGGACAGTTTTCTTATTGTTAGGGTCTTTTTAGGGACAGAATAGGGAGAGGTAGGGACAGTTTCTCTGAGGGTAAGTTTTAGGGAAGGAGTAGGGACATTGTAGGGACAGATTAACTATAGGGATAGTTTTTTCTCTATTTGGTCGGTGCCCGGCTTATCATATCCAGTCCTGGTGGAGGGCTGTGTGTGACACTAGTAGAGTTTTTGTTTTCGGTCAAAGATAAAGTATGTACGGCTGCAGGTAACTGAACCTTAGGCTTTCGGGTATTAATGTATAGTGTTGGTTTGTAGTTATGTAGTATGAGATGTTATACGTTTTGTTTCGTTTATAGGGTTAGGGGTTATATATAGGTTGGGTGGGGGTTTATTGGGGGGAGGGGGGATATATGCCTCAGCCGTAGCTTGACACGTCCCGGACAATGAACATTGGGCACGGACTGTTGGTGCGGGCGTGGCCCTCAGGCTGCGGCAGGCAGGGCGTGTATTCTGGTGCAGCTCGGCTCGTCCTGGACATAAACATTGAGCAAGGACTTGGGATGCAGGCGTGGCTCCCAGGCTGCACCATAGGGTTTTTTTTGGCGGGTGTGTGGTGGTTTGGTCTGGTTATAGGGTTAGTTTAGGATTATGCAAGGTTCTATTCCTTAGGTGGCGGGCATCACAAAAAAAAATAAAAATTCTAAAAATTTAAAAACTATAAAAAAAAAAAGACCCAAAAAAAAGGGTATTGGGTTGTTCTTGTTGTTATTATTATTACTTTTTGTTGTTAGTACTATTGTTATTATTATATAATTGTTTTGGCTGGAATTTCAGTTATTAGTCATATTTTCTTTCTTCTTTTTTGGGATTTCAGGCTGGATCCTGTGAGTTAGGGATATGTTTTCTTACATGTGGGTTTATTGTTATATGTAGTATGTAGCGTATATGTATTGGTGAGTATGAGTGAGTGTAGTTTTGGAGTGCAGGTTGGTGTAGTGTGCTGTATATATTATTTGGACCAGATGGGCCTTTTGCTTTTGTTCCTTTGTCCTGAAGTAAGGCAACGTCCAGTTAATATAAGGCCTCATGTCCACGGGGAAAATCGGGCCCGCTACGGATTCTACATGTAGAATCTGCAGCGGGTCCCTCCTGCCCCGCGGACATGAGCGCTGAAAATACGAATAAATAAGAATTTACCTATCCGTAGCGGGCGGCGAAGCTCTGCTCTTCCTCACGGCCGGATCTTCTTTTTCGGCCGGCGGATGAATTCCTCACGCCGGCGGCACGTCGTCGACGTGCCGCGCGCATGCGCCGGGCACATCCGCCGAGCCGAAGCAAGGGAGATGCGGCCGTGAGGAAGAGAAGAGCTTCCCGGCCCGCTGCGGGTGAGTAAATTCTTTAAATTCCTATTTTAGGTCTCCCGCGGATCCGGACGGCTTCCATAGGCTTCAATAGAAGCCCGCGGGAGCCGTCCCCGCGGGAGACCCGCACGAAAATGGAGCATGGTCCAGATTTTTTCATGCTCCATTTTTTTTTAAATCCCTTTTATTGACGATCCGCGGGTATTTATGTACCCGCGGGTGGTCAATGCATCCCTATGGGGTGCGGATCCGCGTGCAGGTAATCCGCTGCGGATCCTAAATCATATTTTCCCCGTGGACATGAGCCCTAAGTGATAATTTGTTTTTGTTTTATGTTTATGTCTTATGCCAAGTGAGCGATATTTATGTTCTGTTTATTGTTATGTTTTTCACTTTTATAATAAAAAAGATCTACAGGATGTAACTCAGGAGCAGTAAAGGATAATTAATGTATGTACTCAGTGACTCCACCAGCAGAATAGGGAGTGCGGCTCTGGAGTATAATAGAAGATGTAACTCCTTCATGCCCTCTGGCACGTTTAATAGCAATCCGATTTAGCTCTTTATCCATGTGCTGGGACTTGTGCAGAGTTGCTACTGGAATGAGGGAGATGGGAGAATGAAGAGGGCGGGGGTGACATTTTGGCGGTCCCTGCTCCTTTTCCCTATTCTATTATCTTTTATTTGGATGCATCTTGAGCCAAAACTAAAAGTTCAGTGAAAGTTTTCTAGGTCACTGGGAAAACTCCAAGCAGCGGCCTCACTAGAGGGAACAGCAGCGGCTCCCCGGCTGAGAGCATCAAGGTCCATGTGTGTAATGTCTTTGTAGTGTCCGTCCAATGAATGCGTGAATCATATAGCGATAAGATTAAAAAGAAAATAAACTGCCACGACTGCACGACCACCAGGGGGCATCCTCTCACCTGCTGTAACATCTCTTCAGTAGCATTCAACTTCTCTCGATGTTCTTCCAGGCAGAATTCAAGGTCGCGGATTTTCTCCCCTTGGGCTTCCACTTGGTCGGTCAGGACACTCACCTGAAAAGTGCAAGACCAATATAGGGTTTAAAAAAACGTTCAAATTTGCACCATTATGCTGCTGCTGATGTCCTACAGCCCCCGGTTTCCTAAGACATGCTCTCATCCTCAGCTTGTACAATGCCCTATCCATTATGCTTATGGTGATTCCAGAACTCCTGAATTCAGAGGTGAAATGCATGCTGGGAACGTCCATTGTTTGTGAAGATGTACAACCTATAAGAGAGGAGAGGGAGATTTGCTCCTACAGCTGTGGGGTTGTTGCAGTGTATAACAGCAGGTCCAAACTAAGGGCATGTTCAAACAGCGGATTTTTGGCACGGAATCCACCCCGAATCTGAGTTCATTTCTATGGCAATTTGGCACCCTACTGTATTAATGGGAATCCGTGCGGTAGTCTACACGGCGCAGAGGTTTTCTGCACACAGATTTCAAATCCACTCGAAGAAAAAAAAAATAGTGATGTCACTTCCGGATTCTACGACATTTCTGGTTTGAGCATTCCATACACGGATTGTCCCATTCAAAATGGCTAAATTCACGTACATATCCGCAGCCAATTGTTGGCATAGCCGCAACATATTTCTGCCATGAAATTGGTGGCACGAACTATAATAGAAAATTAAGTGACAGAAAAGTGGCCTGGCCCCTTAAGGCGGCTCGTTTACACAGATACCTGCAGCACCAGAGACTCCTTGTCATTCTCCAGACGGGACAGCCTCTCCTGGTAGATGTCACTTGTGCCAGTGATATGCCCGTTGACCTGCAAGACATGAGCGGTTTGCGATAAGGTATACATAGCACAAATCGTAATGCAAACAAAGATATGAGTGCCTCTTTAACCCTTTTGTGACTAACTCTTTTTACTAACCTCCCTAATGGGCTTTAAACCTGCCAATACATCTTTTTAAGGTGGTGGCTGAGTGCTGACAGCCCAGCTCCTGCTCTAACAACCAGATAGGAGAAACCTCAGATCCTGGAAGTTTAACCCCTAATCAATAGCAACTGCAGCATATAAGCGGATGACAGTGGGGCTCTGTCACCCATTGGCACCCACAGTGCAATCGCAAGGTAAAAGTAGGTTCCCATGGCAGCTGGAAGCCTGACAAAGTCCTCCATGTCCGTCATGTAACGAAGTATATTAAGCCCTGCCTCCAACAGAGTCTAATAGGCTGCTGTCATAGGCTTAGTAAAATGCACTACATAAGTAATGCAGTGTACTATTCTAGCGATTGAACGCATTTCCAAGTCCTCTTGAAGGACTAAAAAAAAAAAAAAAAAAAAAAAAAAAAGAGTCAAAAAAAGTTCAATAAAGTTTATCTATAAAAAAAAAATCCAGTTTAAAAAAAATTATACCCCTTTATATTGCGTTATTTATCCCACTTGGTGAACGCCGTAAAAATAATTTGATAGAACTAATGCCAGAACGGCTATTATTTTTTTTGATTGCTATGACATTTTGGGAGGATGAACAAAGTCACTAATGGTACTAATAATAACTACAACTATTCCCACAAAAAACAAGAGCTCTGCCGCAGAAAAATTAAATGTTCTTGGTCTTAGAACACGTCGATGCACAGTCAGGCCGGACTCACATGGGCGGACCGCCAACACAATTACACCGTACACCTGCAGTCTCTCCATTTATGGAGTCATTGCATTCCATCTACTGCTCCTGTTATCAGCCAACTGTGCCACACTGTAGTGTTTATCGAAGCAGTTGTAGGTTCTGCGCACAGAAAATGAGTTATTTTCCTTTTTTCCCCCGTCTTTGGTCACCACCAGAGCTTCTACAAAAAAACTGTGGTCTGAGCTCCCACAATGCACAGCTCCCTGGTAAACCAGCAAGATTCTGACTGCAGCTTTAGATGGGACTGGAGAAAAAAGCATCACGTAACGCAATTCTCACCACCATTGACTACCCCGTTAGAATCTAGTCATGTATTGCAGCCATATTGCGGTTGATTTGACAGCGATGTGTGAAAAGATACGCAATACGTACAATCGGCATTCACTAAGGGGCTGCCAGATGCAACGGCGCTGCTAAGCTCAAGGAGTCACACAGGGAACAATCTAACCGGTATTCCATGGTGGTAAACAGTCAGCCGTGCCACCTAGACATAAAGGACGGTTGACAAATTAATTTTGGCGCGACTACAAGTGTTGATTAACAATCATCTATAACAGGGGTGTCAAACTCATTTTCACTGAGGGCCACATCGGGCTTATGGTGACCTTCAAAGGGCCGATTGTAAGACGGTATAGTAAGGGCTTGTTCACACAAGCGTATTTGCGTACATAATATGCAGTGAATAGAAGCCATTGATTTCAGTGAGTTCAGTCACATGATGTACATTTTCACACAGCATGACCTATTTTGTTGCATCCTACACACCTCAATAGGCCATTGAAGTGAATGGGCCGTGCAAATATGTGGTGAATGCGCAGGAAACCTATGTATTCACTGCATATTTGGGCACCATCTCAGTGGGCCCATCTGCGCTCTTTTTTCCGTGCCTAAATATGCAGGCATTAGCAATTTTTGATTGCGCAAATACACAGCGTATTTGTGCTACCGAAATACCCATGTGAACAAGCCCTAATAGTGACCCCCCCAGCAGCCACCATTATCCCCCCCCCTCAGCAGCCACCATTAACCCCCCCTCAGCCACCATTAACCCCCCCCCCCTCAGCCACCATTTACCCCCCTCCTCCAGCAGCCACCATTAACCCCCCTCCTCCAGCAGCCACCATTAACCCCCCTCCTCCAGCAGCCACCATTAACCCCCCTCCTCCAGCAGCCACCATTAACCCCCCTCCTCCAGCAGCCACCATTAACCCCCCTCCTCCAGCAGCCACCATTAACCCCCCTCCTCCAGCAGCCACCATTAACCCCCCCTCCTCCAGCAGCCACCATTAACCCCCCTCCTCCAGCAGCCACCATTAACCCCCCCCGTAGCTACCATTAACCCCCCCTCTCAGCAGCCACCATTAACCCCCCCTCTCAGCAGCCACCATTAACCCCCCCCCCTCAGCAGCCACCATTAACCCCCCCCCCCTCAGCAGCCACCATTAACCCCCCCTCTCAGCAGCCACCATTAACCCCCCCTCTCAGCAGCCACCATTAACCCCCCCTCTCAGCAGCCACCATTAACCCCCCCCTCTCAGCAGCCACCATTAACCCCCCCCTCTCAGCAGCCACCATTAACCCCCCCCCTCAGCAGCCACCATTAACCCCCCCTCTCAGCAGCCACCATTAACCCCCCCTCTCAGCAGCCACCATTAACCCCCCCTCTCAGCAGCCACCATTAATCCCCCCTCTCAGCAGCCACCATTAACCCCCCCCCTCTCAGCAGCCCCCATTAACCCCCCCCTCTCAGCAGCCCCCATTAACCCCCCCCTCTCAGCAGCCCCATTAACCCCCCCTTAGCAGCCACCATTAACCCCCCCCCTTTCAGCAGCCACCATTAACCCCCCCTCTCAGCAGCCACCATTAACCCCCCCTCTCAGCAGCCACCATTAACCCCCCCTCTCAGCAGCCACCATTAACCCCCCCCCTCTCAGCAGCCACCATTAACCCCCCCCCTCTCAGCAGCCACCATTAACCCCCCCCCTCTCAGCAGCCACCATTAACCCCCCCCCCTCTCAGCAGCCACCATTAACCCCCCCCTCTCAGCAGCCACCATTAACCCCCCCCCCTCTCAGCAGCCACCATTAACCCCCCCCCTCTCAGCAGCCACCATTAACCCCCCCCCTCTCAGCAGCCACCATTAACCCCCCCCCTCTCAGCAGCCACCATTAACCCCCCCTCTCAGCAGCCACCATTAACCCCCCCTCTCAGCAGCCACCATTAACCCCCCCCTCTCAGCAGCCACCATTAACCCCCCCTCTCAGCAGCCACCATTAACCCCCCCCTCTCAGCAGCCACCATTAACCCCCCCTCTCAGCAGCCACCATTAACCCCCCCCTCTCAGCAGCCACCATTAACTCCCCCTCTCAGCAGCCACCATTAACTCCCCCTCTCAGCAGCCACCATTAACCCCCCCTTAGCAGCCACCATTAACCCCCCCCCTTTCAGCAGCCACCATTAACCCCCCCCTTTCAGCAGCCACCATTAACCCCCCCCTCTCAGCAGCCACCATTAACCCCCCCCCTTTCAGCAGCCACCATTAACCCCCCCTCTCAGCAGCCACCATTAACCCCCCCTCTCAGCAGCCACCATTAACCCCCCCCTCTCAGCAGCCACCATTAACCCCCCCTCTCAGCAGCCACCATTAACCCCCCCTCTCAGCAGCCACCATTAACCCCCCCTCTCAGCAGCCACCATTAACCCCCCCTCTCAGCAGCCACCATTAACCCCCCCCTCTCAGCAGCCACCATTAACCCCCCCCTCTCAGCAGCCACCATTAACCCCCCCCTCTCAGCAGCCACCATTAACTCCCCCTCTCAGCAGCCACCATTAACTCCCCCTCTCAGCAGCCACCATTAACCCCCCCTTAGCAGCCACCATTAACCCCCCCCCCTTTCAGCAGCCACCATTAACCCCCCCCTTTCAGCAGCCACCATTAACCCCCCCTCTCAGCAGCCACCATTAACCCCCCCTCTCAGCAGCCACCATTAACCCCCCCCCCCCCCCCCTCTCAGCAGTAACCATTAATACCATTAACACCCCCCTCGGCAGCAACCACTAAATCCCCCCCCCCCCAGCAGCCACCATTAGCCCCCCTAAACCACATACTTACCTCCTCCTTGCTGTCTGCGCTGCTTCCCCTCCGCTCACATATTAACATTTTCCACATCACTTCTGCTTATTCAGCAGTTCCAGCAGCCTGATTGGTTGTTTGGGTTGGCTGATTCACCAAGCAACCAATCAGGTTGCTGGAATTGCTGAATAGGGCAGAAGTGTTGTGAAAAATGTTAATATGCCAGCAGGGAGCTGCAGCACTCCAGCTGGTAATAGCTTAGTGGTGAGCAGCGTCGGCACGCCGCGGGCCACATGAAACGAGGCAGCGGGCCGGATTCGGCCCGCGGGCCTTGTGTTTGACACATGTGATCTATAACGTGGACAACGGTCGCACTTGGCGTTACACACTTATGAAGACTGGCGCAAATTGCCCATAGCAACCAATCAGGTTGCTGCTTTCCTTCTCCATAGGGCTTTCAATAAATGAGAGCCGAGATCTGATTGGTTTCTATGAGTAACTAACTTATTTATTTTTTTGCACTAGTTCTGATGAATCTCTGCCCATAACAACCAATCAGATCTCAGCTCTCATTTTTCAAAGGCCTCGATTGGTTGCTATGGGCATAGAACTGCTGCAAAGGAAAAATGAGTTGAGCCCCTAGCAACCAATCAAATCTCAGCTCACTTATCAAAAGACATCTAGAAAATAAAAGCAGCAACCTGATTGGTTGCTGTGTGCACCTGGGCAATCTCATGTGAAGAAAGAATGAAGCACTTGCCCATAGCAACCAATCAGGACCTTTAATAAATGAGAACTGAGATCTGATTGGTTGCCATGAGCAACAAACTCATTTTTTTCCTTTTGCAATAGTTCTGATGAATCTGCGTAGAGCAACCAATCAGATCTCAGCTCTCATGTATCAGAGGCCCCCTAGAAAATGAAAGCAGCGACCTGATTGGTTACTAGGGGCAGCAAGGCATTGTAATGTGAAGGAAAAATAAAGCACTTGCCCATAGCAACCAATTTTATTTCTGCTTTTATTTTCCATACGGCCTTTAATAAATTAGAGCTGATTTGTTGCTAGGGGCAACATCTCCATGTTTCTTTTGCCTCAGGTGAGCAACTCCAATGCGTCGCAGCGGAAGACATAACAAGTGGGCGAAGCTCGTAATAAAAAGGCACAGTGAGGCCTATAATTTGACGGTAGAGCTGTGAGGAGCACATAAATCCAGTAAGCGGGCAGGGCGCCATCCGCATGGCTTCTGATGTCATTGGTCACTTTGTCTATTAATCCCTTACAGACTCCACGGCACTCAAGAAAGCACAAAATCCGCTGACAAAGGAAAAGCGCAACAATAAAAATACAGGCCTGCAATACCAGCCCTCTGGTACAGGGGGGCGCTGTTTGTGAATAGCATAACTCCCAAAAAGTCTGTTGATTTTCTACTGCTAAAAATGATAGACTGTCATTTTTATTTTCAGGAAAAGCTGGATGAGAGCCTGTGAGGCAGTAGCCGCCATTCAACGCTCCTCCTCCCACCTACTGTCTTTCCAGTTTCCGAGGGTACAGGGGCGATCATCCGGCTTCCCAATCCTGCCTGAGCGGAGGATGCATTACAACAGCAGATAAGCCATTCAGGAGCCTGGGAAAGCTGTATGCCACCAGCCATCTATGATATACAAAATGCGGTGCGATCGATGTTTGGCAGCAGCTGGACGAAATCAAGAAATAGTCCCATTTAAATGGAAGATTTATTTGGCCGCAACTTGAAAACCGCCATAAAATAAGATAAACATTTCCATGGTGTATCAAGGATGCAAACAGAAGCCGCGGCTCTGGAGCGCATTAGAGACGTCATGTACGGAGACGGGAGCTGCAGAATACTCGCCGAGCTCAGCAATCTCCCTGCCAGGAGCGAATTCTACGGCTCTGGAGCTCATTTCACCCCTTAACGGCTACAAAACCCATCTGTCAGCTGTTAGGGGCTCCGGGGCGCGCTTACACGAAACTAAATTTGCTCTAATCCGGCCGGAGGTAACACATTCAATGTGTTGGTGTGTAAAATTATGAGGAGGTGGAAGGAGGGGAGGGGGTGATGGGAATCTGACATCTGACCTTCTGAAAACGTGGGAAGAAAAAAATTACACAAAAAGGAAAAGTTTCAAGAACTGACTGATGACTGGCAGCGTAAGCACCCAGAACTGGCCAAGAGGAGAATTAGATAGTACCATGCGATTACGGTAAAATCGTATGCTATATTGGGCCCATTCACATTGCTGTCCGAGTTCTGTTTGGAGTTTTCGTTGCAGATTTGGGTTACAATCCAGGACGAAATAACACCTCATCCTGGAAATTACCGGCGAGCCAACAGGAGCCGGATTTCAATGGGTTCATTCATATCTCCATATTTTTACACACATTTCAGTCGCGTTAATAAAAAAAAAAAAAAAAAAAAAAAAAAACAGCATGCTCTACTTTTCTATGCCTTTATGCACCAAAGGTCCCCATGGAAGTCACTGGATGCTACGGAGTGGAACTGGGTTGCCTCCAGCAATGAGTCTAGGTTTAGTTTGGGTGCTAATGACAACCGTTTTAGTGTCTGGAGACCTCTGGGTGAGCACCTCAATCCTGCCCCCTGCTGGTGTGATGGTCTGGTGGGGGGGGGGAAGAAGGGGTCATCGCATAAGACAGTTGATCCCCCTCTAATAGTGGTACGAGGGACAATGACAGCTCAGCGATATGTTGAGGACATCCTGCAGCCACGTGTGTTCCTCCATGGAGGCTTCCAGCAGGATAATGCTTGGCCGCACACACAAGGGGGTCACAGGAAGCCCCCACAACATTGTCACACTTCCGTGGCTGCCCAGTCACCAGATGTATCACTAATAGAACATGTATGGGACCATCTGGGACGCCAACTTCCACAGCCTACCAGTTTGCAGGATACCATACAGAGCCTGTATGCCTCCATGCCCGCCTGTATCACATCTTGCATCCAAGTTAGAGGTTGTTTTAACAGGGTACTAGACCCCCATGCCAACCCGTATCACATCTTGCATCCAAGCTAGAGGTGGTACAACAGGGTACAAGAGCCTCCATGCGCTCCCGTATCACATCTTGTATCCAAGCTAGAGGCAGTACAACAGGGTACTACAGCCTCCTTTTCCCCCCGTATCACATCTTGCATCCAACGTGAGGTAACTATCCCCCTCTATTTTCTCTTAAGCAGACCTCATCTGGAACACTGTGCCAAGTACTGGGCACCCCACTTTAAAAAAAAAAAAGACATTGACAAACTGGAGCAAGTTCAGAGAAGAGTTACCAAGATGGTGAGCGGTCTGCAAATCATGTCCGATGAGGAACGGTTAAAGGATCTGGGAATGTTTAGCTTGCAGAATAGAAGGCTGAGAGGAGACTTAATAGCGGTCTACAAATATCTGAAGGGCTGTCACAGTGCAGAGGGATCAGCCCTATTCTCTTCTGCACAAGGAAAGACTAGATGCAATGGAATGAAACTGAAAGGGAGGAGACACAGATTAGATATAAGACTGTGAGGGTGATCAATGAGTGGAACAGGTTGCCACGGGAGGTGGTGAGTTCTCCTTCAATGGAAGTGTTCAAACAAAGGCTGGACAAATCTCTGTCTGGGATGATTTAGTAAATCCTGCACTGAGCAGGGGGTTGGACCCGATGACCCCGATTCTATGAAGCTAGAGGCGGTACAACAGGGTACTAGAGCCTCCCTACAAGCGTCGGTTCTTCGCAAAAAATGTTCGTTTTGCTCTAGTATTGTAATCACTTACTTATAACATTACAATCACACAGAGAAAGTTTCCTTCCATTTAACAACTCCTTCTAGGGGAGGGATGTTACCGACAACGAGTGTATACATATATACTCCTTCAAGGGGAGGGATTGTTTCTGTATTGCGAAAAATATATATAAAAAATTTAAAAGGAAAAAATTTGCTAAATGAAAATAAAATAATTAAAATCCACACAAAATTCAATTCCCAAGTTCACCGCAATCCTTAAAAGGTTACAGCAGCATGGAAAAAATCCCATCCAGGTGATGAGCAGGCGAGATGCTGCCACACCCAGAGGTGCAAGAGCCCTTGAGTCAGCCAACGCTGATGTCTTAAAGGACCACTGTGCACTAAATTAAAATGGGTTCCGAGGCATCTCCTGTGGATCTCGGCAATACCGATTGAAGTTGCGATCTCGGGAGACACTCGAGGTCTGAGGTTATCAGATTCCTCAGCAGTCACATCCACCCCCCTCCTGACAGCATCCCTTAGTTGCGGCATTTGTGACTCAAACATGGGAGATCATAACACTCAGCGCAAAAGTGACAAAGCAAACTTCTGAAGAGTTTATGGCGTTTTTTGCTCCGTTCATTTTCACAGGTGGGTCTCTGAAATTAGAGCCTTGTGAGTGTTAAGGTAGCAGAAATGCAGTCCTAAGTTCTCACTCACGACCTGAAGGTTGCGGGTTCAATCTCTGCTTGGTTCAGGTAGCCGGCTCAAAGTTGACGCCATCCTTCTGAGGTCGGTAAAATGAGAACCCAGCCTGGGGAAGGCAATGGCAAACCAAACCGTAAAAAAACAGTCTGCCAAGCAAACCGAGTCAGTCAGTCATGACTCGGTGCTTACAGCCCCCTGTCCACGGGCGTTGTGGTATTTCGCGGCGGAGAGCCGCGGCCCGGGAGAAGGAGCCGGCACAGGGTTCACCGCAGGTCAGGCTATCTGATAGATAGGCTAACTGCGGAGAATCGGGGAAATTCGCAGCATGCTGCGAATTGCCGGCCGCGAGAGCAGAATCGCAATAATACTCCGCTTGTGGACAGGGGGTCGGCGCTTTCCATAGCAACGCTATGGAAAGCTTCAGCCTGCGTGATTCGCTGGCGATTTACCGACGGCGAATTCACGGTCGTGGACAGGGGGCCTACCTTACCTTGGAAATGAGATCAGTGGTGGTGGAGGCAACCATTCATCTCTCACAGACATCATGCGATTGATAAATACACGGGGGAGAGAGTAAGCCATATCATACAGGTCAGGGGTGCACAGTCCACTGGGGACCTAGACTGTGGATTTTGCACAGACGGGAAATCCAAAAATTCTTGCCCCCATTCACTGGCTGCTTATTTTGTCCCTGAGCGCTCACTACACTAAAGCCCTATTTACACGCAAAGATGATTGCTCAAAATTCGTTCAAAAGATAGCTTCAATGACAGTTTGAGCGATTATTTTGAATAAACTACCAATGGGTACTAATGCCCATTAGTAACTTCATTTGCGTGCAAATGAGACTCCCCTTCGCTGTATGCAGATAACAGCAGCTGAATACAATGTAATCATTTATGCTGAACTAAAAATTATCGTTCGGCCGAAAAGAAAACGATGGTAGCATTTACACGCAACGATTTGACCGAAAATCATTGCGTGTAAATGGGGCTTAGGGGGCCCTTAGGCTATGTGGACATTGTGGTGGCTCTCATTCTGCCAGACTCTACTTAACCATCTCAATGGCCGCCATGTAACACAATAAAGCAGTTGCTGCTAGAAATATATAAGGTTCAATGGCAGTCGTCAAATTCTGTAAATCGCAACTAGTCAAGAGCGGGGTGGGGTGTGTTTTGTTTTTTTAAATAAACAGGAAACAATAAACCAGCTTTATACGTTATTTATAGAGCGCAACGACCTGCGGGATCAAAGATCGCAATCCCAGCGGACACTTTCCTAAAGAGCACAAATCTCATTCCCAGCAGAACTTGGCAGCAGACGACGGGACGCAACATTCCTCGTTCCCACACAGCTGTGTCAGCGCCGCAATGTGATAATTATCAGCAGATCCAACCGTTAATTGGTGAAAAGACAGCGAGATGCGCAGAAGCGTTGAGAGCGAGGAGACAATGTGGCAAAAGTAATTCACGCTACAAAATGTGAGGACGAAAAACAACCTGCTGCAGCTTGTCTGATCAGATGGCGCGACGCGGAGACCTGAAGATTATTACACAGGACTCATGGGGGAGGGGGATGACCGCCAAGATGGCTGCCGGTACAGCTCTCAGAAGTCATCTGTTACTGCAGCGTAGGCAGGGCGGCAAGACTTTACTGACGCTGCTCAGGAGGTCACCAATATTTGAGCCACACAGCTTGTAAGGAGATAAAAAGCATCTGCCGTCTTTGGACATCGCTGATCACGCAGGTCATTCTAGAGATTGAAGACGGACCGAGACAGGATGTAATACCGTCCGATATCCTATATAGCTTCACAGAAAGCTCTGCTAAAAAAGATGTGTGCTGCTGTGGAGCCTGCAACCTCCCAATAATCCCCATGCATCTTACAGCATGACCATACCACCCGCGTCACCTGCATTCCCGTTCTCACTTAGCATCAACTGAGTGACTAGGTCACCGCCTGCCCTAAGATCTGCACCCTCATCAGCTGAAATACTCTGTGCTGCTGTGGAGCTTGCAACCTCCCATTTATCCCCATTCATCTTACAGCAGGACTACACGACCCCTGTCACCTGCAATCCTGTTCTCATTAGCATCAACTGAGTGACCAGGTCACTGCTTGCTGTAAAATCTGCACCCTCCTCAGCTAAAATACTCTGTGCTGCCCTGGAGCCTGCAACCTCCCATTTATCGCCATTCCTTACACAGCAGGACTACACCACCCGCATCACCTGCAGTCCCGTTCTCACTACCATCAACTGAGTGACCAGGTCACTGCCTACCCCAAGATCTGCAACGTTCTTGGTTGAAATACTCTTTGCTGCTGTGACAGTTGCACTGAGGGCAACATAGCTTTCCCAGGATCAGATAGCACTTGGTCACTTACCACCATCTGACTCTGCAGCCACTCGGCCAGGGCCTCAGCGGTGGAGTCCGGCACCTGGCACCTCAGCCCGTCCCTCTCGTCAGTATCCATCATCTCCAGCATCCCCCTCAGATCCTCGATGAGGTGCAGGACGCGCAAGCTGCCCATGAAGGGCGAGGTCGGCGACTGACAGTCAAAGATGCCGTTTGAGTACTCAAGAGCCTTGGAGCCTGTAAGGGAAAATAAGTGGAATTAAAAGGAGCAGTACACCAGCACTGTAGTACATTCTACTGCTCTCTGGTTTCAGCCATGGCAGGCTGACTATAGGGTGGCTTAATACAATCTCCTCTTTACTATTACCAGCCATTAAAAGCAGAATAGAGGTGGACAGTCTGCATGCAGTCAGATGCAAGCTATTGTTCCCCGTTATCAGTTATTTCAGGACAAGCCAGGACCACTGGATTTGTTTGGACAATAGAAGACAATCTACTGCTCACTGCTATCAGCCGTTTCAGGCCAGAGTGAGGCTGACTGCAAGACTAAATGCAAGCTATTACTCCCCATTATCAGCCATTTCTAACTGGGGAGAGGCTGACTGTAGGACAGGGGAACATAAGCTATTGCTTCCTGCTATCAGCCATTTCTGGATGGGGAATATAATCTATTGCTCCCTGTGATCATCCATTTCAGGCTAGGATGAGGCAGACAAGTGAGAACAACTTTTAGGGCTGCAGATGGGTGACTATAGGAGAGAAGAATACAAGCTATTGTTCAATGTTATCAGCCATTAGGGGCTGAAGGGAGGCTGTCTGTAGGACAGATAAATACAATTTATTGTTCCCTGCTATCAGCCATTTCAAAACAGACAAGTTGCTGTCTGCAGTCTTTCTTCCCTTCTAAGCTGTGAGGTGAATGCAATATACTCTTCTCTGTTATCAGCCATTTTAGGCTGGGGAGAGCTGACTGTAGGACAGATGGATACAATCTGTTGTTCACTGTTATCAGCCATTTCAGACTGAGAATAGACCCTCTTCTCTCCATATGATGTGTAGTTAAATACAAGCTATTGCTCCTTGTTATCAGCCATGTCAAGTTGGGGAGAGGACAACTATAGGACAGGTGGACTCAAGCTATTATTCAATGTTATCAGCCATTAGAGCTGAAGGGAGGTGGACTGTAGGACAAATGAAAACAATCTGTTGCTCACTGTTATCTGCCATTTCAGAATGAGAACATGCTGCCTTCTCTCCATATGATGTGGAGTTGAATACAACCTGTTATTCTCTGTTATCTGTCATTTCACACTAAAGAGATGTGGCGTTTCATCCCCCCATATTCTGTGTGGTAGAATGCACTCTATTGCTCCCTGTTATTAGAAGTAGGCTAAGGAGAGGCTGACTATGAGTAGCAACCCATCAGCTTGCAGCGATCATTACTTTATATCACATAACTGATATGAGCTGCTCCTCTTACATCACATGACTGATATCAGGCGCTCCTCTTATATCACATGACTGATATCAGGCGCTCCTCTTATATCACATGACTGATATCAGGCGCTCCTCTTATATCACATGACTGATATCAGCCACTCCTCTTATAAAGTTCCCGCTCGGTTATAAAAAGGACAACCTTATAGTTAGCGGCCATTTAAAGCTCAAGTTATCAGCAATCCGCCGGCCTTCCAGTCGTTTTTGGGCCAATCCTGGGAAAGCTGAGTGACAGCTGATACGGCTGCTATTTCAGGGACTGTCATCCAGCTTTCCAAGAACCTGACCGGTTCTCGTCTGAGGATTAATAGCCAATACTGGTCACCCCTCAGGGCAGATGCTTTCCAGGTGGGGCGGCCCTGATAGAAAGCTCCACTAAGGGTACATTCACATGCATTGTAAACGATGTCTATTCTGGTGCAGATCCGCCATGGATCAGCACTAAAAATAGTTATGTCCGTTAGGCTGGGGCTTTATAGTGACTTTGGTCACGACACAATCATGTGACCTATCATTATGTAGACCTCATTGGGGTCACGGTGCGTCTCTCGAGTTGCCGTGACCTGCAAACTCCAAAAATCCCAACCTCAGGGGATTTCTTGCAATCTGCGGTTCGTAGCAACTCGCGAGATGCACGGAGATCCAGTGGCTTCAACGGCAATGTAAGGTCACAAGACTGGTATTGTGACCCATGCCACAACCAAATTAACCATGTAGCCTTATGCTTTTGTTGAACCCCTTCACGCGCTAGGCCGTAAATTTACATCCTGACTCGGAAGGGGTTCCTGCGAATGGACGTAAACTTACGTCCCATGTATGACGTGGGTTCAGAAACTGAGCCCACACCATGCGCAGCGGGAGTCGACTGTGAATGACAGCAGGGACCGGTGAGAACACCAACATGATGTGATCAACGTTGATCGTAGCATGTAATGTGTGCGCAGAGGAAGGTTGCTCCCTGTGACATCATCAGCCCTCTGCAATGTAATTGCATAAGTTGCCATGGCAACCGGATGACAGACAATGGCATCCAGGTCTGCCATGGCCTGTGATCCCTATAAACAACGATAATGCATTGCAGTACAGAAGTACTGCAGTGTATTATCAGAGCGTAAGAGCGTACATAGCATCATAAGTTCAAATCTCCTACAGGGACAAAGAAACAAAACAACTTTTTTGCATACGTTCCTCATTGCTTGAAAAAAATTAAGTGGGGATTGCAGTGAGCCCGAAGTAAGGAGGAAGGGGGACATGGGAGCTCTGTTCCTCGAATCTGTGGTGGGTCTCAATGCTGTGACCCCCACCGAGCAGACATTTATCACCTATCCTAGGGATGGAAGATAAAAGCTAAGGTTGGAAAACCCTTTTAAGCTCTTAAGAGCTGGTTTAGACAACGATTCTCGCTCAAAGCTGTCTTTTGAGCGAGAATCGTTGGGTTTAACTGCACTGACATAGTGCAGTTTTCGTTAACGAGTCACTGATCGTTCTTTGTATGCTTTATCAGGAGTTCACAGCGGGATACAGCAAATACTATTGTATACTACACTTTCAATATCTGTGATTGCTGTCAGCTAGAAAACACATCCTGTAACCTAGGGCTCAGCACTCAGCAGATGAGCTGAGCACAATCTACTCTCTCCTGCACCGGTCAGATGTGATCAGGAAGGGTTCTCAGCCTCTGGATGTGAAAAGGCTTCCATTCACTGACAGCAAGTACTACAATAGCTTTTGTCACTGGTAGATAGGCAGACATCTTGCTCCATCTGGATTCCGCAGTGGAACACGGTGGTCTCTGATTTCCCTGCAGCGATTCTGTTAATAATCTATTGAGGTATTTAAGTGATTACAGCGGAGTCCTGCCGGGCAGAAATTTAGAGCGCAGCTCCGGAGGCAAAGAACAGAATTAGCTCCTCAGGGCGGGGCATTAGGATCATTGTGTCTCCAAAGCAACAGAAATATCCGCCGCAGCTGTCAGCTCGCCCTGCATTACATCGCACTTCACCCCCTGCGCTCCAATAATCCCCTTCCCCACTGTAGACCCGGGAGCTGAATAGTGAATAACCATTATACATTCAGTCATGGATATGTCATACAGAACCGGTCACCCAGCTTTCCCAGAAGCAAGGACTCACCGGCGATAATGCCGTCCATCTGCTCCAAGGCCGCGGCTAACATGTCACTTGCGTCTGTCATCATTTTGCTGCAGGCAATCGGTCCTAGAAGACAAGAGTCAATAGTGAAGAGGAGGTTTGATTTCTTGCACAGTCATAAAAAGGGATTTTACACATGAGTTCAATACCCCCCGATTGGCATTTACATCTCCATGGGAATACACCATCACATACCACCCCGCTCCCCTGCTTACACTCTATTTTAGTGTCAGTCTGCACTGCAGATCTGGCATTCTATTCTTGAGCAAGAAAGCATTTATCTTTTTGTTCTGCTGTGATAAGCTTGTAGCTTTCACCAGGACAAACCAACTGCAGTCTAGATAGGCTTAATTCCTGAGGTGGAAGCACAGCACAAGTTGTGCTTTATGTCTCGTTAAAACAGTGTTTGGATTAAGTTTGCAATGAAACACAAATATAACCTTGTAAGGCGAGAGATAGATCTAATGTGGAGAGGATGTCGAGGAGCATTCACACAGCAGAGGAGAGAAAACCGGCACCTGACAACCATACAAGGGTTAAACACACCTACAGCAAGTACCAACACAAGCAACATCTCATCTTAGAGAGTATATTCACCTCTGAATACCACCATACAGTATGTACAGACAAGAGTGGAGTCATTGTGTACATTAATTATCCTGTACTGATCCTGAGTTACATCCTGTATTATACTCCAGAGCGGCTCTCACTATTCTGCTGGTGGAGTCACTGTGTACATACATTACCTAACCCGTACTGTTCCTGAGTTACATCCAATATTATACTCCAGAGCTGCACTCACTATTCTGCTGGTGGAGTCACCGTGTACATACATTACTTATCCTGTACTGATCCTGAGTTACATCCAATATTATACTCCAGAGCTGCACTCACTATTCTAAGGGGGAGTCACTGTGTACATACATTACTTATCCTGTACGGATCCTGAGTTACATCCCATATTATACTCCAGAGCTGCACTCACTATTCTGCTGGTGAAGTCACTGTGTACGTACATTACTTATCCTGTACTGATCCTGAGTTACATCCTGCATTATACTCCGGGCTGCATTCACTATCCTGCTTGTGGAGTCACTGTGCACATACATTACTTATCCTGTACTGATCCTAAATTACATCCTGTATTATACTCCAAAGCTGCACTCACTATTCTGCTGGTGGAGTCACTGTGCACATACACTACTTATCCTGAGTTACATCCTGTATTATATTCCAGAGCTGCACTAACTATTCTGCTGGGGGAGTCACTGCGGGTATTAGTGTATTTTGACGCCCCTGTCACACCCCTAGCTCCTGATTGGCGAGTTGTCAAAGGTCCTAGCACAGTGTTTAGTTTTTGTTTTTTTTCCCGTGGCTAGACGGCTAGGGATTATTGCACCTGCTAGGCATACAGCATTCGCTGAAAAGAGTTGCATGTAATGGAAAAAGAATGTAAGCCTAACTCCAAGTCATGCCACTGTAATAGCGGAGAACAGGCTGCTTATTGATGTGGCGATACACTAATACCATCACTGTGTACATACATTACCTATCTTGTACTGATCCTGAGTTACATCCTGTATTATACTCCAGAGCTGCAATCACTATTCTGCTGGAGGAGTCACAGTGTACATACATTACTTATCCTGTACTGATCCTGAGTTACATCTGGATTATACTCCAGAGCTGCACTCACTATTCTGCTGGTGGAGTCACTGTGTACATACATTACTTATCCTGTACTGATCCTGAGTTTACATCCTGTATTATACTACTCCAGAGCTGCACTCACTATTCTGCTGGTGGAGTCACTGTGTACTTCCATTACTTATCTTGTACTGATGCTGAGGAGTAGTAGTCCTGCATCACACGTACCACCAGGTTTGTACAATATTCACACCCCTCTAAGTTACTTTTTTCTCAGCTTGTCCTAATGGGAGGGATGGGCAAAACTCCCATTAGCAAATCTGCCAAGTTATGTAGCGATAAATACATTAAAATCTCATTCATTACTGCAGGTTCACAGTATCAAAACAAATAAGCTGAAGTACCACCTTTCACCATAGGTGGCATCAAGTTATTTTCAGTAGACCTCACTATTACTGCACCACCACCTCTATAATAGAAATATAAGCCACTAAAACACTAATGACTTTTGACATTCAATAACTTTCTAACGAAAGATCCTACAAGAACGACAGACCCCTCATATTAATCAGAAAACCAAATAATTGTGGTGTAGAAAAAAGTCACAGCCCCTTTAAATGCAGTGGATTTAGCATGGACCCACCCATAGGGTTTATTACTGGGTGTGACCTCATCTCAGCGTGAAGTCAGCAGGGAGGATGTGAGAAGTTTGTCTTTTCAGCATCAAAGTGACTGCCTGTTCGGTAACTGTGCTATAAAGGGTTAAAGAGATGGAAATACAAAGACAAACATGGGATACTACAAATGTCTTAAAGAGCCAGTAACCCTGAAGTGACCAGTTAGCACCTGACTCTACAAGGAAGCAGAAGGGTGATGAGGCTAACTCCATTATCAGGGAGATAACAGCCACAGGTTGCTACAGAGTAGAAACCATACTGTTACCATGACTACAGGGAGCAGCAAGCGTCCATAATAATCACGGTTTTAGTGGAGTTCTCCTTTAAGGACTTGGGGGGAAAAAAAAAAAAAGCTTTTTATTCACCACATCAAAAAGAAGAGCGGAGAGCCCTCCGGGAACCGAACTCTACAAATCACAACCACCAGACTTCATATTAACGCTGAGCGCTTCATTACACAAATTGGACTCTTCCACGAGTGCGGCCAAACATTAATCGCTTGCTGCGCGGCTGCTTACCGCCTTATGCTGCGGGACAAATTTTACATTAAAATAAAGGGAGATAATCAGGAACCAGTAAAACCAGTCACAAGAGCGGAACGAGTCAATTATACGACTGAGGGACTGAGCGCCGGATTACAGGCCACCATGGCGCCGGAGAGGGAGGGAACGGTGAGCACTGAACCCCTAAACGGTTAAAAACAGAGACGTGCAACAATGTATCACTGACACCATCTCTTTAAATAAACGATGCAAACTGTAACAAGATGAGTGGCCAGGAATATCAGTCGTGGATATTCTTGTCGCTGCATATAGAGAACTAAAAACGTGAAGACCCTCCGCAAACTGCGTCCCGTAACGCAGGTTCCTGAAGCCCCCAATGTTCAGGACTCGAGTGGCCGAAGATTTTCTAAATGGGCGGTACAAGCCCTCCACATGAGGAGTGATCTCCACCTTCCATCGCTATACACCATGCACATCAAACAAGATCCACTCCTTAGGACAATGTAAGTAGTGCAGGATTATTTTACTTAACCCCTCGCACCCAGAAATTATAAGAACAGTGCGTTCACTTGTCACATGATCTAAATATCTCAAGGACCGGTCCAAAAAGAGTTTGATTTTTTTTTTGTTTTATTAGCTCTAAAAATATCGCAGCAGCAACAATAATATACTGAACTCCGACCCACCTGAGTCACACCGACATGGAAAATCTCTCCTGTTTACCAGAAACCAGATGAATTCTATTACAAATGAGGAAAGGGGTCAGAAAACAAAAGCATTATAGTATTTGTATTCTTGTACATAGGAGCAGTATTATAGTAGTTATATTCTTGTACATGGGGGGCAGTATTATAGTAGTTATATTCTTGTACATAGGAGCAGTATTATAGTAGTTATATTCTCTTACATAGGAGCAGTATTATAGTAGTTATATTCTTGTACATAGGGGGCAGTATTATAGTAGTTATATTCTTGTACATGGGGGGCAGTATTATAGTAGTTATATTCTTGTACATAGGAGCAGTATTATAGTAGTTATATTCTCTTACATAGGAGCAGTATTATAGTAATTATATTCTTGTACATAGGGGCAGCATTACTGTAATTATATTCTTGTACATAGGAGCAGTATTATAGTAGTTATATCCTTGTACATAGGGAGTAGTATTATAGTAGCTATATTCTTGTACATAGGGGGCAGTATTATAGTAGTTGTATTCTTGTACATAGGGGGCAGTATTATAGTAGTTATATCCTTGTACATAGGAGCAGTGTTAGGCCTCCTTCCCACGAGCGTGACGGGCTCCGCAGCGTAATATTCCGCTGCGAAGCCCGTCACGGCGCCCCCCAGAGCCCCTATACTTACCTGCGGGAGATAGCGTGAAATCGCTTCCCCGCCCACCGCCGCGCGTCACCGCCCGTCACCGCCCACCGCCCTCGCGTCACCAGCCGTGTCACGTGCACGGCCGGCCGTGTCACGTGACGCGGCCGGACCGCGTCATTTGGCGTCATATGACGCTCGGCGGTGGGCGGGAAAGCGTTTTTTCACGCTATCTCCCGCTGGTTACAGCGGGAGATAGCGTGAATGGACGGCTTCCATTGACTGCAATGGAAGCCGTCAGTGCGTACAGCCCGTCCTCACCCGCAGAAAATAGAGCATGCTGCGGGTGAGGACGGGAGAAATCGCGGTGCGTAATTCCGCGGTGGAATTACGCATCGTGAGCATTGTGCTATTAGGTTCAATAGAACCTAATAGCTGCGGGCAACGCAGCGGATTTTCGCCGCGAATTACGCGGCGGAAATCCGTTCGTGGGAAGGAGGCCTTATAGTAGTTATATTCTGGTACATAGGAGCAGTATTATAGTAGCTATATTCTTGTACATAGGGGCAGCATTACTGTAATTATATTCTTGTACATAGGAGGCAGTATTATAGTAGTTATATTCTTGTACATAGGAGCAGTATTATAGTAGTTATATTCTTGTACATAGGGGCAGTATTATAGTAGTTATATTCTTGTACATAGGGGCAGTATTATAGTAGTTATATTCTTGTATATAGGGGGCAGTATTATAGTAGTTATATTCTTGTACATAGGGAGCAGTATTATAATAGTTATATTCATGTACATAGGGGGCAGCAGTATAGTATTTGTATTCTTGTACATAGGAGCAGTATTATAGTAGTTATATTCTTGTACATAGGGGGCAGTATTATAGTAGTTATATTCTTGTACATAGGGGGCAGTATTATAGTAGTAATATTCTTTTATAAAGGGGGCAGTATTATAGTAGTAATATTCTTGTATATAGGGGGCAGTATTATAGTAGTTATATTCTTGTACATTGGAGCAGTATTATAGTAGTTATATTCTTGTACATTGGAGCAGTATTATAGTAGTTATATTCTTGTACATAGGGGGCAGTATTATAGTAGTTATATTCTTGTACATAGGAGCAGTATTATAGTAGTTATATTCTTGTACATAGGGGGCAGTATTATAGTAGTTATATTCTTGTACATAGGGGGCAGTATTATAGTAGTTATATTCTTGTACATAGGGGGCAGTATTATAGTAGTTATATTCTTGTACATAGGAGGCAGTATTATAGCAGTTCTATTCTTGTACATAGGAGGCAGTATTATAGTAGTTGTATTCTTGTACATAGGAGCAGTATTATAGTAGTTGTATTCTTGTACATAGGGGCAGTTTTAGATTAGTTATATTCTTGTACATAGGGGACAGTGTTATAGTAGGTATATTCTTGTACATAGGGGGTAGTATTATAGTAGTTATATTCTTGTACATAAAGGGCAGTATTAAAGTACTTATATTCTTGTATAGAAGAGCAGTATTATAGTAGTTCTATTCTTGTACATAGGGGACAGTATTATAGTAGTTATATCCTTGTACATAGAAGATGTATTATAGTAGTTATATTCTTGTACATAGGAGGCAGTATTACAGTAGCTATATTCTTGTACATAGGGGATAGTGTTATAGTAGGTATATTCTTGTACATAAGAGCCGTATTATAGTAGTTATATTTTTGTACATAGGGGGCAGTATTATACTAGTTGTATTCTTGTACATAAGGGCAGTATTATAGTAGTTATATTCTTGTACATAGGGGGCAGTATTATAGTAGTTATATTCTTGTACATAGGGGGCAGTATTATAGTAGTTATATTCTTGTACATAGGACGCAGTATTATAGTAGTTATATTCTTATACATAGGAGGCAGTATTATGATAGTTAGATTCTTGTACATAGGGGGCAGCATTAGGGCTCCCACACACTTGCGTTTTGTTAACGCTGCGTTTTTTGTTAACGCGATTGTCAATGGGACTTTTTAGGCTGGGTTCACACAGGGCGGATTTGCCGCAGCAGATCCGCCCGCGGCCGCTAATCTCGGGATTAGCCAGCTATGTGGACGAGATTTCTCAGAAACCTCGTCCACACGGGACGGCTAATCCGCTGCGGTAAATCCGGCTGAAACAGCGGCTGCGGTTTCAAAAGAAGTAGCATGTCTATTTACTTTTTTTTTCTGTTTATTTACGTCGCGGCCGCGCTCTCCTCTATGGGAGCGCCGGCCGCAACGGAAAAGCATGCAGCCGAGCAGCTTCAAAGCCGCTGTGGCTTAAACCGCGGCAGTTCTCCCGGCGGAAATCTCGTGGTTTTTGCTGCGGCCAAACCGCGAGATTTCCGACGGGAATCCGCCCTGTGTGAACCCAGCCTCAATGTTAAAAATACAACGCAACTTGCGTTTTCGGTGCGTTGCGTTTTTAACATTAGAAAGTCCCATTGACAATCGCGTTAACAAAAAACGCAGCGTTAAAAAAAAAAGGCAAGTGTGTGGGAGCCCTTATAGTGGTTATATTCTTGTACATAGGGGGCAGTATTATAGTAGTTATATTCTTGTACATAGGGGGCAGTATTATAGTAGTTATATTCTTGTACATAGGGGGCAGTATTATAGTAGTTATAGTCTACATAGGGGGCAGTATTATAGTAGTTATATTCTTGTACATAGGGGGCAGTATTATAGTAGTTATATTCTTGTACATAGGGGGCAGTATTATAGTAGTTATAGTCTACATAGGGGGCAGTATTATAGTAGTTATATTCTTGTACATAGGGGGCAGTATTATAGTAGTTATATTCTTGTACATAGGAGGCAGTATTATAGTAGTTATATTCTTGTACACAGGGGCAGTATTATAGTAGTTATATTCTTGTACACAGGGGCAGTATTATAGTAGTTATATTCTTGTACACAGGGGCAGTATTATGGTAGTTCTATTCTTGTACATAGAAGCAGTATTATAGTAGTTATATTCTTGTACATAGGGGGCCAGTATTCTAGTAGTTATATTCTTGTACATAGAAGCAGTATTATAGTAGTTATATTCTTGTACATAGGGGGCCAGTATTCTAGTAGTTATATTCTTGTACATGGGGGTGTAGTATAATAGTACATATATTCTTGTACATAGGGGGCAATATTATAGTAGTTATATTCTTGTACATAGGGGGCAGTATTATAGTAGTTATATTCTTGTACATAGGGGGCAGTATTATAGTAGTTATATTCTTGTACATAGGGGGCAGTATTATAGTAGTTATATTCTTGTACATAAGGGGCAATATTATAGTAGTTATATTCTTGTACATGGGGGTGTAGTATTATAGTACATATATTCTTGTACATAGGGGGCAATATTATAGTAGTTATATTCTTGTACATAGGGGGCAGTATTATAGTAGTTATATTCTTGTACATAGGGGGCAGTATTATAGTAGTTATATTCTTGTACATAGGGGGCAGTATTATAGTAGTTATATTCTTGTAAATAGGGGGGCAGTATTATAGTAGTTATATTCTACATAGGGGCAGAATTATAGTAGTTATATACTTGTACAAAGGGGAGCAGTATTATAGTAGTTACATTCTTGTACATAGGAGACAGTATTATAGTAGTTATATTCTTGTACATAGGGGGCAGTATTATAGTGGTTATATTCTTGTACATAGGGGGCAGTATTATAGTACATATATTCTTGTACACAGGAGCCAGTATTATAGTAGTTATATTCTTGTACATAGGGGGCAGTATTATAGTAGTTATATTCTTGTACATAGGGGGCAATATTATAGTAGTTATATACTTGTACATAGGGGAGCAGTATTATAGTAGTTATATACTTGTACATAGGGGAGCAGTATTATAGTAGTTATATACTTGTACATAGGGGGCAGTATTATAGTAGTTATATTCTTGTACATAGGGGGCAGTATTATAGTAGTTATATTCTTGTAAATAGGGGGCAGTATTATAGTAGTTATATTCTACATAGGGGCAGAATTATAGTAGTTATATACTTGTACAAAGGGCAGCAGTATTATAGTAGTTACATTCTTGTACATAGGAGACAGTATTATAGTAGTTATATTCTTGTACATAGGGGGCAGTATTATAGTAGTTATATTCTTGTACATAGGGGGCAGTATTATAGTGGTTATATTCTTGTACATAGGGGGCAGTATTATAGTACATATATTCTTGTACACAGGAGCCAGTATTATAGTAGTTATATTCTTGTACATAGGGGGCAGTATTATAGTAGTTATATTCTTGTACATAGGGGGCAATATTATAGTATTTATTTACTTGTACATAGGGGAGCAGTATTATAGTAGTTATATACTTGTACATAGGGGAGCAGTATTATAGTAGTTATATACTTGTACATAGGGGAGCAGTATTATAGTAGTTATATTCTTGTAAATAGGGGGCAGTATTATAGTAGTTATATTCTACATAGGGGCAGTATTATAGTAGTTATATACTTGTACAAAGGGGAGCAGTATTATAGTAGTTACATTCTTGTACATAGGAGACAGTATTATAGTAGTTACATTCTTGTACATAAGGGGCAGTATTATAGTACATATATTCTTGTACACAGGAGCCAGTATTATAGTAGTTATATTCTTGTACATGCGGGTGTAGTATTATAGTACTTATATTCTTGTACATAAGGGGCAGTATTATAGTACTTATATTCTTGTACATAGGGGGCAGTATTATAGTACTTATATTCTTGTACATAAGGGGCAGTATTATAGTACTTATATTCTTGTACATAGGGGGCAGTATTATAGTACTTATATTCTTGTACATAGGGGGCAGTATTATAGTATTTATATTCTTGTACATAGGGGGCAGTATTATAGTACTTATATTCTTGTACATAGGGGGCAGCATTATAGTACTTATATTCTTGTACATAGGGGGCAGCATTATAGTACTTATATTCTTGTACATAGGGGGCAGTATTATAGTAGTTATATTCTTGTACATAGGGGGGCAGTATTATTTTAGTTCATTAGTACTGTAGACAGCTATACCTATCCTCTCTATCTTTAACGAGCCCCTTGTTGTAATCTCATCAGACTATACACTGCCATCCTATCTAGAATCCCCCAAATATATCTGTCTGAACCCTTCGGTATAGGCATTTCCAGCCCCATACAGCATATGGTAGCAATCTGTAACTTATGCCAGGGGGGCAGGATGAGAATCTGTGTGGGTGGAACAGAAGCCGCCCGAAGCGGAACATACAATTTACGTAAATGACAGAGCCGCGCTGCTTGTTTTGCTCCGGGGTCACTTCATGTTACATCTTTACCACAGGAATCAGCTGAAGACACTCCACTAAGTGTGTACTGCAGAGGCTGCCATTACCAGCACCACAGGGACAATCATCAAGCTTTTCCAGACCCCAGAAAGGCAGTTATACAGCAGCAGCATCGCATAACTAGATAGATTCGACATTCAGGGCACCGTAGTGGCAGCTATACTGGTAGCCACCCAGCTTTCCCAGAAGCAGATACTCTAAAAGCAGTCCGAAACATCGGAGACACTTTTGTCCGCCACTTACCGGCTCAGCTTCCCGTCTCGTCCCCCACACAGCAGCCGCACTGGGATTTTCCTATAAGGAGGCGCTGGATACAGGAAAGCGCGTTGTCAGGGTCTGGTGGAGACTTCTATCCTTCATGCCCCCCTGCATACCAATGTGACTGAGCAGAGACAGCAGCAGTGCAACAACAAAGCCCCCTCTACAGAGCGCCTGCTCGTCCTCCGATGGCACAAGGCAGCGATTATTACAGCAGCGCAGAGGAAGTCGCAGGCTATATCTGGGCCGAAGGCTTTATTTATTTTACAAGCAAAGCTCTGTGATAAGGTTGCTAGACATTCCTACGCTGCTTTGAAGGGGCAGAGCAGAATTAAAGGGGCCAATCACATGAAACAGTGCCACTCTTGTCCTCAGGCTGAGTCTGGTATAGCAGGTCATCTCAAACTGAGTGAATATCACACACTGTTGACAGATAAGGGCGGAGCTGTCTCTGCTAGAATACGCCCACTCTTTTCAGCCTCAGACTTATTTAAGTGGCGTCCGACAACGTTTTTCACAACAGGAAGAAGTCAATAAAGACTTAATATGAAAGACTTTTTAGACATTCGCACCACAGAAAGACTATATTACATTACTGGTAGTATGTTAGAATGAACTCTAACATAAGGGAGCGCTAAAATGTGTGGTCTCCGCGCGGATTTGCTTTAAATGGTATCTTTTTTGCATGCAGATATCCGCGCACATTGCTATCAATGTGATAGCAATGTTACCGATCCGTGGCAAAATGGAGCATGCCGCGGTTTTTCTCCCGCGCGTGAAAAACGCAATTCTTTTAAAATGCCATCCGCGGGTGCAAAAATCAATTTAACCCCTTGAGTGGCACGCCCGGAAATTTTCTGGGACGAGCTTCACTGCTCATAGCGATACAGCCCGGAAGATTTCCGTGCTATGTATCACTATGGGAGCTGCAGAGCACAGTGCCACAAGCTGTGACAGTGTGCTCTGCCTGCACAGACCCACACAGAGCAGTGCAAGGGCTTTGAAAAACCAGCAGAAGATATTGCCGATACGTCGGCAACCTCCTGCTTTGCTTACAGGTTGCCATAGAGACCATCGGCTTGTCAGAAGCAAGCCGATGGTCTCTGTGGCAGGGAGAGCTTGGTGCTTGGCTGTGAGAGGACAGCTAGGTACTAGCTCTTACAGCAGAGATCAGAGAAAACCTCCGATCTCTGCTGTGTTAACCCTTTACATGCTGCAGTCTATGTGACTGCAGCATGTAAAGGGCTGTCACTGCAGCATGTAAAGGGCTGTCACCATTGGACCCCCGGAATGTGATCAGGGGTCCTGATGGGTCCCTGTGGAAGTCCCCTAAAGGGACAAAAAAAAAATTTAAAAAAAAAAAAAAAAGGTAAAAAAATTATTAAAAAAAATTATAAAAACACTTGTCTCCCTTTACTTTGTAAAAAATCAAAAATACAATCACACATGTGGTATCCATGCGTCGTAATGACCCAGAGAAGGAAGTTAATACATTATTTAACCCCTTAATGACATGGCCCTTTTTTTTCTTTTTTCCCCATTTCTTTTTTTCCTTCCCCCTGTTTAAAAAAATCACAACTTGTCCCGCAAAAAACAAGCCCTTATATGGCCATGTCAATGGAAAAATGAAAAAGTTATGGCTCTTGAGACGCAACTGCAAAATTAGTTGAAATTCAATGATTAGACCATTTTAAAAAACCTGCCCTGGTGGGCACGACAGGGTGGTAGGAAACCCGCCACTCAAGGGGTTAATGGACCGAGGATGGCAATGATTCCCTACGGGCAAAATCCGCTGCGGAATCCGCAATTCCATTTAGCTAGTGGACATGAGGCCTAAAAAAAACTGTCAAAAAAGTTCAATAAAAGCTTAAACAGAAAATAATCCAGTGAAAAAAAACAATACGAAAAAAGCCCAGTTTTAAAATGTTTAAAATGCCAAAAAAATTCTTACAAAAAGTAACATATGCCCAATACTGCATTGGTAGCGAACCCAGACAATGAGTATATTTTCTTATTAATCGTACACGGTGAACGCTGTAAAAGTAATTTAAAAAGCTAACGCCAGAACTGCAATTTTTCTTTTGTTTGTCTCCCAAAAAAATATAATTAAAAATCAACCAAAGAGTCCCCTGTACGGCCTCCTGCACGCGGGGAAATTCTGCGGCGGGATTTCCCGCAGAATTTCCGCCCGTGCACACTGCCATAGGATTGCATTAGGTAATGCAATCCTATGCAAGCAACCGTGATTTGACGGCGTGAAAACTCGTGCGGTAAACAAATCGCGGTATGTCCTATTTCGGTGAGCTGCGGTGGAATTTCCGGATGCACCCCGGTGATCAGTATGGCGCTGCTGACGGCAGTGTGAGCACCGAGACTCCTCCTCCCCTGACCTCTCCTCCTTGGTTCCGCAGGGGCAGGAGAAACCGGGATGGTGTGCTGTCAGTGCAGCCAAGGGGAGGGGGGGGGGGGGGGGTCGGCCATCATTACTTGGGGGATCAGGCAAAGGATACAGACAGACCACCATTAGGGTACATTCACACACAGTGTATTTTGGTGACCCCTTAAGAGTGTGTTTACACGGAATAGAAATGCTGCGCGGAAATTCCACAGCATTTCCACATCCAAAATACTTGTCATTTGTGCGGATTTTGGATGCAGAAGTGCTGTGGATTATCCGCAGCATTTCCGCCCCGTGTAAACACATCCTTATGCTGGGTCCATGAGCGCCGATGTGCTGCGGCATTCCTGTGTGGTCCCTCCGCACGGAAGTTTTGTGGCATTTAGAGTAGCAGCAAAGACAAATTGCGGAGAAATCCGCACATAGCCGGGGCGGAAATTGACATGCAGTGCAGAATTTAATTCTCTAGCATGTCAATTTTATCACATTTGTCTTCTCCTCCCTTCTGCTCTGAACACTACAACTCACACAATGCAACACGGCAGAGAATGTTCTGAAAATCTCACTTCTGCTACTTGATGGTGTTAAGTCTGGAACCAGAGGCTTAATAGAGGTGGTCAATAAAATTTTGAATGCAGCTTTGGATGTGACTGGAGCAGAAAGAATACAGCATTAGATGTAAAAACTGGAATGAATGAAAATGCTGGAAGATACCATTAACTATACAATAACCTCCCCTTGGGGAGAATGGATTCTTCTTCTGGATGACCGTACAACGCATCGCAAAAACAAAGAAAACACGAGAAGAATGCGTTTCCTGGTGCGAAGTTAAATTACTGGGGAAGTGGTACTGACGGCGGTCGCTGTACGGTCAGGAAAAAGCAAATAAGAGGACTGATGATGAACTGGAGCGTTTCTGAACTCCTCAATGTTTGTACAAAGCAGCCCAACTCGGGAAAAAACACCATTTTCTGACCATGCAGACAACACCCTGGAGGGCGTACTTGGAAGCGCCATTTCAGAAAGGTTACAGCAATGAGGTATTTTACATATCATACTCTAGTCGCATTCAAAGCTGCATTTCACGTTCTGATGACTTTTTGCAGGACCCCACAGATGATTTCTAACAATGCCACGCTGCAGAGGAGGATCTCTACTGAGCAGTCAGGAGTGTCAGCACGGTGCTGACAGATATCACAGGTAGAGGCCAGCAGAATTGTAAATGCAGCTCTGGGTGTGACTTCAGTGTGCAAGTATATTAAATACATATATGTCTTTTTCTATTATATTTCCCATTTCTATCCAATCCTGAGAAGGCTGGGAGACAACCGATATGGGCGCCATTAAGGCTTCAGGTCCGCTGCGCTGTCATGGAGGAGGCAATGTCACATACGAGGGATTTACTAAGATCACAAATCCTCTCAGAGGACTGAATGAGAGAGAAAAGAACACAACAAATCCAGCACTAATATTGTAGAAGTGGCCTCATCTCTCTGGAGCGCTGATCCGAAACTGATCCATCACCAATGCTACAGGGATCAACTACAAACTGCACGATCCTAAGAGACGTGGACAAATAAACCGCTGCCAACACATGAAATACAGACTATTTATAAAACCATCCACCACAACATTATCAGGTAAATATATATATATTAGTGATATCACCGCAGAAGATAACATACTATAATACTGCCTCCTATGTACAAGAATATAACTACTATAATACTGCCCCCCCATGTACAAGAATATAACTACTATAATACAACCCCCTATGTACAATATAACTACTATAATACTGCCCCCTATGTACAAGAATATAACTACTATATTACTGCCCCCTATGTACAAGAATATAACTACTATAATACTGCCCCCTATGTACAAGAATATAACTACTATAATACTGCCCCCTATGTACAAGAATATAACTACTATAATACTGCCCTCTATGTACAAGAATATAACTACTATAATACTGCAACTATGTACAAGAATATAACTACTATAATACTGCCCTCTATGTACAAAAATAAAACTACTATAAAACTGCCCTCTATGTACAAGAATATACCTACTATAATACTGCCTGCTATGTACAAGAATATACCTACTATAATACTGCCCCCCCCGTGTACAAGAATATACCTACTATAATACTGCCCCCCATGTACAAGAAAATAACTACTATAATACTGCCACCCCATGTACAAGAATATAACTACTATAATACTGCCCTCTATATACAGGATTCTAGCTACTATAATACTGCCCAGTATGTACAAGAATTTTAACTACGATAATACTGCCTGTTATGTACAAGAATATAGTTACTATAATACTGCCCCCTATGTACAAGTATATAACTACTATAATACTGCCCCCTATGTACAAGAATATAACTACTATAATACTGCTCCCAATGTACAAGAATATAACTACTATAATACTGCCCCCTATGTATAAGAATATAACTACTATAATACTGCCCGCTATGTACAAGAATATAACTACTATAATACTGTTCCCTATATACAGGATTATAAATACTATAATACTGCCCGCTATGTACAAGAATATAACTACTATAATACTGTTCCCTATGTACAAGAATATAACTACTATAATACTGTTCCCTATGTACAAGAATATAACTACCATAATACTGTCCAATATGTACTGGTACAAGAATATAACTACTATAATACTGCCTGCTATGTACAAGAATATAACTACTATAATACTGCCTCCTATGTACAAGAATATAACTACTATAATACTGCCTCCTATGTACAAGAATATAACTACTATAATACTGCCCCTATGTACAAGAATATAACTACTATAATACTGCCCCTATGTACAAGAATATAACTACTATAATACTGCCCCCCATGTACAAGAAAATAACTACTATAATATTGCCCTCTATGTACAAGAATATAACTACTATAAAATTGCCATCTATGTACAAGAATATAACTATTATAAAACTGCCCTCTATGTACAAGAATATAACTACTATAAGACTGCCTGCTATGTACAAGAATATAACTACTATAATGCTGCCTGCTATGTACAAGAATATAACTACTATAATACTGCCTGCTATGTACAAGAATATAACTACTATAATACTGCCCCTATGTACAAGAATATAACTACTATAATACTGCCCCTATGTACAAGAATATAACTACTATAATACTGCCCCCCATGTACAAGAAAATAACTACTATAATACTGCCACCCCATGTACAAGAATATAACTACTATACTGCCCCAATATACAAAAATATAACTACTATAATACTGCCCCCTATGTACAAGAATATAACTACTATAATACTGCCTCCTATGTACAAGAATATAACTACTATAATACTGCCTGCTATGTACAAGAATATAACTACTATAATACTGCCCCCAATATACAAAAATATAACTACTATAATACTGCCCCCTATGTACAAGAATATAACTACTATAATGCTGCCCCCTATGTACAAGAATATAACTACTATAATACTGCCCCCTACATACAAGAATATAACTACTATAATGCTGCCCCCTATGTACAAGAATATAACTACTATAATACTGCCCCCTACATACAAGAATATAACTACTATAATACTGCCTCCTCTGTACAAGAATATAACTACTATAATACCACCCCCTATGTACAAGAATATAACTACTATAATACTGCCTATGTACAAGAATATAACTACTATAATGCTGCCCCCTATGTACAAGAATATAACTACTATAATACTGCCCCCTACATACAATATAACTACTATAATACTGCCTCCTATGTACAAGAATATAACTACTGTAATACTGCCCCCTATGTACAAGAGTATAACTACTATAATACTGCCTCCTATGTACAATAGTATAACTACTATAATACTGGCCCCTATGTAGAAGAATATAACTACTATAATACTGCCTCCTATGTACAAGAGTATAACTACTATAATACTGCTCTTATGTACAAGAATATAACTACTATAATACTGCCCCCTATGTACAAGAATATAACTATTATATATGTATTTCATGAGCTCTGTGGGTTTAGATAGGACTTCAGATAAAGTTATTATATTTTGATGGCGCCAAATAAAAGTTCACTTACAGGTTCAGCTCTGCTACATCAGTGTATATATATAAATATTTGCGGCTTCAGAGTTCATCCCCCTCCTCCGCTCTCATACACATCTCATCACAGATTTGAAGCTCCCTGACTCACAAGACTGGGTGCTGATAACAGAGTCACGGTTTCTCCAAGAACAAAACTTCCTTTCTTTTTCCATCGTAGTTTCGGCGCTCGCTGCTCATGTGACACAGCGGTGCACGGCACAGGATGCAGCAGCATACAGGTCATTTCTACCAGTGGAACAGGCTGCTGCAGAAAGGTCATCTAGCTTTCCCACAGCCCCCGAGCTTCCTGGATCGCGAATAAAATACCAGAACTACAGTAAAGACTGACAGACAAGCAGTAAAACAGGAGGAAGAGTAGAGGATGATGGGTATATATTGTCTGAAGGAGTCCTACACTATGGGCAGGGTGGATACAGGTCCCTGGCACACGTAACCACCATGTTTGCTGACGAGTCCGTGCAAGTCCAGGAATCAGGTCTGACCCTTTAAGAATCATACATCAAAGCCTCAAATAAACGGAAGCTGCAAATGATAAGGTCACTTAACCCCTTCAGAACCAGATTATTTTTTTCTTTATTTTCCTTTTTTTGCGTACCTGCCTTCCAAAAGCCGTAACTATTTTTTTTTTCCCCCCACATGGCCCTATGAGGGGTTGCTTCTTGCGGGCCAAGTTGTAATTTTTAATGGACCGCATAATGTAAACTTGAAGAAAAATGTAAATGAAAGGAAATTTTTAGTGGGTTTAATTTCACAGTGCAGTAAAATGACAGATGAACTTTGAGTTATCAGGATACCAAATTTAGGTTTTTTTAATGTCTTTCTAGTTTTAAAAAGTAACTAAACATTTTTTTTTTTATATTTCCTAAAGGGGTTGTCGAGGATAAGACAACCACAGCGCCACCCCTTGTTAGTTGGTTGTGTCTGGTATTGCAGCTCAGTCCAATTCACTTCAATGGAGCTGAGATGCAATACCACGCTAAAACTTATGAACAAGGGTGGCGCTGTTTTGAAAGAAAGCAGTGATGTTTTTCTAACCCTGAACAACCCCTTTAAGACCACCGTAAAAGTCGCACTTGATTTTAAGATAAATTTAGATCCTCAGTTTAGCAATAAAGTTATTTCAGGTTTTCTCTAGTCACATCCAGAGCTGCCTTCAAAAGTCTTATGGTTACTATAGATGAGCGAGTACACTCGCTAAAGGCAATTGCTCGAGCGAGCATTGCCTTTAGCGAGTACCTGCCCGCTCGAGACTGAAGGTTCAGGTGCCAGCAGCGGACACGGAGCTGCGGGGGAGAGCGGGGCGGAACGGAGGGGAGATCTCTCTCCCCCGCTCCCTCCTGCTGACAGCCGCTACTCACCGCTCCCCCGCGCCGGCACCCGAACCTTCTGTCTCGAGCGAGGGAGATACTCACTAAAGGCAATGCTCGCTCGAGCAATTGCCTTTAGCGAGTATACTCGCTCATCTGTAATGGTTACCCTTGGTAACAGATAAGCTCCTTCCTGCTGTAGTGTATTGAACGCACAGGATGTAACTTTATGTCCCGTGTCGTTAAGGGGTTAAGAGTTTGTACGGAGCCGATCCCACGCCATACAATGCAGGTGCCGACTGTTTGTTACAGCAGCCGCAATCAGCGTGAATGCTGATTGCGGCTCCTAACCCTTTAATGACATTTCTGACAGCAGCATTTAAATCCCCAGATCACAGTTCAGTAGTCTCGAATGGCCGCCCTGCTATGCAATTGCAAGGCGCTGTTCAGTTGAAGTACCCCAGCTCTGCCATTGCAGATTGCCTATTAAGCCATGCCTGTGGCACGTCTTAATACACTACCTGTCAGATTGTGGTATAATGTAATACTATGGTACTACATTATACTGCAGCAGCGATCAAACCATCACAAGTTCAAGACCCTTACAGGGAGTAAGGGAAAAAAAAAAAAACTTGGGAAAAAAAAAGTTAAAATAAAAAACCTTTTTTTTTGCAATCAAAAGCGATTAAAAAGTTGCATGTACTCCAGAATGGTTCCAATAGACACTACAGGACGTCCTGCAAATAGGAGCCCTCGGACAACTATATCAGCGGGAAAAATTAAACCGTTATGGCCGACAGAACATAGCGGCAGAAAATAATTTTATTTTTCTAGTAAAGCAAAAAAAACTATATAAATTTGGTATTGCAGTAATCGTACCGACCCGTAAAATAAAGTTTTTGGGTCATTTTTGCCACAGTGCGTACATCGTAGAAACAAGACCGAACCCCCCAAAGGTGGTGAAATTTCGTTTTTCTCTATTTCACGCCACTTAAAAATGTGTAAAATTATACTGTAATTAAATGGAACCCCTGAAAAATACAACTCATCCCACGAAATACAACAAGCCCTCCGACAGGCAGGTGCATAAAAGAGTTATGAGTTTTTGAAAGATTGGAGAAAAAAAACTGGAAATGAAAATGGGTGGTCCTTAAGGGGTTACTAGCAGATCTATGAATGCAAAACTGCCCTCCCCACAATGCACTGCATCCTATAGCTGCTGCAGCTTTAGCTGTGACTAGGAGTATTATATGGAAAGATTATATTCCTAGGGTCTACTTATAAGGAGCAATTTCCATAGTAACGGAACAGAAGGAAAGTACTTCTAACACAATTCCCTAACTGTAAAGGCGCAGCGCGAATCATTCCATAAACGGGCAGAACTCCGCGCTATTTATACAAATGGGATAAAATTTCAAAGAAAGCAAAATACAAACTTCTAGAAAGAATCAGAAAGCGGATTACGTGTTTGAAGATTAAGAACGGGGGCGCCGCAGCTCATTAAAGGCTCCTTATTCCGCACGGCCGCGTCACCACCTGCTCTTGTTACAGAAGTCATTGCGCACTGGCAGCCATGTTGGTTGTCACACGGCTTTCCCAGGAACGGATATAGCAGCACATTGTTCAGTTTTAGATGACATGTTCAGAAAATACCCACAGACTCCGTATAAATACTCTCGCGATTCGCAGACTGCAAATAGGGCGAGATGTATTTATAGCGGCGTCTATTCTGGGGTCGTCACCGTCTGGTACTGGGGAGCCCCAAGTATGAAACCTACGGTATGTCGGAAAGTTCCACAACTTATACAATGCGTTCCAACTCATCTGCTTGCTGACGGGTATAGCAGAGTCTGCTCTGTTACCGGCAGCCGACAGTAAATGCAGCAGTCAGCGCTGATGGCGGCAGTTAACTCCTTAGATGCCACGGCCAAAGCTGACCACACATCTAAAACAGTCAGCGGGGAAGAAGACACCACTCCCTCACTCCATTGTCACTCCTCACAGCATGATTGGAGGGTGCTGATGGGATAGCATGGCAGCCCGGAAGACTTCCATCAAAAAGCAATATATACTGCAATACTGAAGTACTGCATTATGTAGTACAAGCCATCAAATGATCTCAAGTTCTAGTCCGCCGGGTCAATAACTCTCCTTCGAATATCAATAATGCACGCTGAAAGCCGTATAAAAAAAGAAAAATTAAAAATGGACCAAATGCCAGAATGCAGCACACGGCCCAACTGACCAAAAAATTTAAAAAGTCTAAGATTATGGCGACGGAAAGTATGTTTGTTGAAGGCTAATTTTACATGGGCAAGCGCGATATCAAGTTGTGGAATTCGGGCCGATATGAAGTGTGATTTTCCCGCGGTGCAAGGAGTTTTATGTCAAAAACACTTCGCATTGCTTCAGGGAAGTAGCGGTCCTCTGGCAGTGCCAACAGCCGCACTGGAGGATAGGTAAGTGTTTCCCATTGTTTTCGATTGGAACCCTCGCACGCTGTACGATGCTTTGTGGGCACTGCTGGAAGCAATGCGAAAAAATAATGGAAGCCGTTCGCATGGAATTCGCCCAAAAATAGAGCATGCTGTGATTTTTTCTCCACGAGTAGTGAAATCGCAGTTGATTTCCGCTCGTGTGCAGGAAAAAAAAAATAAAAAATTTGCTTTTCCATAGCATGCTATGGCATGTATGTGCTGCGGAGTCTGGAGGCGGACGCCTGCTGCAGATTCCGCAATGCTTATCCGCCCGTGTGCATTAGGCCTAAACGTGTCATCACCGTAATCCTCCAGCCCCCAGAACGAACTTTCATGCCGAATGCCGTAAAAACTAACCCCCCCAAATTGGTGCAATTGCATTTTTTTTCTCATTTCTCCCCACTAAAAAATCTTTAAAAAAACTTTCTCTCCTGAAGTGGATAAATTCCTCACCACAGCTAAGATCGCTGCTTGCTGTCAGTGAATGAGCTCTGCAGACCAGATATGTCACCAGATGATTGGATACAATTGTATCAACCCCAAATGTGTCATTCCGTAAATATCGCATCCCTTAAAGGGGCCGCGGCCTCCATTAGCTCCAAAAGAACGATTCTGTGTTTTTAGTGCAGATCACAAAGAAATCAAAAGTGAATGTTTTTAGCCTGGAGGAAAAATGTCCATTCCAAAGGGCGTCGTAATAATCTGTCGCATATAATGCACAGCCGCCAGGTGAGCAGCAGAGATGCGTCTGCAGGATCACTGATGAGAACGCTGCGGCTGAGACCATCCAAAAAGAAATTCTGATGAGTGGCGCCAAAATGTTTTGTACATTTTATACGGAAATGGGATTTCACGCCGAGCCTGCGCCAAATAATTGCCCTATACATTTGAATTGGAATCTGCCTGTTGCACTGGGCGAGATCTTCATACGGATCAAAAGAAGGGGATCTGCGTTGGCTCTGACACGTGTGCGTACCTTTAAGAGCATTCACACAGGCCTACAGCGGTCCACGAAACACACAGCAAATTCACAGAACAAAACGTATTTGGACCTTATTGCTTTTTTTTACATTACTGTAAGAAGCCCCATTGAACTGGCTAATAACAGAGGGCAACATCTCTGCGGACTTAACGTACCCTCAAAGGGGTTGTCCAGGCTTAGATAAAACATGGCTGCTTCCTTCCAAACACAGCGCCACTCTAGTCTGTGGTTTTGTCTGGTATTGCAGCTCAGTCCTATTCACTTCAAAGGTGAGCTGCAATACCAGACACAGCCCTATGGACAGGGGTGGCGCTGTGATTAGAAGAAAACAGCCATGTTTTTTTTTTACCCACTTTAGGCACTAGGAATAAACATGACCCTCCGGCGCTCCCCACCAGCGATCCGTACCCTCCTGCCCTCCGCCAGACGCTTCCCTGCCCAGTTATTGAGTCTTCTGCAGGAATGAGGAGAATTTTTCCGGAATGCGGAGCGCGCACGTTAACTACTTAGTGCCCAAACTCTGGAGGGGCGCCAGAGCCGCTACCATGGATCTAATAACCTAACGTCAAATTAACACCGTGGCATCGAAAATGCCAGAAGTGTGATTATGGCGTGAAGATGAGGCGGTACGCTGCAGGAGGGGGGGGGGGGGGGGGGGTGTAACAAATAAGACGTGTGAATGAGAGCAACAAATCTTTCTCGGAAAAACAGAAAACTCTTAAAAACAAAAAGTCAGAAAAAATGTGAAAAAAAAAAAATAGAGTAAAACAATAATTGAAAAATCTACAGTTGGAGAAAATTTTATATAAAATCCAGCCCTCCTTTTGACGCGACCGCCACGAAGATCGTTGAAGGCGGCATACTGAACGCGAAAAACATGCCTCCTTTCTTCTAAAAACAGCTCCACCTTTATCTGTTGGTTGTATCTGGTATTGCAGTTCAACTTAACCCACAGAAAGGGGTGGCGCTGTGCTTGGAAGAAAGCGGGCGTGTTTTTCTAGCCTTGGACAGCCCCTTTGACCCCGACATTCCCGGCTCCACATATCAATCACACATAGAAGTAATTAAAGTGTTTTTTTCGGAAGCGGTAATATTGACGCCCTGGCAAGCGCTGCATCTTGTTGTATACCTAGACACAAATTCGCACGTATAACTTTGGTAGAGTCTCGTACAGCTCAGTCCTATTCAAGTGAATGGCACTAAGAGGCAGTACCAGCTACTGCCACAGCAGTACATGTGGCGCTGTGCCACTGGCAACAATCAGATCGATCTGATATTGAAATCCTACATTACAATTCTGGGTAGCAGACTAACGGAAGGGGTGCCCGAGTGAGCGTCCTCACGGGGTACCAGGTCGCTTTCTCCGGCTTAGTAGCTGATCACAGGGAACAGCAGCTCACATTCAGTCACACAGCAAGTGAAGAGGCTGCAGATGTTCCTCCCCTTTAACAGGCAGAGTCATCCTCAGCACAAGACTTTCCATTCAAATAAAAGTATTTTCCTGCCCGACTCACGCGGCGCCGGGGCGGACAGATGTCATTTATGTTAAATATAGAAGTCATAAAGTAAGATAATCAGAGACAAATCCAAGCAGCTGCTCGCCACCAGCCGTACCGTCATAACAGCAGCTTCCTCCCCAGTCTGTACAGGACCGCCGCAATAACTCCCATCATCAACATGGACGGTGCCGCAATAAACACCCCCCCATCATCAACATGGACGGCGCAGCAATAACCCCCCCATCATCAACATGGACGGTGCCGCAATAAACACCCCCCCATCATCAACATGGACGGCGCAGCGATAACCCCCCCATCATCAACATGGACGGCGCCGCAATAAACACCCCCCATCATCAACATGGACGGTGCCGCAATAAACACCCCCCCATCATCAACATGGACGGCGCAGCAATAACCCCCCCATCATCAACATGGACGGCGCCGCAATAAACACCCCCCATCATCAACATGGACGGCGCCGCAATAAACACCCCCCATCATCACCATGGACGGCGCCGCAATAAACACCCCCCCAACATCATCATGGACGGCGCCGCAATAAACACCCCCCCATCATCACCATGGACGGCACCGCAATAAACACCCCCCCATCATCACCATGGACGGCACCGCAATAAACACCCCCCATCATCAACATGGACGGCGCCGCAATAAACACCCCCGATCATCAACATGGACGGTGCCGTAATAAACACCCCCGATCATCAACATGGACGGTGCCGTAATAAACCCCCCCCCATCATCAACATGGACGGCGCCGCAATAAACACCCCCCATCATCACCATGGACGGCGCCGCAATAAACACCCCCCCCATCATCAACATGGACGGCGCCGCAATAAACAGCCCCCATCATCAACATGGACGGCGCCGCAATAAACAGCCCCCCATCATCAACATGGACGGCGCCGCAATAAACAGCCCCCCATCATCAACAAGGACGGCGCCGCAATAAACACCCCCCCATCATCAACATGGACGGCGCCGCAATAAACAGCCCCCATCATCAACATGGACGGCGCCGCAATAAACAGCCCCCCATCATCAACAAGGACGGCGCCGCAATAAACACCCCCATCATCAACATGGACGGCGCCGCAATAAACCCCCCCCATCATCACCATGGACGGCGCCGCACTAAACCCTCCCCCCCCATCATCAACATGGACGGCGCCGCAATAAACAGCCCCCCATCATCAACATGGACGGCGCCGCAATAAACACCCCCCCCATCATTACCATGGACGGCGCCACAATAAACCCCCCTCCCCATCATCAACATGGACGGCGCCGCAATAAACCCCCCCCATCATCACCATGGACTGTGCTGCAATAACCCCCCACCCCCCATCATCATCTCCATGGACGGCGCCGCAATAAACCCCCCCCCATCATCACCATGGACGGCACCGCAATAACCCCCCCCCATCATCACCATGGACAGCGCCGCAATAACCCCCCCCCCCATCATCACCATGGACGGCGCCGTAATAACCCCCCACCCCAATCATCACCATGGTCGGTGCCGTAATAAACACCCCCCATCATCAACATGGACGGCGCCGCAATAACCCCCCCCCCCATCATCAACATGGACGGCGCCGCAATAACCCTCCCCCCCCCATCATCACCATGGACTGTGCTGCAATAACCCCCCACCCCCCATCATCATCTCCATGGACGGCGCCGCAATAAACCCCCCCCCCCCATCATCACCATGGACGGCGCCGCAATAACCCTCCCCCCCCCATCATCACCATGGACTGTGCTGCAATAACCCCCCACCCCCCATCATCACCACCATGGACAGCGCAGCAATAACCCCCCCCCCCATCACCACCAGGACCGGCGCAGCGCAGCAGTAAGCCCCCCCCCATTACCACCAGGGCCAGCGGAGCAATAACCTGCCCCTCCCCCATCACCACCAGGGCCAGCGCAGCAATAACCCGCCCCTCCCCCATCACCACCAGGGCCAGCGCAGCAATAACCCGCCCCTCCCCCCATCACCACCAGGGCCAGCGCTGCAATAACCCCCCCCCATCACCATGGGCAGCGCTGCAATAACCCCCTCCCCCCCATCACGGACCACACTGTGATAAAACCCTTCATCATCACTGGGAAAGCTAAGGGTTTGTTACAGTGTGTTGGTGCAGGTGACCCTCTGAGGGGAGGAGGTGGGCACAGGGCGACTCCTGTTTTACCTGCACTGGTACATTGCAGCAAGAGTCGGGACTGGAAGGTTCTGAGCACTCTGCCAACTTGGGCAGCCGGGTATGACTCAGGCCCCAGGACAGCTAGGATAGCGATTTGGGGGACACCAGCAGCCAAGACCAGAATTGGAGCTAGGCACTGCCAACATGGAACAGATGGGATTGCGGGAAATGCTACCAACCTGTTGAAGCCTGCATTGGGGTGGACAGGGGGGTGCAGCTGGGACAGGGAGTGGGGAGGCACTGAGGACTGGGCAAGGATTGGAGGGTGGGGGGCACGGAGGACAGGGCGAGGATTGGAGGGGGGAGCATAAGGACAGACCAAGGATTTGAGGAGGGAGCATAAGGACAGGGCAAGGATTGGAGGGGGGAGCATAAGGACAGGGCAAGGATTGGAAAGGGGGGGCACTAAGGGCAGGGCAAGAATTGGAAAGGGGGGGCACTAAGGGCAGGGCAAGAATTGGAAAGGGGGGGCACTAAGGGCAGGGCAAGAATTGGAAAGGGGGGGGCACTAAGGGCAGGGCAAGAATTGGAAAGGGGGGGCACTGAGGGCAGGGCAAGGATTGGAGAGAGGGGGGGCACTGAGGGCAGGGCAAGGATTGGAGAGAGGGGGGCACTGAGGGCAGGGCAAGGATTGGAGAGAGGGGGGGCACTGAGGGCAGGGCAAGGAATGGAGAGGGGGGGCACTGAGGGCAGGGCAAGGAATGGAGAGGGGGGGCACTGAGGGCAGGGCAAGGAATGGAGAGGGGGGGCACTGAGGGCAGGGCAAGGAATGGAGAGGGGGGGCACTGAGGGCAGGGCAAGGAATGGAGAGGGGGGGCACTGAGGGCAGGGCAAGGAATGGAGAGGGGGGGCACTGAGGGCAGGGCAAGGAATGGAGAGGGGGGGCACTGAGGGCAGGGCAAGGATTGGAGAGGGGGGGCACTGAGGGCAGGGCAAGGATTGGAGAGGGGGGGCACTGAGGGCAGGGCAAGGATTGGAGAGGGGGGGCACTGAGGGCAGGGCAAGGATTGGAGAGGGGGCACTGAGGGCAGGGCAAGGATTGGAGAGGGGGGCACTGAGGGCAGGGCAAGGATTGGAGAGGGGGGCACTGAGGGCAGGGCAAGGAATGGAGAGGGGGGCACTGAGGGCAGGGCAAGGAATGGAGAGGGGGGGCACTGAGGGCAGGGCAAGGATTGGAGAGGGGGGGCACTGAGGGCAGGGCAAGGATTGGAGAGAGGGGGGGCACTGAGGGCAGGGCAAGGATTGGAGAGGGGGGGCACTGAGGGCAGGGCAAGGATTGGAGAGGGGGGGCACTGAGGGCAGGGCAAGGAATGGAGAGGGGGGGCACTGAGGGCAGGGCAAGGAATGGAGAGGGGGGGCACTGAGGGCAGGGCAAGGAATGGAGAGGGGGGCACTGAGGGCAGGGCAAGGATTGGAGAGGGGGGGCACTGAGGGCAGGGCAAGGATTGGAGAGGGGGGGGCACTGAGGGCAGGGCAAGGATTGGAGGGGGGGCACTGAGGGCAGGGCAAGGATTGGAGAGGGGGGGCACTGAGGGCAGGGCAAGGATTGGAGAGGAGGGGGCACAGATTGGAGAGGGGGGGCACTGAGGGCAGGGCAAGGATTGGAGAGGGGGGGGCAGAGGGCAGGGCAAGGATTAGAGAGGGGGGGGGGGCAGAGGGCAGGGCAAGGATTAGAGAGGGGGGGTACTGAGAGCAGGGCAAGGATTGGAGCGGGGGGGCACTGAGGGCAGGGCAAGGATTGGAGCGGGGGGGGCACTGAGGCCAGGGCAAGGATTGGAGAGGAGGGGCACTGAGGGCAGGGCAAGGATTGGAGAGGGGGGGCAGAGGGCAGGGCAAGGATTAGAGAGGGGGGCACTAAGGGCAGGGCAAGGATTGGAGCGGGGGGGGGGGCACTGAGGGCAGGGCAAGGATTGGAGAGGGGGGGCACTGAGGGCAGGGCAAGGATTGGAGAGGGGGGGCACTGAGGGCAGGGCAAGGATTGGAGAGGGGGGGGCACGGATTGGAGGGGGGCACTGAGGGCAGGGCAAGGATTGGAGAGGGGGGGCACTGAGGGCAGGGCAAGGATTGGAGAGGGGGGCACTGAGGGCAGGGCAAGGATTAGAGAGGGGGGGTACTGAGAGCAGGGCAAGGATTGGAGCGGGGGGGGGGGGGCACTGAGGGCAGGGCAAGCATTGGAGAGGGGGGGCACTGAGGCCAGGGCAAGGATTGGAGAGGGGGGACACTGAGGCCAGGGCAAGGAGTGGAGAGGGGGGGGCACTGAGGCCAGGGCAAGGAGTGGAGAGGGGGGGCACTGAGGCCAGGGCAAGGATTGGAGAGGGAGGGCACTGAGGCCAGGGCAAGGATTGGAGAGGGGGGGGGGGCACGGATTGGAGAGGGGGGGCACTGAGGGCAGGGCAAGGATTGGAGAGGGGGGGGGGCACTGAGGGCAGGGCAAGGATTGGAGAGGAGGGGGCACAGATTGGAGAGGGGGGGGCACTGAGGGCAGGGCAAGGATTGGAGAGGGGAGGGGCACTGAGGGCAGGGCAAGGATTGGAGAGGGGAGGGGCACTGGGGGCAGGGCAAGGATTGGAGAGGGGAGCGGCACTGGGGGCAGGGCAAGGATTGGAGAGGGGAGGGGCACTGAGGGCAGGGCAAGGATTGGAGGGGGGACACTGAGGGCAGGGCAAGGATTGGAGGGGGGGCACTGAGGGCAGGGCAAGGATTGGAGGGGGGGCACTGAGGGCAGGGCAAGGATTGGAGGGGGGGGGGCACTGAGGGCAGGGCAAGGATTGGAGGGGGGGGGCACTGAGGGCAGGGCAAGGATTGGAGGGGGGGGGCACTGAGGGCAGGGCAAGGATTGGAGGGGGGGGGCACTGAGGGCAGGGCAAGGATTGGAGGGGGGGGGCACTGAGGGCAGGGCAAGGATTGGAGGGGGGGGCACTGAGGGCAGGGCAAGGATTGGAGGGGGGGGCACTGAGGGCAGGGCAAGGATTGGAGGGGGGGGCACTGAGGGCAGGGCAAGGATTGGAGGGGGGGCACTGAGGGCAGGGCAAGGATTGGAGGGGGGGGCACTGAGGGCAGGGCAAGGATTGGAGGGGGGGCACTGAGGGCAGGGCAAGGATTGGAGGGGGGGGCACTGAGGGCAGGGCAAGGATTGGAGGGGGGGGGGGCACTGAGGGCAGGGCAAGGATTGGAGGGGGGGGGGGCACTGAGGGCAGGGCAAGGATTGGAGGGGGGGGGCACTGAGGGCAGGGCAAGGATTGGAGGGGGGGGGGGCACTGAGGGCAGGGCAAGGATTGGAGGGGGGGGGGCACTGAGGGCAGGGCAAGGATTGGAGGGGGGCACTGAGGGCAGGGCAAGGATTGGAGGGGGGCACTGAGGGCAGCCGGGATGGTGTTAGGGGGGATTCTTCTGTTTTGGGGGCAGCAGCCCCTCTCCCACTGGCACGCACGCCGGGAGGTCGGGGGTCCCCAGGCTGTCACCCACCTGGTGCATGGCGGCCGGCAGGTAATGCTGGGAATTGTAGTTTTACAACAGTTGGAAACAACTTTCCCGAAGCTCTGCAGCGTGGCAAGACCAGCGCCCCCCGCATGTGCCAGTCACCCGGCCTGTGCCCACCCAGTGCCAACCTGTCAGCCCCACACCCACCGGCTACACAAGGACTCATTGTTCCGGCTGTGAGTTCTCCCTGCGGGTACTACAACCCCCAGCAACTCCGGGCTCGTAGCTCCCAACTGGAGCGACACAAAGTACAGTACTGACAAACGAGTCACAGCAGAGCCGCGTGAGCGCCGCCCGGAGCCGGCGGAGGAGCCCCTGGGAGCTTCAGGCACGTGGCTGACACTAACATGGCTCCTCCACCCTTTCCCCCGGACTTACCTGCCCGGTCACCACCGGCCGCCGCTCCTCCGGCTCCCCGCTGCCCGGACTCCCCGTCACGTCACACGCCCCGCCCCTCACTGTCCTGCACGGAGAAGGGGCGTGGCTACACGCAGCCTGCCCGGGGATTGGCTGTCGGAGCTGTCAGTCACACAAAGTGAACATTCCAAAATTTCCAGAACAGGATGAGCCGGGAAACAGGAAGCGGAGGAGAAGAGAGCGGAGAGAGAGAAGAAGAGAGGAGAGAAAGGGGAAAAGGGAAAGAGAGGAGAAGAGAGAGATGGGGAAAGAGAGAAGAAGAGATATTAGACAGGAGAAAGGAAAGAAGAAGGGAAAGAGGATGGAGAGAGAGAGACGGGAGAAAAGGGGATAGAGAAGAAAGATGAGAGAAGAGAGAACAGAAGATAGGAGTGAGAGAAAAGCAAGGAGAGTAGGGAGAAGGGGAAAGAGGGAGATTGGAGGAAAGAAGAGAGGCAGAATAGAGCGGAGAAAAATGAAAAGAGAAAGGAGAGATTGGTGAAAGAGACAGTAGAGAGAGGAGAAGAAAGGAGGGAGATGGGAGAAAAGAGATTGAAGAGAGAGAGTTATGAGAAGAGAGGAGAAGAAAGAGGAGAGGTAAACGATAAAGTGACGGAGGGGAGAGGGAGGACTAGATCTAGTGATTGAGAAGAGAGGGGGATCTGGTGATGGAGGGAAGAAGGTAACTAGATCCAGTGATTGATGAAATAAGGATAAATGGATCCAGTCATAGATGACGGGAGGACATGGATCACTGTTGGATGATAGAGAGTGATAGAAGGACGGAATCCAATGTCTGAGGAAAGTTAGGTACGGAGTCCAATGAGAGTGGAAAGAGTAGTAATTGGATCAATTGATAGAGGAAAGTGGGTAAGTGATTCCAGTGATAGAGGAAAGATGGAAAATTTGGATCCAGTAATAGAGAAAAGAGAGGGAAGTTATCCAGTGATACAGGAAAGGGGGATCTGGATCCAGTGACAGAGAGAAGAAGTGGATTCAGGGTTCTTGGTCCAGCATAGAGGGAAAACAGATTGCAATGAATCAAGAGCTTTAGATTCTGCAAGGGTCCGACAGGATCCAATCAGGAGGAAGATAACCACTGGATTTAGTTAGACCACTAGATCAAATCATGAGCCTTGTGGTCCAGTGGTGCATGTGAGACGAGGTCGACCGCAGGAAGCGATCCACTGAAGACAGCGCTGGATCCAAAGTGTAAACTAGGAACAAAGGAGAAGATTTGATAAACAACTGCTCCAATTTATTGTGCCATCGGGTTTTGTGTGCATAATACGCTGTACCAAGATCCCATAGGCGCCCAAGTTGTAACTTACACGAATTGCGTAAATTAAGCGCACAAGAAAAATGCAGCATGCTCGATCTTTGCAAGTATTACGCACGCATACTGCGAGTTGCGTCAATATATCTCGCAGTCTGCAAGATACACTTGTGTGAGTCAAAGGGTGTACTCAGACAGGCGAGTGTGATGTAGGTCAATGAAAAACACTGCGGCAAAAATGCAAAATGTGCAACAGATTTACATCCGTTTTTCACACCTGTGAAAAAAATCACTTTAAAAATGGATCCCACTGGAGGCAATCCGCGTGTCATGTGAGTGGGATCTGATTTTTTTAATCTTCCCATAGAAAATAATGGGTGATTCTTAAGCAAGAATCGCGCAGAAATACAATCTCAATTCCAAAAAAGTTGGGACGCTGTGTGAAGTGTAAAGAAAAACAAGACTGCAATGATTTGGAAATCTCATCTAAGCAGATTGTATTCACAGTATAACATGTAAAACATATCATAGGAGAGAAGGGGATATAGGTTCATTTCTTTAAAAAAAACTTAATTGATGGCAGCAACACAAAGGCCGCAAAAAATGATGCTAATGAAGAACAGCTGGAGGGTCAGTTTTTTAGTAAGTCACATGACTGTGTGTAAAAAGAGCAGGTTAGAGAGGCAGAGTCTCTCAGAAGTAAAGATGGTCAGAGATTTAAAATATCCCACCATCTACAGAACATAATATAAATATTCAGAGACTGTGGAGGAATCCATGTGCACGAGGGACGAGGCCGACGGGTAGTTTTGGATGCTGGAGATCTACGAGCCCTCAGGCGGTGCTGCATTATATACAGGCGTGATTCTGTAATGTATTCCCTGCATGGGCTCAACGTCTCTTTCAGGGAAGGCCTTGTATATATCAGCAAGACGATGCCAAACCACATACTGCCTCCATCACAACAGCATGACTTCACAGAAGAGTCCGGGTGATGAATCGGCCGCCTGCAGTCCAGACTGTCCACCAATAGGAAAAATTCGGCGCATTATGAAACGAAAAATCTGACAAAGACACCCGAGGACTGTGGAGCAGCCAGAAACCTACATCAGACAAGAAGGAGACAACATTCCTGTCCCAAAACCGCAGCAATTGGTCTTCTCACTTCCCAGAAGAGGGGATGCTACACAATGGTAGACGCTGACTATAATGGGTGATTTCGGTCCATAAATACGGACAAGAGGACACACTGCATTTTTTTCTATGTGTAAAAAATGCCTGGTTGAATACACCGATGCAAATCAATAGTGTTATATGCTGTCCATATTCAGTCAGCAAAAAAAGTGGACGTAATATGGGCAGAAAATACAAACATAGTGGCAAGACACAGTGGGCCATAATAGCTAAGATGGGTCATATGGATAATTATAGCATCATATCGCCATCTAGTGGTCAAATTTTATATTGCAGCTCTATTGTATTAGTTCAAAATTCACTATATAAAACAGGGTAGTAACATATAATGTAAGGCAGAAAAAAGACATATTTCCACTCAGTTTAGCTTGTTACCTCTCAATGTTGATTCAGAGGAAGGCAAAATAACCCCAATGACATAAATTCTGATTATTGACTTATTCTATTATATGAGTGTCAATCCTCATCATGCAGGAAAAGAGAAGTTTATAGCTGCCAGATTATCCAATGTTCTTGATTACTGGACAGTCATAGAAAAGTAGGTAGAATTTACTTAAATGAACATTTTGGGCTCAACTGATACATTGGGTCACCTATAGGGATGAGAGTAAAGTGACAGGAAGCCAATATTCTGGCATGCTAGTTAGCATACACCTACCCACTTGTGAATAACCCCCAACCTGCCTGATGATTTTGGCAGGGAGGGTCTGTGTCTGACCATTGAGTCAGTGCCCAGTTTGTCCAAGTCTGGAGAAGCGGGTACCAAGGATGGATTGGGGCAACAAACTAATGTGTGCCAGGGAGCGAGGCAGGAAACCCACCAACACCAAGCACTGAGGCATCAGATCACTGGAGAAACAGGCAAATAGGGAGTGTTTTCTCCTAAGTTGCCATTGGGTGTCATCAGGGAGATTTCAAAGCAGGGAATAGAAAGCAGCACACGCAAAAGTTTTTTTCTTTATATCCCACTCACTTATATAAGACACGGACAGATATACAACATTTCAATCATAGTATATACACTGCATTTGGAAACTCTTTAGACCCGCTTTGTTATGTTGTGGCCTTGTGTTTCCCATCATTCTGCACTCAGTACCCCATAATGACAAAGTGACAACAGATTGGGAGAAAACATTGTAGTTTTATTTAATGAAAAATACATCTTCAATGACATAAGTATTCACACCCTTTGGTATGACACTTGATATTCAACTCTGGGGGCCTCCCATTTCTCTTGATCATCTCTAAGATGTTTCTACACCTTAATTGGAGTCATAAACTCCTTCTCAGTATTCTTCGCTCCATCGGCCTAAAGGACACTGCTCTCTCCTGGTTCTCCTCCTACCTATCTGACCGCTCTTTCAGTGTCCCCTTTGCTGACTCTACCTCTCCTCCTCTTCCCCTTGCTGTTGGAGTCCCCCAGGGCTTGGTCCTCGGCCCACTCCTTTTCTCTATCTACACAGCCCCTATTGGACAGACCATCAGGAGATTTGGCCTCCAATAGCACATCTATGCTGACGACACCCAGCTATACACCTCTTCCCGTGACATCTCTGCACCTTTCCTCCAAAACAGCACTGCTATGGAAAGCACCGGCACACTGTCCACGAGCGGAGAATCATTGCGATTCTCTGCTCGTGGCGGGCAATTCGCAGCACGCTGCGAATTGCTCCGATTCTCCGCGGTCAGCCTATCTATCAGATAGGGCTGACCGGCGAAGAATCGGCGGCAGCTCCCGGAGCTCCGCTGCGGTACACCGCAACTGGGACACCTGCGGCCGCTAATCCCAAAATTAACCAGCCATGTGGACGAGATTTCTGAGAAATCTCGTCCATATGGGACGGCGAATCCGTCGCAGCAAAGCCGGCAGAAGCCAGTGTTGCGGCACGGATTCGCCGGCCACAGCAAGTCCATTCTTTTTTTTTTCCATTGAGGCCGCGCTCTCTTTTATGGGAGCGCCGGCTGCAACGGAAAAGTGTGCGGCCAAGCCACTCCAAAACCTGTGGGGGGTTTGAAGCAGCGCTTTACCGGCGGAAGTCTCACAGTTTTTCTCTGCGGCCAAACTGCGAGATTTCCGCCGGGAATAGGCCATGTGCGAACCCAGCCTATGGCCTCCAAGCATTCTGTCTGGAGGAAAACAGGCGCTGCTCATCACCTGCCTAATACCATCCCTACAATGAAGCCTGCTGATGAGCATCATGCTGGGGGAGGGGAGACCGGCCACGGGGGTTGGAAAGCTGAATGGAGTAAAAGTACAGAGATAATGAAAACCTGATGCAGAGCGCATGGGACCTCAGACCGGGCAGAGGGGTCACCTTCCAACAAGACACTAAGCCTAAGACCACAGACAAGACTACACAGGAGGGGCTGAGGGACACCTCTGTGAATGTCCTTGAGTGGCCCCTGCCAGAGCCCTGACTTGTACCCAATGGAACATCTCTGGAGAGACCTGACAATGGCTATCCACAGGCGGCCCCCATCCAACCTGACAGAGGGCAGAAAAACCCCAACTCCAGGGGTGCAAACCTCGTGGGATCATCCCCAAGAAGACTGGAGGCTGGAATCACTGACAAAGGGTCTTTTACTAAGTACTGAGTACAGAGTGTGAACACTTATGTCACTGTAAAGTTTTTCATTTTTAAAAAATGTACAAAGATTTCTCCCGTTCTGTTGTCACTTATGTCATTATGGGGTACTGAGAGCAGAATGATTGGGAACACAAGACTACAACATAACAAAGTGTGAAAAAGTGAGAGGGTCTGAAGACTTTGAGCACACCCAGAATTAATACAGACTGATAATGCTGACTCTCCCAGACCCCTCAAAAAAACATCTGTTTACTGAAACATCGCCCTCCACCTTTTTATATAAGGGTCAGGTCTGGGGTCTGTATACAGGGAGGTCAAACTACCCTTTTAGAGATCTCAGACCAGATGTTCAGATACCCCTTCCCATTGTTGCCCTTTGCTTGGAGTCAGGACGTTGACTATGGGGTGAAGTGCAAAAACGTTGAGGGCTACTTGTGGCATCCGTAAAATTTGCCTAAAAAGTTTGCAAGTATGAAAATAAGCTCCTAGAGAGCAAGAGCGCCAATACTGTCACTGCGGGGGCCCCCACACTGTCCCTGTGAGGGCCCCAATACTGGCCTTGTTAGGGCCCTAATAGTGTCCTTGCGAGGGCCCCAGTACTGTCCCTGCGAGGGCCCCAGTACTGTCCCTGTGAGGGCCCCAATACTGTCCCTGCGAGGGCCCCCATACTGTCCTTGTGAGGGCCCCAATACTGTCCCTGCGAGGGCCCCCATACTGTGTATATCCACCTATGTATCAGACATAGCCAGAATGTTGTGTACTTTGTCACCATCTAGTGGTGAGTACTGATAATTGCTGCACAATATTTCTGCAGAAACAGAATTCTTCACAAAGTCTCGCACATTTGGTCTCTGATGTTTCAGGCCAGGTCAGTCCACTTGATTGGTTCCATTTAGTTGCAGTCCTAATGACAAAAAACAAAATATTATATTAACAGTTCTGCCACATCTGAAGTTATCTAAGTTCAGACCGCTTTCGCACTGCTGTAATGCATATCTTAGTGTCCGTATTATTGCCGCAATATGTGGATCTCCCACAACGGACATAGATCAATATACACTGAATGGCCACTTTATTAGAGACCCCCGCGTTGGACATCCTTTGGCCTGTAGAACCGCAGCAGGTCATTTTGCAGGAATATCGGCCCATGCGGACAGGAAGCTTCTAGTAGTTGCTGCAGATTAGATGGAGGTGCTGACATGTTCTGATCAGCTGACAGGAAGGGGTCATTGATACATGCTGCTTGCGCCAAATTCTGACTTCCAGCGGAAAACTGGATTCATCTGACTAGGAGATGTTGTTTCAGTGATACAATTTTTGCCTCTTTTTCCCCTGGAGTTTCTCCATTATACACAATGGTGCTGGATCTGGTCATCTTCTGTTATAGCCCATTCATGCTAAGGAATGGCGAGTTGTGCGTTTGGAAACATTAATCGGAGCCTTGTATTTGACTATTCATTACTGTGCAGAACCTGTTGCTCAAAATGATTCCTGACATCCTCCTCTGACCCCTTTTAGTGATGAGTTGTTTCCGTCCACAGGATCCCCTTTTGCTGGATGTTTTTCTTCGATCACGCTGTTCTCTGTGTACGCTCCACACAGTTACATGGGAAAATACCACATGGTTGGCATTTAAATCCTGTTCCGACTAGTCTAGCACCGAGATTGGAAGTCACTCAGATCGCTGGATTTTCCCATCTAATGTGAATTCACACTGAAACTGATTCACGGAAAACTTGTCACGTGATTTTATGCCGCACCCCAGGGCGTGGGATCATTTTTATGCAGGGAAGCGCCAATCATGAGAGGGCTGGGGGGCTCTAGTAAAGGACCGAGGGGGCTCCAGTAAAGGGCTGAGGGGGCTCTAGTAAAGCCATTTATATAGAATCCTTTGATTTTAGGATTAGAAATCACTTGGTGCTGCAGTTCTTCATGTTTGCAGTAGGTGGTGCCAATAGACTTATAGTGAGACGTAATGACTGCGGCTGATATGAAACCTCCTTTTATGGTTGGAGATGCTTATTAGAAACTGTAATATTTTTTAGCTCTGTCCTCGGAAGATCTGATCGCAGCCATTCTCACATATTGGGTCTGGATTTGGGTTGTTAGAAGAAAGTAAGCTCCTCGCAGACTCCAGCCATAGACACAATGCTGTTACTTATTCACCTGTTGCTGCATCCTCCCATGATCCCTACACTGCAGCATTCATTCCTTCAGTATCATTTTACCTATATCCAAAGGTCAGTTAGATTCTCCTCAGTATATATGCATAGAGGTAAGCTATATTCTTTTCAAAAGATATACACATAGAGGTCGGTTAGATTCTCCTCAGGATATACACATAGCAGTTAGGTAGATTCTCCTCAGTATATACACATAGAGGAGAATGTACCTCACCTCTGTGTGTATATATTGAGGAGAATCTAACTGACCTCTATGTGTATATACTGAGTAGAATCTAATTGACCTCTGTGTGTATATACTGAGGAGAATCTACCTCACCACTATGTGTATATAGTGAGGAGAATATAACTGATCTCTGTGTGCATATACTGAAAGGCTGTAGAGTAGATAAGGAAGCAGCCATGGAGTGCAGGGTTGGAGCATGCCTTTAAGGCTAAAAAGTGGCTGCATCCTCCTGTCTGTGGATAAATTTGAATTAAAAGGGGTGTTACCTTTGAGGGTAAAAAGTGGGGAGAGTGGGAGGGGTGGCAAAACCTGCAGAGGGACATTGGTACATGCAGCCTGAGAAGAATGTGTATACATATTTTATTCCTCGGTTTGTCTGAAGTAACCACCACTTCATGAAATTTTCAGTGCAAACAACAAATAAACACCTGAAGCAAATTAACCTGGTGAAGCCGGGTATATCAACTAGATTATATATATATATATATATATATATATATATGCACTCATTGTCAGTAACATCCCTCCCGTAGAAGTTGTCGAATGGAATATAACTTTCTCTGTGTGATTGTAACATTGATATAAGTAAGTGATTACAATATCAGAGCAAAAGGATCATTTATTGTGGAGAACCGGACCCTTGTAGGAAGGCTCTAGTACCCTGTTGTACCGCCTCTAGCTTGGATATAAGATGTGATACAGGTGGGCATGGAGGCTCTAGTACTCTGTTGTACCACCTTTAGCTTGGATACAAGCTGTGATACAGGGGGCATGGAGGCTCTAGTACCCTGTTGGGCCACCTCTTCATGGATACAAGATGTGATATGGATGGGCATAGAGGTACTAGTACGCTGTTGTACCGCCTCTAGCTTGGACACAAGATGTGATATGGGTGGGTATGGTGGCTCTATTACAATGCTGTACTGCCTCTAGCTTGGATACAAGACGTGATACGGGCTAGCATGAAGGCTCTAGTACCCTGTTGTACCACCTCCTGTTTGGATACAAGACATGATACAGACTGACATAGAGGCTCTAGTACTCTGTTGGGCCACCTCCTGTTTGGATACAAGACATGATACAGACTGGCATAGAGGCTCTAGTACTCTGTTGGGCCACCTGTAGATTGGATATAAGATGAAATACGGGCAGTCATGGAGGCTTTAGTATCCTATTGGGCTTCCTGAAGATAGGATACAAGATGTGATTCGGCCATGGAGGCTCTAGTTTCCTGTTGTACCGCCCCTAGCTTGAATATAAAGTATGTTTAGAGGGCATGGAGACTCTAGTATCCTGTTTGGCCTCCTGTAGCTTGGATATGGGATGAGTTACTGGTGGGCATGGAGGCTCTAGTACCCTGTTGGGCCATCTCTAGCTTGGATACAAGTTGTGATACGAGAGGGCATGCAGGCTCTCATACCTTGCCGGACCACCTCTAGCTTGAATGCAAGATGTGATTCTGGCTGGCATGGAGGCTCTAGTACCCTGTTGTACCATTTCTAGCTTGGTTACAAAAGGTGATACAGGGGGCATGGAAGCTCTAGTACCCTGTTGTGCTGCCTAAAGCTTGGATACAAGATGCGATACTGATGGTCAGGAAGGCATACAGATCCTGTATTGTATCCTGCGGCATATTGCTCCATATTTGCTGTAACTAAGCCTCTGACTAGTGCAAACTCGGAGGTTGGCGAGATTGGCATCCCAGATGGTCCCATACATGTTGTGTTGGCAATAAATCTGGTGACCGGGCAGTCACGGAAGTGTGACAATGTTGTGGGGACTCCTGTGACCCTCTTGTGTGTTCGGCAGAGTATTATCCTGCTGGAAAATGCCTCTTGACCCAGAATCAGGGGGCCCCCTCCATAATGTTATATGTTTGTCTTGTGCCATTGTCCTGTCAGTGTGCATTTGGTATGTGTATTGTATCTCTGCAGCACTGAATGAATTAATGTCTAGGTTATGTCTGAAAAATGTATTTTGTTGTATATCATGTGACCTTGTGATATATATGTGTGTGCAAGGTGCAAAAAGAGAGAGTCGTTGTAGACTTCTTACCAAAGTAGGACAGAGTGCTTGCAAAGAGTAGGAATCTGAAAGCGAGTGAACCCCACAGGCATTAATCGGTCTGTGTGTGTAGAATGGAAGAAGCTAAGCGATATCCTTCTGCTTGGCCTGAGCCTACTCTACCCAGGATGTGCCGGTCCTACCACTAAGCACTGAGATATAGAGAAAGAAGGACCGCTGCTTGAGACAGTAAGGCACCAGAAGTGTGAGTGTTGACCGGTAGAGTGTTGAAGGGAAATAGAGAAAGTCGCCGGGAGCGGGATCACACAGATAACTGGGACTGTGGATTGTCCGGATTACCCTGAAAAGTCCTCCCTGTCACACCACCTTCTAGCAGTGTAATTTGTGCCAAACAATTGTTTTATGTTCAAGCTCTGCTGAAGTTACAGTAAACGGACATTACCGAGCGTTTCCGGTTTGTCCAGAAAGTATCCCTGTGTGTAGTCCAAGTTACTTACTTCACTGAGATTCGCCGTAGAGGACGGAACGATGACGTCATGAGTGACAAGAAGATTGCAGGTAACCTCTGGTTACATTTTCTTTGTGCAGCAATTTGGACGGGTCTCAAGCTACCCCCAGGGCAGGAGATTGTAGCGCCTCCGTGACAAGGCCCCATATCTGCCTCGCCATCTCCTCGGCTGTAGGCCCGCTCCTCGGACGCTGCAGAAGTGCTCAAACAAAACCTGGATTGGTTGCTGAATGCAAGTCGGTTCCACTCCGTAGCGTGCAGTTTCGCCATTCATGGCACCACTGTAAATAAAGGCAATGATGGGGGTACAAGGCCGAACACTTAATGGGCACCGTGAGACCAAATGTCCTTCAAACAAGCACCTGGAAATGGTTTTGACAAACACAAGGGCCTGTAACGATGGCGCCACTTGTCCCTGGATGGCGGACAACGAAACAGTTGTAACTGCTGGTGTTTGTTGGACAATCAGATGATGCTCTCTACTGGTGGTCTGTTGACGGCATCCTGAGTCTGGTTGCCTAGTTTGTGTCCTCACACATTCACTAGTCCCAACACCCCCAAACAGTTTGGTCAGAACGGCCTGGTGGGGGACAATTCTTGGATATGAAGATCCAGCTTCTCAAATTTAAAAAATGTGCCCCTCTGAAACTCTTTTAAGGGGGTGAAATCTTTAGGATTGCATTGTAGAGCTGTCTAGTGGTCAACAAGCTCTACACAAGCGGGAAAAGAGCTCACTACACACAAGGAGCCTCCAAGAGCCTTTTATAGGCCAAGGGGGTTGCCACTTGTAGGGCCTCCGGTGACAAGAACGTTCATCTAATTACCATAACTCTCATCATTTATATATCTGCCTGAGATGGAACTGCATGCTGGCTTTTGCCGCAAAATGACAATTTCTAGTGGCTGGATTGTTTTTGATAGAGAGTGTATATAATGAGCGGATGTCCTTTCTGACGCCCAACTGTAATTCAAAGTGACACATTGTATGTACATTTATATTACTGGAGCTTATAAGGTTAAAAAAGTTGTGGTTTTTATCCATAAGAACACGGTCAAGCTGCCCCTCCTTCTGTCTCCTGGCGTTCACTGAGAGGGGCATTTTCTGGTGTGATTTTACACATTAGTGATCATTAGGAAGCTGAAAACTTTGTGCCATGGACTATTGACAGTAATAGAGGGACACTGCAGTGTCTGTGATATTACACCTTGCCAGACATGAAATTACTCCATGTCCTCATCTGAGCTGATTAAAAGTTTGACTTTGTCTAGGAATGACTGATTCTCCGCCATCATTTCACAATTTTATAATAACCTTGTTCACAATGGTAATTATTGATAGCGGGGAAGGGGGCATCTAAGGTTGGACCATCCAGGGGTGGACTGAGAACCAACGGAAAAGAAGTCGTCTCGTTAATGTTTTGCCAGTTCTGTAGAACATCAAGATTAATTATTATTTGTTAGTGGAAAATCTAATTAATTAAGACCCCTAAAATGAATCAGACCTCAAAACAGACCCTAAAATTAACCAGACCCAAGACCAGACCCCTAAAATTAAAGTGTCCCTCTGGTTTCAGGACAAATTTCTGTCCTGGGACAAGAGAAAGATGGGGGGAGTGGGGTTATATTATTTGCAGCTGTTCTCCTCTGTTACCCTCCTTTCTTTTGTTTATAGTCTCATTTTCAGCTATCCAAAATTGCCATAGCAATTTTCTAATTACCTAATGCACACTGTCTGATTGGCCAGTGCTGATCACATGAGCAGCTCTAACCATTCAGAAAGCAGATCTAACAAAAGTAATACACTGTGGGGATTAGGTACTATGAATATTGTGTCGGCCATCGTGGACGGGCAAAAACAGAACCTGGAACCAATGGATCATAGGAACCGTAGAATAGAGCAACAGCAGGTAATACAGATAGTCCCCGACTTGCGAACATTCTACTTACGAATTTCGCTAGATACGAACTATCTCTACAGCACAGTATGATGTAATGCTATGGCATTACATCATACTGTGCATGGAGCGGACAGGCTTCTATCAAGCCTGATAGAAGCCTGTCCGGTCACATCGCGGTTGCTGGGCAGCCGGGGGCCTTCTGAAAGGCCCTAGGGCTGTCTATGCAGAGCGCCTAGCAAGCCGTGCGCTTGATAGGCACTCTGCATAGGCAGCCCTGGGGCCTTTCAGGAGGTCCCCGGCTGCCTAGCAACCACACAGCGTCCCGCGATCTCATCGTGGGACGCTGTACGGGCCCCCTGAACGTCGGGTGCAGGCTGTTTCTTACAGCGGGCACCCGGCGGCAGCAGTTCCGACGAGCCGCGCCGCTCGTCAGAACTGTTAACACTTTAAATACCGCTGTCAGAGCGGTATTTAAAGTGTTAACAGTTCTGACAAGCGGCGCGGCTCGTCAGAACTGCTGCCGCCGGGTGCCCGCTGTAAGAACAGCCGGCACCCGACGTTGTATGGAGCGGGATCCACCCGCTATTCCCTCCATCCAACCATTTGTTCGACTTGCGAACAAAACGGACTTGCGAACGGGCTCCCGGAACGGAACCTGTTCGCAAGTCGGGGACTAACTGTATACCCGGTATTATTGTATCTTGACGCCACCGGAAGCTAGGGGTTTGACAGGGCTTCCATAGAGGAACACCCCTGTCACACCCCTAGCTCCCGATTGGCAGAACACCTTAAGGTCCTAGAAGGTGCCGCAATGGATGAGGGCCTGAAGTGGTGTGCCATGTAAGTCAGTCTCGTTCACTCTCTCTTACCCGCCACTGTGCTTCACCACAGTTATGTGGCTCGGTGTTACAGTCCCGCCACTGTTGGCTCCCTGCTTGAGGGAGGCGCCCTCCATGTGGTATTCCCCGGTATTATTGCCTCCCTTGTGTTCTCATCCATGCAGCCGACTGGGCTGCGCAGCTGTGTGATCCCTGCTGTGCAGCTCGACGGTGCGGGCATCAGCTGTGTCTTTCCCGACGGCTCTGTGGGCTCCCTGCAGAAGCCACGATGTGAAATAACATCTGGGGAGGGGGTCGCTTCTGGCCTACCGTTGCCATGTGGTCCTGGACTGTGCCTTCGCCGGCTGTGAGTGTCTCTCCCACCGGCCCTGTGGCCTCCCTGCAGCGGCTGCGATCTGACAGTTACATCTGGGGGAGTAGGGGGGGGGGGGAGCTTTTGGGCCCCTGCCAGCGGCGCAGGAGAAGGCGCTTCACAGCGCTTTCGCCTCAGTGGTTTGTAGCCCGCGCTGCGCTATAACACTGAGGGGGGTTCCACCTTCTCGGTCTATGGCGAGGAAGCCCCTTATGGCTGCAGTGGGGACTGCAGTATGGATTTTTAGAACAATTTAGTGGCCTTCCAGGACCTAGAGGCCTGGTAGCTGTGCAGCCATTCAGCATCAGGGGGCGTCACCCCACTGTCAATCTTGGCTCCACCAGAATTTCCTAAGGGGTTAGGTCCCAGGAAAGACTTTTGATCTGAAACGGAAGGGTCACTTTAATCAGACTCCAAACCAGACCCCAAAAATTAACCAAACTCCAGATCAAAACTTTAAACTTATTCAGACCCCAGAACAAGCCTATAAAATTAATGAGAATATGGATCAAACCCCTAATATGAAACAGACCCCAGACAAAACCCTCAGATTAATTGGACCCCAAACCAGACCCCGAAAATGAATTAAACCAGAGAACAGACCCCTGAATTGACTCAGACCATAGATAGATCCCTAAAATTAAACAGACCCCAAACCTGACTTCCAAAATTCATCAGATTTCAGAATGCACCCCTAAATTTAAACATAGCCCAAACCTGACTCCTAAAATTAGTGAAGCCCCAGAACAGACCCCTAAAACTAAACAGACCCCAAACCACACCACTAAAATGAATCAGAACCCAGACCAGACTTCTTAAATTGAGCACAACTTAGAGCAGACCCTTAACCCTTTAAGGAACAGGCTGTTTTGTACCTTAAGGAAAAGACACTTTTTAGGGATTTTACCCATGCGGTTATACTGCCCTATTTTTTTTTTCCTTTAGCTACCAAAATAATTTTTGCTGCACTTTTTTTCCTGTGACATAAAGGGCGATATTTAAAATATCTTTTTCACTGACTCTTTTTTCCGTTCTATTTGGGGTAAAAAGCTAATAAAATGATTTTTTTAACATTCATAGTTATTTTTTTTTATTAGGCCTCATGTCCACGGGGAAAATCGGGCCCGCTACGGATTCTACATGTAGAATCCGTAGCGGGTCCCTCCTGCCCCGCGGACATGAGGCATAAAAATAAGAATTTATAAGAATTTACCTATCCGTAGCGGGCGGGGAAGCTCTGCTCTTCCTCACGGCCGGATCTTCTTTTTCGGCCGGCGGATGAATTCCTCACGCCGGCGGCACGTCGCCGGCACGTCGTCGACGTGCCGCGCGCATGCGCCGGGCACATCTGCCGAGCCGAAGCAAGGGAGATGCGGCCGTGAGGAAGAGAAGACCTTCCCGGCCCGCTGCGGGTGAGTAAATTCTTTTAAATTCCTATTTTAGGTCTCCCGCGGATCCGGACGGCTTCCATAGGCTTCAATAGAAGCCCGCGGGAGCCGTCCCCGCGGGAGACCCGCATGAAAATGGAGCATGGTCCAGATTTTTTCATGCTCCATTTTTTTTAAAATCACTTTTATTGACGATCCGCGGGTATTTATCTACCCGCGGGTGGTCAATGCATCCCTATGGGGTGCGGATCCGCGTGCGGGAGAAGAGTTAAAATCCGCTGCGGATTTTAATTCTTATTTTCCCCGTGGACATGAGGCCTTAGTATATTTATGCTAAAGTAAAGTATGGGAACGGGTTCCTTTTTTTGTTTTGGACATTTTGATATATTCTATGTATGGTTTTGGATTACAGGGTACTTATAGCGACGGTTTTGGGTTATTTTCTTTCTTATGTATATATTGTTGTTTTATTCTGTAATTTTGTTTTACTTGTGTATGTAATTATGTTTTTTTACTATCTATGTCCCCCATGACATCATATAAGACCTCTGGGAGATATTCATATATATATATTTTTTTTAATTTGACACCCACTGTAGCTGGGGCATCCATAGGAGCCCCAGTTACAGGGGAAAACATCCCCTGTAGTGACAGTAGTCACTGGCAGACGACCCTACAGCTCTGCTGTAGCAGGGAATCCCGGCGGTCACACTGAGAGCTAACAGCAAATCAGCAGTTGACTATAGTGAATTCTGAAGTTCTGTAGCCTGAGATCTAACAGCAAACAAGCAGAGGGCAACATGAGGATGAGAGATCCTGAACCCTGAGAGCAACCATAAACCACTAATGGGCTACAATGCATTATGAAGTCTTATATCCTGAGAGCTAACAAGAAAGAAGCAGATGAAAACTGTAAGACATAACATTGTACTTGTAGGAGGACATGAAATATGACTGTTAACAGGAAAGCAGAAGTGAGATGAGAGGTCCTACAAAAGGTGACATGGAGCAGCAGTGAATTATGAAGCTTTGCATCCTGAGCGCTCACAGTGTAGCACCCCGGAATTGGGGTTCCACAGCATTGCTATCTGCTGCCTAAGGTGAAGTGTACATATATATATATTTGTAAATGTGTGTAATTATGTGTATATCCCTTTAAATGGTTAAGCAAGTTGTTAAACTCTGGCGTTCCTACTATCTAATCTTGCATGACTTTGTAGAATACACCCTAACCTGCTTTCGTACTTGCCAGTCACCTAGCTGGTCTGGGATTGGATAGAGAGTTTTCCCCTAGTTTAGGATTGGTGGAGAGGAAAGGTATAAAAGTTAGAGAGTGGGCGGGGTTAGTCTAGCCAGCTCAGCCGATTCTGAAGGAGACCGGGGAGGAACCAGGAGAACGTCTACAATAATCAGTACAATGGGAAGATGGAACAACAAGTGTGAATACCAAGCCAAGTTATTCTGAAGAGTTAGCAGAGGAGAGAGACATAAAAAGAGAGAAAAGAAGAAATAGAGAGAGGCAAGAAATCAATTCAGCAATTAATGTTCTAAGCTATAGTCAAAGCCAGGAAGAAAAGCTGGAAGTTAATGTTAGTTCTCTGAAAAGAATCAGGTTCAGGAGTAACCCACATGTAGAAGAGAGTTCATCAATGTCTGCAAGTGTAATCTCAGTTCATTGTCTATCTCAATTGAATGCCATGTAACTGAAACATCAAATACTCTCTCTCCCTGCAATAAAGAGTTAAGTTGTTTGTTCATTTAAAGTCTGCTTCCTGGAGTTTCTTCCCATCATCGATATACTGCACTGACGTACCACACAACAGTACGGGAGTGCAAAGATTATTACCCCCATTGTTGTTTAGTTCTCAATTTTTTGTATTTATTATTTTTGTCCAGAATGGGTCCCTACCCATATATGGACTGGTGTCATGACTACCAACATCTTACCCTACCCAACTCCGCGGGTAGCAGGCCATAACAGCTGCCTATTTTATTATTTTATTTATTATTTTTACCACTGGCTTAGGTAAGCCCAGTCAGACACCATTTTTAACCATCTGCCAGTGCAGCGTCCGAGGAGCAGGCCCACAGCCAAGGAGATAGCGGGGTAGATTGAAGCCTTGTCACGGGGCTCTACTATCTCCTGCCCTGGGGGTAGCATGGGACCTGTCCAAGTTACTGCTGGGGTAGTTTCACAGAGTAATCCAAGATGCGGTTTATCCTAATGTTCTTGTCACTCATGACGCCACCATTCCATCTTCTGCAGTAATTCCAGACATTGTTAATAAAGAGTCCACACACAGGGATAACATTTCAGAGCAGAACCAGGAACGGTCATTTAAACTCGTTTATTTGTGCCAACAGTTAACAGTCCAAACAATTTACACAAGCCAACAGGACACTGGTGCAAACAAACTAGTGGTGTGATAGGGAGGAATCACAGGATGACAGATGAGTCCACAGTCCAAGTTATCTGCGGGGTTCTGTTCCTGGCCACTCTCCTTCTCTCTCTCTCCAGCTCCCTACCGGTCAACATACACATTTAAGAAAGGGCACTCAGCATTGCATGGCGCTTCCTCTCACTCTCTCAGTCCTCCAGGTCAATAGCAGGAAGGCCTGGGTGAATTGAGCCCAGGGTACACACAAGGCAATCTCTCATCCTCTTCCATCCTTGGGGCTCCACACAAGAGAAGGCACAGTCTCTCCTACTCAATAAAAGTTCCTTGCTTTTACTCCTAGGCTCTCTCAAGAAAAAAGACTACTGACTGCCTGAGTCTTGCACTACACCTTGCAATCACATATATATAACATGGTCACATGCCAACAACAAGATACAGTTTTCAGACATAACACAGACAGTAACCCATTCAGTGCAGCAGAGGTGCAATACATATCAAATTCACTCATACACAAGACACTGACAATACAAATGCAAAAGACAAACACATTCATACATATGGCTCCATTAACTCTGGGCCACTACACCAAGAGGAGCAGTAGAGCCACTGTGACCACCATCTCATTTTCTCCTCGCTGATTAACACCTCCTAGGTCTGAGTCACTACAACAGGACAGCAGCAATGGCAATAGCGAAACATATAGTCCTACTGGCAACTGGACATGTAAGATGACTGTGAAGAGGAAAGCAATATTGAGATAAGAGGTCCTACAGAAACCATCAAGGGGCAGCAGTGACTTGTGAAGTATTGGAACTTGAGAGTTAACAGGAAAGAAAGCAGATGAGAATGCATGTGTCACAGACGCACACAGCTTTGCTACATGCGCATGTCACAGACACATACAGCAGTGCTACATGCGTGTGTTACAGACACATACGGCAGTGCTATATGCGTGTGTCACAGACACACACAGGTCTTCTACATGCACGTGTCACAGGCACACACAGGTCTGCTACATGCACGTGTCACCGACACACACAGCAGAGCTATATGCACGTGGCACAGACACACACAGCTCTGCTACATGCACGTCACAGACACAAACAGCTCTACTACATGCGTGTGTCACAGACACACACAGGTCTGCTACTTGCTCATGTCACAGACGCACACAGCTTTGCTACATGTGCATCACATACACACAGCTCTGCTATATTGCATGCACGTGTCACAGACATACACAGCTCTGCTACATGTGCGTCACACAGCACACACAGTTCTGCTACATTACATGGCTGTGTCACACACACAGCTCTGCTACATGTACATGTCACACACCAAACATAGCTGTGCTATATGAGCATGTCACAGACCCACACAGCTCTGCTACATGCACATGTCACAGACACACACAGCTCTGCAACATTAAATGCACGTGTCATAGATACACACAGCTTTGCTCCATGTGTGTCACACACACCACGCACAGTTCTGCTACATGCATATGTCACAAACACACACAGCTCTGCTACATGTGCTTGTCACAGACACACACAACTCTGCTACATACACGTCACAGACACACACAGCTCTGCTGCATGTGCATCACAGAAACACACAGCTATACCACATGTGCGTAACACACACCACACACAGCTCTGCTACATTACATGACCATGTCACATACAGCACACACAACTCTGCTACATGCACATGTCACACACACCACACACAGCTGTGCTACAAGCACATATCACACACAGCTCTGGTACATGTGCTTGTCACACACACAGCTTTGCTACATGTGCATGGCACAGACACACACAGCTCTGCTACATTACATGCGCGTGTCACAGACACACACAGCTCTGCTACATGTGCGTCACACACACCACACATAGCTCTGCTACATGCACGTGTCACAGACACACAGCTCTGCTACATGCGCATGTCACAAACACACACAGCAGTGCTACATGTGTGTGTCACAGACATGCACAGCTCTGCTACATGTGGGTGTCACAAACACATACAGCTCTGCTACACTACATGCATGTGTCACAGACACACACAATTCTGCTACATTACATGACCGTGTCACACACAACACACACAGCTCTACTACATGCATGTCACAAACACCACACACAGCTGTGCTACATGCACGTGTCACAGACACACACAGTTCTACTACATTACATGACCATGTCATACACACACCACACACAGCTCTGCTATATTACATGCACATGTCACAGACACCACACTGAGCTCTGCTACATTATATGAGCATGTCACAGACACACATTGCTCTGCTACATGCACGTCTCACAGACACACACAGCTCTGCTACATTACATGCGCGTGCCACACCTACACAGTTCTGCTACGTGTGCATCACACACCACACACAGCTCAGCTACATTACATGACCATGTCACACACACCACATACAGCTCTGCTACATGCACGTGTCACAGACACACACAGTTCTGCTACATTACATGACTGGGTCACACACACCACACACAGCTCTGCTACATTACATGAGCATGTCACAGACCCCACACACAGCTCTGCTACATTACATGAGCATGTCACAGACACACAACTCTGCTACATTACATAAACGTGTCACACACACCACACACAGCTCTGCTACATTACATGCGCATGTTACAGATGCACACAGCTCTGCTACATGCACGTGTCACACACAGCTGTACTATATACATTCTTTAATGCCCTGTGCTGGATTAGTACCTGTGATGACGTCACCGTCATGAAATCAGGGGTGGAGCTAAGAGCCAGTGACTGATCACATGACAGTGACGTCATCACAGGTCCTGTCAGCACACGGCTACTGTCCAGCCCGCATATTAGTAGTTTACACTGCGGTTATTCCTGCTCCCGATTCCAGCCAATGAGGTGGCTGGAATCGGCACCATGTGACCTCCCATTGTGCACGAGCAGTACAGTTCAGCTGCCGTGCACGATGAGAGCTGTGCCCGCGCCTCACGTGACCGGTGACGTCACCGATACTTGAATTTGCCCGCGAATTCCGAGCCTACAGAGGAAGCTGATGGTTGGAGCCTTTTATACTACTTTCAACGTGGGAGAGGAAGATTTCTGCGCTGTGTGGTGAGTACCTACCTGAGATTAATGTGCTGTGTGCTGCTGTGTGGTGAGTACCTACCTGAGATTAATGTGCTGTGCGCTGTGTGTGGTGAGTACCTACCTGAGATTAATGCGCTGTGTGGTGAGTACCTACCTGAGATTAATGTGCTGTGTGTGGTGAGTACCTACCTGAGATTAATGCGCAGTGTGCTGCTGTGTGGTGAGTACCTACCTGAGATTAATGTGCTGTGCGCTGTGTGTGGTGAGTACCTACCTGAGATTAATGCGCTGTGTGTGGTGAGTACCTACCTGAGATTAATGCGCTGTGTGCTGCTGTGTGGTGAGTACCTACCTGAGATTAATGCGCTGTGTGGTGAGTACCTACCTGAGATTAATGCGCTGTGTGGTGAGTACCTACCTGAGATTAATGCGCTGTGTGGTGAGTACCTACCTGAGATTAATGCGCTGTGTGGTGAGTACCTACCTGAGATTAATGTGCTGTGCGCTGTGTGTGGTGAGTACCTACCTGAGATTAATGCGCTGTGTGTGGTGAGTACCTACCTGAGATTAATGCGCTGTGTGCTGCTGTGTGGTGAGTACCTACCTGAGATTAATGCGCTGTGTGCTGAGTACCTACCTGAGATTAATGCGCTGTGTGGTGAGTACCTACCTGAGATTAATGCGCTGTGTGGTGAGTACCTACCTGAGATTAATGCGCTGTGTGCTGCTGTGTGGTGAGTACCTACCTGAGATTAATGTGCTGTGCGCTGTGTGTGGTGAGTACCTACCTGAGATTAATGCGCTGTGTGCTGCTGTGTGGTGAGTACCTACCTGAGATTAATGCGCTGTGTGCTGAGTACCTACCTGAGATTAATGCGCTGTGTGGTGAGTACCTACCTGAGATTAATGTGCTGTGTGGTGAGTACCTACCTGAGATTAATGCGCTGTGTGTGGTGAGTACCTACCTGAGATTAATGCGCTGTGTGGTGAGTACCTACCTGAGATTAATGCGCTGTGTGCTGCTGTGTGGTGAGTACCTACCTGAGATTAATGCGCTGTGTGGTGAGTACCTACCTGAGATTAATGTGCTGTGTGCTGCTGTGTGGTGAGTACCTACCTGAGATTAATGCGCTGTGTGGTGAGTACCTACCTGAGATTAATGCGCTGTGTGGTGAGTACCTACCTGAGATTAATGCGCTGTGTGGTGAGTACCTACCTGAGATTAATGCGCTGTGTGGTGAGTACCTACCTGAGATTAATGCGCTGTGTGCTGAGTACCTACCTGAGATTAATGCGCTGTGTGCTGAGTACCTACCTGAGATTAATGCGCTGTGTGCTGAGTACCTACCTGAGATTAATGCGCTGTGTGCTGAGTACCTACCTGAGATTAATGCGCTGTGTGCTGAGTACCTACCTGAGATTAATGCGCTGTGTGCTGAGTACCTACCTGAGATTAATGCGCTGTGTGCTGAGTACCTACCTGAGATTAATGCGCTGTGTGTGCTGAGTACCTACCTGAGATTAATGCGCTGTGTGTGCTGAGTACCTACCTGAGATTAATGCGCTGTGTGTGGTGAGTACCTACCTGAGATTAATGCGCTGTGCGCTGTGTGTGGTGAGTACCTACCTGAGATTAATGCGCTGTGTGGTGAGTACCTACCTGAGATTAATGCGCTGTGTGGTGAGTACCTACCTGAGATTAATGCGCTGTGTGGTGAGTACCTACCTGAGATTAATTCGCTGTGCGCTACGTCTGGTGAGTACGTCACCTGAAATTTGCGCGACGCCACCTGACGCAACCTGTCTTTTTTTGCAGATTTGTGCGCTACGTGTGTAGACGCGGCCACCCGAGATTTGTGCGTTTTTTTTTTTGCAAACTTACGTGTGGAGATGATCCTGACGTTTGGACGCGTTTTGAGAAGAATTTCGCTTCGCTTGCACACAAGCTGACATAACTCGTCGAGGTAAGCTGCTGCATCTGCTAAAATTTTCATTGCGTGCATCTGCTCATACGTGCTTATTTTGCGCATATTTGCAGGTTTTCGTGTGTGCGTACGTGTGTACGTGTATATATAATATATGATTCTTCTGACCAGGTTGGGGGAGTAGTGGTCAATGTAAGTGGGTGGAGCGGATCTAGGGATCAGTAATACTGGTGTGATGTGACTGTTAACCTGCTGATTTTTCGTTATTTCCTGCAGATCTGACGTCCTTGAGAATGGGAAGGCTGGCGGACAGTGAAGAGACCCTCGACGTTCAGCAATCTTGAAACCCTTCGTTTTATGGACTGCTTTTTGCCGGTGACTCACCTTTTTTTTTTTTTTATAAGCTTTTTGGAGTATCCTGAAAAACTGCGCAATATTTTACACCGATTGAGTAAACAGAAAAGATCCCCAAACACAGCGGCCTTTGGTTTATCAGGGAATGACACTTGGTGTAAAATCCACATTTTTAATAAATAATAAAATGTGATTTGAATTTGTTTTTTTGTTTTACCTTATTTATGTTTTCAGGCTCCTGATTACCCACGCTGTAAAGCCGGCTGCACACGGCTGTGACGGGCTCCGCCATGGAATTCCGGGGCGCAGCCCATCACGGCAGCCCCAAGAGACCCCAATACTTACCTCTGGTTCCGGAGTCCCGCATGACGCCTCAGTGCGCATGGGCAATAGAGCGTGAGATGCACCGCAGCGGCATGTGACGCGGTAGGCGTAGAGGCGGTTTCACGCTATTTTCCGCTGTGCTACAGCGGAAAATAGCGTGAATGGACGGCTTCCACAGACTGCAATGGAAGCCGTCCGCGCGTATACCCGCGGCATTTTACGGTGCGGAATTCCGCTGTGAAATTACGCACCGTAAGCATTGAGCTATTAGGTTGAATACCGTGTTTCCCCGATAGTAAGACACCCCCCGATTGTAAGACGTATCGGGGGTTTCAGGGGGTCGGCCAATGTAAGCCGTACCCCGAAAGTAAGACATATGTCTTACTTTCGGGGAAACACGGGGGTATTGCCGCCTCCCTCTCATCTACGGTAGCTGCGCGCCGCCTCCTGCCCACTTCCGCGCCGCCCCCCCTCCATACGTCACCACGTCTGCCGCCTTTGGCCTCATGTCCACGGGGAAAATCAGGCCCGCTACGGATTCTCCATGTAGAATCTGCAGCGGGTCCCTCCTGCCCCGCGGACATGGGCGCTGAAAATAGGAATAAATCAGAATTAACTTACCTCTCACACGCTCCGGATACTTCCTTTGCTGCGGCGTCATCTTCTCTCGTCGCGGCCGGATCTTCTTTCTTCGGCTCGGCGGATGTGCATGATGACGTCGGTGACGTGCCCTGCACATGCGCCGGGCCGAAGCAAAATGATCCGGCCGCGACTGAGAGAAGATGGCGCCGCGGCGAAGAGAAGAACCGGAGCGTGTGAGTACAATTTGATTTTTGTGTCCCGGGAGACCCGCATGAAAATGGAGCATGGTCCAGATTTTTTCATGCTCCATTTTCCAATATAAGACATACCCCGAAAGTAAGACATAGTGGGGCTTTTGGGGATAAAAAGAAAGTAAGACACGTCTTACTTTCGGGGAAACACGGTAGATCCGTCTGTGGGAAGGAGCCTTAAGGCCTCATGTCCACTAGCAAAATGGAATTGCGGTTTCCGCAGCGGATTTGCCCCATGGGAATCATTGGCCATCCCGTCCATTAAACTGATTTTTGCACGCACGGATGGAATTTTAATAGAATTGCGTTTTTCATGCGTGGGAGGAAAAAACCGCGGCATGCTCCATTTTACCGCGGATCGGCCACATTGCTATCACATTGATAGCAATGTGTGCAGATATCTGCATGAAAATTATACAATTGAAAGCTGATTCTACGCGGATTGTATTTTTCTAGTGGACATGAGGCCTAAGGCCGCCTGCAGACGGCCGTGTCGCATCCAGCTGCTCGCAACGGGACCCGACCTGAGCGCCTGCAGAGAGCAGTGCGGAACTCGCCCGCTCCCGCAGCTCTGACTCATGTGCCAGCAGACGCCACATGCGCAGAGCCGGCAGCCAGCGAGTGGCGTTTCTGTACGGGGCTCTGCGAACCCCGCACAGAATTAGAGCATGGCGCGGTTTGTTTTCAGCGCGTGATTTCGCGTAGACAAACCACGGCCTTCTGCATAGGATTGCGTATTGAAATGCAATCCTATGCAGGCGTGTACAGCCGGAAATGTATGGTGCTGCGTCTGGCATAGACTGAAGTGGCAGCGGTGCGCACTCGTCATCAGCTCATTGGCAGGGATTCTGGGAGGCAGATCACCACTTCACTGCGCATAGATCATCAGTACTGGAGTCCCAGGGAACCCTTTTAACCCCTTGCCACCGCAGCACGTGAATGTATGTATATGTTAGGAAGCAGCTTTCTGGAATGGACTTGCATTTGCATCCTACAGATCTGAGCCCACACCATCTACTGCTGAAGACTGTTGCTAATGACAGTTGGCCTCCCGCAGCCACAGAGGGGATGGGTGAGACAACAGATTCCCGCTGTTAACCCTTTCCAGTCCAATGTCGGCCCTGCCCCGACATCATAATTTCCCTCCACAGCTCCAATGTCAGGGCAGGCCCTACACTGCAGGAGTGGATCTGCACCCGATCGTCAGGCACATCGGGTGCAGATGCACTCCTGCACTGGTCCTCATCGAGGACCCCCGAGGATAAGGCAGAAAGGGATTTTAATCCTTTCTGCCTTCTCCTTTACACATTACTTAGCGCTATGTAATGCATAGATTCTGGCCGGCGATCATGTGACCGCCGGTGTTACCTGACCCCAGCAGTCACATGATCACCGAACCGGGAGGCAGAAGGAGAGTACTGAAGACGCCGGACAGGTAAGCAGGTCCCTCCCTGCACCCTCCTGAACTCTGTCAGCTCAGGAGGGTGCAGGGAAAGTGTATTTTTTCTCACCCATTCTCCCCAGAACCAATTTATTTGGAGCTGGGGAGAATGGGTGAGAAAAAATAAGTGGATTGGAAAGGGTTAATGCTTTGCATGCAACGATTGCTCTTATTTCATTAGGTTTTTGTATGTAATCAGATATACTTCAGTCTAAGCCGACCTGAGTATAAGCCAAGGTACCAACTTTTACCCCAAAAACCTGGGGTCAATTATTGACTTGAGTATAAGGCAAGGGGTAATATTAGGTACCTCGGCTAACACTGGGATCGGCTATACTCGAGTATGCATTGTGGCTGCTGCTACAGGCCAAGTGGGCAGTATTGTCCGGGTCTCCTGGACTCATGGTTAGTGTGGGGACTAGCGGTATAACCAGGAGCTTAGAAGTTCGCCCGCTAGCTTCACGTTTTGTCTACAATGTCAAGTAATACCTGTTCTTTATAATCAGCCTATCTGTTAGTAGTGGTTGCATTTTTGGCTTCTGTATGCAGTGTTTTCTATCTCTGTGTATTCTGTTCCGTCTCTGTTATATGCCATGCGTGTGTCCTGTTCTGTGGCTCCTAGGATCAGCTATGGCCCAGTTCCGAAGACCACTGGGCCGCCCTCTTATTTGGGGATGTATATGCTTAGGTTGGGCCACTGTCGGGCCACTGTCGACCCCCCTCCCCCCCCCCCTCTTTAGCACAGGGTCAGTGGCATGGATTCCATGTGAATTTCCTGTGTGCATGTATACTACTAGACTACTAGTCCTTTGGTCACGATGGTGTTGGCAGTCTGCTAAATCTGCCCACACGATCATAACAGTCTGTTCAGAAAGCCACATAGTACTGATTACATTTTGGGTCCCATTTGTGCATACTAACATAACATTAGGGCCACAATGGGTACATTTCTGAAAACAATACAAACAGGGGTATCCATTTTGGGGTGTCAGTGCACATGAAAATGATGATTTTTGGTGGAAAAAAATTTAGAATAGCACATTAGCCGAAATAAAGCCTTATTATTTTTTTTTATCATAATTCCATTAATTCCTGAAAATGTGTGATCTAAATACTCCTGACACCACTCAGTGAACACAAAGGGGTGTACTTTGTAAAATAGGGTCATTTTAGGGGGTATGTATTCTGACACCCACGAGCCTTTGCAATCTTGGCTCGGTGGAGAAAAAAGGATTTAGCAAAATGAGGAAAAATGAGGTTCAACTTGAATGTCTCCAAAATGGTTCCAAACAAAAGATGTTTTTGCAAATGTGCGTCTAGAATAAAGTGAACAGATGGAAATATATGTTGGCAAAGATTTGTAGAGTATGCTTGCACATATGAGATATAACATTTGTAAATGTTAAAAAATTACAATGTCTTCAAAACTGTCAATATTCTTAATTTTAATTAATATACACAACTTCTAACTGCCCATTTTTACCACTTAAACGAAGTACAACAAGGCACAGAAAAAACAATGTAAGAATCACTTCGATTTGCAAACATGCCCATCTTGAAAGCGTCCTACTGAGCCAACATCTAGGACCGGCAGTCTCTCTGCTGCTTCAACAATGATTGTGAGCAAACGCAGTGTGGTAATCTGGAAATAACTTATCAGCTCACCTGTAAAGAAGAAGGAAAAAAGTTTGCAAGAAAATAAATAAAAGCTTAGTCTATCCAAAAATACCAAAAAAAAAAAAAAAAGGTGAGTCACCGGCAAAAAGCAGTCCATAAAACGAAGGGTTTCAAGATTGCTGAACGTCGAGGGTCTCTTCACTGTCCGCCAGCCTTCCCATTCTCAAGGACGTCAGATCTGCAGGAAATAACGAAAAATCAGCAGGTTAACAGTCACATCACACCAGTATTACTGATCCCTATATCCGCTCCACCCACTTACATTGACCACTACTCCCCCAACCTGGTCAGAAGAATCATATATTATATATACACGTACACACGAAAACCTGCAAATATGCGCAAAATAAGCACGTATGAGCAGATGCAGCCGCTTACCTCGACGAGTTATGTCAGCTTGTGTGCAAGCGAAGCGAAATTCTTCTCAAAACGCGTCCAAACGTCAGGATCATCTCCACACGTAAGTTTGCAAAAAAAGCGCACAAATCTCGGGTGGCCGCGTCTACACACGTAGCGCACAAATCTGCAAAAAAAGACAGGTTGCGTCAGGTGGCGTCGCGCAAATTTCAGGTGACGTACTCACCAGACGTAGCGCACAGCGAATTAATCTCAGGTAGGTACTCGCCACACGTAGCGCACAGCGCATTAATCTCAGGTAGGTACTCGCCACACAGCGCATTAATGTCAGGTAGGTACTCACCACACGTAGCAGCACAGCGCATTAATGTCAGGTAGGTACTCACCACACGTAGCAGCACAGCGCATTAATGTCAGGTAGGTACTCACCACACGTAGCAGCACAGCGCATTAAAGGGGTTGTCCCGCGCCGAAACGGGTTTTTTTTTTTTTAAACCCCCCCCCCCCCCCGTTCGGCGCGAGACAACCCCGATGCAGGGGTTAAAAAAACCACCCGCACAGCGCTTACCTGAATCCCGGCGGTCCGGCGTCTTCATACTCACCTGCTGAAGATGGCCGCCGGGATCCTCTGTCTTCATGGACCGCAGGGCTTCTGTGCGGTCCATTGCCGATTCCAGCCTCCTGATTGGCTGGAATCGGCACGTGACGGGGCGGAGCTACACGGAGCCGGCATCCTGCACGAAAGGCTCCATAGAAGAAAGCAGAAGACCCGGACTGCGCAAGCGCGGCTAATTTGGCCATCGGAGGGCGAAAATTAGTCGGCACCATGGAGACGAGGACGCCAGCAACGGAGCAGGTAAGTATAAAACTTTTTATAACTTCTGTATGGCTCATAATTAATGCACAATGTATATTACAAAGTGCATTATTATGGCCATGCAGAAGTGTATAGACCCACTTGCTGCCTCGGGACAACCCCTTTAATGTCAGGTAGGTACTCACCACACGTAGCAGCACAGCGCATTAATGTCAGGTAGGTACTCACCACACGTAGCAGCACAGCGCATTAATGTCAGGTAGGTACTCACCACACAGCAGCACACAGCGCATTAATCTCAGGTAGGTACTCACCACACACAGCGCATTAATCTCAGGTAGGTACTCACCACACAGCGCATTAATCTCAGGTAGGTACTCACCACACAGCGCATTAATCTCAGGTAGGTACACAGCAGCACACAGCGCATTAATCTCAGGTAGGTACTCACCACACAGCAGCACACAGCGCATTAATCTCAGGTAGGTACTCACCACACAGCAGCACACAGCGCATTAATCTCAGGTAGGTACTCACCACACACAGCGCATTAATCTCAGGTAGGTACTCACCACACAGCGCATTAATCTCAGGTAGGTACTCACCACACAGCGTATTAATCTCAGGTAGGTACTCACCACACAGCGCATTAATCTCAGGTAGGTACTCACCACACAGCGCATTAATCTCAGGTAGGTACTCACCACACAGCGCATTAATCTCAGGTAGGTACTCACCACACAGCGCATTAATCTCAGGTAGGTACTCACCACACAGCGCATTAATCTCAGGTAGGTACTCACCACACAGCAGCACACAGCACATTAATCTCAGGTAGGTACTCACCACACAGCGCATTAATCTCAGGTAGGTACTCACCACACAGCGCATTAATCTCAGGTAGGTACTCACCACACAGCGCATTAATCTCAGGTAGGTACTCACCACACAGCGCATTAATCTCAGGTAGGTACTCACCACACAGCAGCACACAGCACATTAATCTCAGGTAGGTACTCACCACACAGCGCATTAATCTCAGGTAGGTACTCACCACACAGCGCATTAATCTCAGGTAGGTACTCACCACACAGCAGCACACAGCACATTAATCTCAGGTAGGTACTCACCACACAGCGCATTAATCTCAGGTAGGTACTCAGCACACAGCGCATTAATCTCAGGTAGGTACTCACCACACAGCAGCACACAGCGCATTAATCTCAGGTAGGTACTCACCACACACAGCGCACAGCACATTAATCTCAGGTAGGTACTCACCACACAGCGCATTAATCTCAGGTAGGTACTCACCACACACAGCGCATTAATCTCAGGTAGGTACTCACCACACACAGCGCATTAATCTCAGGTAGGTACTCACCACGCAGCAGCACACAGCACATTAATCTCAGGTAGGTACTCACCACACAGCGCATTAATCTCAGGTAGGTACTCAGCACACAGCGCATTAATCTCAGGTAGGTACTCACCACACAGCAGCACACAGCGCATTAATCTCAGGTAGGTACTCACCACACACAGCACATTAATCTCAGGTAGGTACTCACCACACAGCAGCACACAGCGCATTAATCTCAGGTAGGTACTCACCACACAGCGCATTAATCTCAGGTAGGTACTCACCACACAGCGCATTAATCTAAGGTAGGTACTCAGCACACAGCGCATTAATCTCAGGTAGGTACTCAGCACACAGCGCATTAATCTCAGGTAGGTACTCACCACACAGCAGCACACAGCGCATTAATCTCAGGTAGGTACTCACCACACACAGCGCACAGCACATTAATCTCAGGTAGGTACTCACCACACAGCGCATTAATCTCAGGTAGGTACTCAGCACACAGCGCATTAATCTCAGGTAGGTACTCACCACACAGCAGCACACAGCGCATTAATCTCAGGTAGGTACTCACCACACAGCGCATTAATCTCAGGTAGGTACTCACCACACAGCAGCACACAGCGCATTAATCTCAGGTAGGTACTCACCACACACAGCGCATTAATCTCAGGTAGGTACTCACCACACACAGCGCACAGCACATTAATCTCAGGTAGGTACTCACCACACAGCAGCACACAGCGCATTAATCTCAGGTAGGTACTCACCACACACAGCACATTAATCTCAGGTAGGTACTCACCACACAGCGCATTAATCTCAGGTAGGTACTCACCACACAGCAGCACACAGCACATTAATCTCAGGTAGGTACTCACCACACAGCAGCACACAGCACATTAATCTCAGGTAGGTACTCACCACACAGCGCAGAAATCTTCCTCTCCCACGTTGAAAGTAGTATAAAAGGCTCCAACCATCAGCTTCCTCTGTAGGCTCGGAATTCGCGGGCAAATTCAAGTATCGGTGACGTCACCGGTCACGTGAGGCGCGGGCACAGCTCTCATCGTGCACGGCAGCTGAACTGTACTGCTCGTGCACAATGGGAGGTCACATGGTGCCGATTCCAGCCACCTCATTGGCTGGAATCGGCAGCAGGAATAACCGCAGTGTAAACTACTAATATGCGTCCAGCCCTGCAGGTTTCTAATAAAGTGAAGGATCTGTGATGATGTGACCATCATGTGATTAGGGGGCAGAGGAGCAGAGTCCAGGTGACTGATCACGACGGTGACATCACCACAGGCCGTGTTAGCACATGGCTGCTGTCAGGCTCTGCATGTTTTATGCTTTAGGACCTGCAATGTCATCCCCGTTATGTGATCAGGAGCGGAGCATGTGAAGCACTCGCTCACACACTCACGGACAAGTGGTCGTTAGCACTCTGAATGAAGGCTTCTGCGCTTTGCGCACCAATTGTAAGTCAGGTACTATCTTTTCATGCAGCAGGGAATTTCAGTTGCTGATGTCCTTCCTTTTTGGTGCAATTTATTTGCGCGGCTAAAATTCCTTCTTCTGAACATTTCCATAGGCAACCATTAGTTCCAATAGTTGTGGCTTTTTTGCTCATGTCAGTTAGCTGCACAAATTCCCTCGTGTGAATGAGGCCTTAAAAGGAAGATACTAAGGTGCAAAAGCTGGATCTAAGGTCCTCCAACTTAAGAGCTAACAAGAAACTAGTAGAGGCACTAGTAACATATAAACCATGTATCCTGAGAGCTAACAAGAAACAAGTAGAGGCACCAGTAATGTATAAACCCTGTATCCTGAGAGCTAACAAGAAACAAGTAGAGGCACCAGTAATGTATAAACCCTGTATCCTGAGAGCTAACAAGAAACAAGTAGAGGCACCAGTAATGTATAAACCCTGTATCCTGAGAGCTAACAGGAAACCAGTAGAGGGACCAGTAATGTATAAACCCTGCATCCTGAGAGCTAACAGGAAACCAGTAGAGGGACCAGTAATGTATAAACCCTGTATCCTGAGAGCTAACAGGAAACCAGTAGAGGCACCAGTAATGTATAAACCCTGTATCCTGAGAGCTAACAAGAAACAAGTAGAGGCACCAGTAATGTATAAACCCTGTATCCTGAGAGCTAACAGGAAACCAGTAGAGGGACCAGTAATGTATAAACCCTGCATCCTGAGAGCTAACAGGAAACCAGTAGAGGGACCAGTAATGTATAAACCCTGTATCCTGAGAGCTAACAGGAAACCAGTAGAGGCACCAGTAACGTATAAACCCTGTATCCTGAGAGCTAACAGGAAACCAGTAGAGGCACCAGTAACGTATAAACCCTGTATCCTGAGAGCTAACAGGAAGAAAGGGAGAAACAGCAGTGATATCCTGCAACTTCAGCTCTCTGGATGCAACTCTGGAGGAGTGTGGAGTATAAAACATAATCTCATTTGCCGGTTATTTTGCCATCAATAGCTTGTAAATTACTTCTAGTCAACAAATTATAGGAGGGAACGATATGGGGTCAGAAAACGAGAAACATACCTCAGGAACGCCGCAACACGAAATGCGCATTTTAATGTTTATTCAGAGTGCTGGGAGTTGCTCAACTAGCATAGTGGATGAATGTGCTGTGGACGGCGTCATACAGAGCGCTTCATTACCTCCTACATTTACATAATGAGGGAGCGAGGCTCTGCAGGGATTTACTGACCCACACTGAAGCTGAGTGCCGCGACCAGTGGTGCGGCAGTGCTTAGTGAATACTAATATTTAATCATAACTTTCTGTATTTCTGAGGACTCTGTTCATCCTGAGCATTCTGATTCATGAATAGAATGCCAGAACAGCAGTAAAAACTGAAACATAACGCTGTATTAATCACACATCAGCATATAAACTCATGCCACAAATATTTGGTTGTCTCTAGACTGTAGGGTGAGTGACACCCTCTTAAAGGGACCCAACAAACTGAGACGTGCCATGAAGGGTTAATTGATGTGTTGTGTGTTAATGATCTTATATAATGGGGAGAGATGAATTGCTAATGTAATACTGGAGGAGATAATGAACGGAGTGGAGGCGCAGCTGCCGCCGCTCGTCTGCCGTTACTATGTATTTAACGCTTCCAGCGAGAAAAAAAGACAACCCCCACGGAGACTGCGCAAAAGCACCCCCCCCTCCCGCCACAGTGCGTGTAATTACACAGACGATCCCTGCAGCATGATGTGATAAGCATAAGCGGTCACAGGAGATGAGAGCAGACTGTATCGCGCATGAGAGGCTTAGATACATGGCCCAGCAGACAGTATTCACATGAAAATCTTAGCGGTCACAGGAGATGAGAGCAGACTGTATCACACATGACAGGCTTAGATACATGGCCCAGCAGACAGTATTGCAGTTAAAAGAATGAGATACACAGTGCAACAGAAAGTATCACACACCAAAGGTTTAGATACACGACTGAGTAGACAATATCACACAGGATAGGATTAGATACACAGCACAGAGAAAACTATGATGCATGATAGGATGAGATACAGCTACTCAACAGACAGTATTAAGCAAGATAGGTTAGATACACAGCTCAGCAGACAGGATCACACAGTGACAGGCTTAGATACATGATTGAGCAGACAGTATTGCAGATAAAAGGATGAGATACAACAGTATCACACGTGGTAAGCTTAGATACATGGCTCAGCAGACGGTATTACATAAAATAGGATTAGATACACGCCAGGGCAGTTCGCTGTCCTTGTTACCTTCTTGATGCTGGTTGGTTAGATGTCAGAGTGAAGGGTTAATCACCGGTTATATTTTCTGCTCTGCAGGTCTACATGTCCCATATATGTAATAATAATATAATAGCCGTTATTGCATTTGTCGTTGGCGCAGTAAGAATCGGGCTCAGTGCAAAAAAACCTCGATAACTTGTTTGTTGCTATGGAAACTGTAAATCTGGAGAAGAAGCGAGTTTTATGGTGAGTCCCAAAGAGATAATGAGGAATTCCAGGAACGAGAAACTCCCAGTGCCGGGGACTTAAAGGGCCGTACACCTGCCGGCTGTAATCACAATGCAATCTATTACTCCCTGTTATCAGCCAGTCAGACAGGAGAGAGTCTGGCTGTGGGATCAGTGACAGGAAGACTCATATTCCACACCACGGGTGGAGATACAAATTGTAATAGGGCTGTGTTACTATTATAGCCCCACAGCTGCAGGCATGCTGCAACTTGTAGTTATGCAAACACACCAACATTTAAAATTCTGCCTGTAGTCACCACTAGAGGGAGCTCACTGTATACAGGGTTGTTATTAAGGTCAATGTGCAATCAGTCTGCAGGGAGCTCCCTCTAGTGATGGCTGCAGAAACTGGGATGTTTATCATGTAAGACTCAATAGAAGATTTGGACCTCTGTATCAGTAAAATGTGAGCTGGCTCTGATGTGCTCTGCTTGTTTTATCTCAAGAGTGAATCTAATTAGAGCATAGGAAGGTAATTAGTGCGGTGCATGGCAACCGCTAATAAAGAATTGATCAGAAGATGCTGCATCGCTAAAGTTAAAGAACAATGAGAAGCAAACGATTTCATCGCCTCCATCATTAGGAATTTGGAGAAAGTGGGAGACATTTCAAGGGTTCTCCTGATGAGATTTGCTTGGCTGGATTGAGAAGGGTTGGGACTGCAACAACAAAAAGGAGGGCTATAAGAGCAATGGGTGGAACCGTGACAACAGAGGCATGACATGGTGCAAGGGGTGGAGCAGTGACCGGTATGGGTGGAGCTGTGATAAGGCATGGAGTTGTCATAAGGGGTGAAGCTGTGACAACAAAGTGTATAGCTGTGACAACAAGGTGGATCCACAACAGAAGGTGTGGAGCTGTGATAACAAGGAGTGGGGCTGAAACAAAAAAGGTGTGGGGCTGGAAGAACAAGGAGTAGAGCCATGACAACAAGGGGTGGAGCTATAACAAGAGGTGGAGTTGTGACAACAAGGAATGGAGCTGTGACAACAAGGGGTAGAGCGATTACAACGAGGGGTGGAGTTATTAAGAGGGTTGATTTGTTACAATTGGTGAAACCATGACAAGGGGTGGAGCAAGTTAAAATATGGGTGGAGCAGTCACAACAAGAGGTGGAGCAGGGACAATAACTGGTGGCACAGTGACAACAGTTTGACAAAGAGCCCCACTGAGTCGAAACGTTGCACTTTTTTGATGTCACAGATGGAATAAATTTGAATATTGCATTGCACCTACTGATTGCTGCCCTCGTCTGTACATCTTGGATTCTGCTAGGATTGTGTTGGTTCACTATCACTATCCCTTGGGCTTTGCATGACTGCCTCACTATTTGCAGTTTGTGCTACTGTTTACTTGCTTTTTTTTGGGTGGAGCAGTGACAATAAGGGTTAGAACAGTGACAATAAGGGGTGAAACAATAAGGGGTGACAACAAGAGGTGATGCAGGCACAATAAGCGGTTGGACAGTGACAACAAGAGGTGGCACAGGCACTATAAGCGGTGGAACAGTGACAACAAGAGGTGGCACAGGCACAATAAGGGGTGTAGCAGTGACAATAAGGGGTGGAGCAATGGCAATAAGGGGTGGAGCAATGACAATAAGGGGTGTAGCAGTGACAATAGGGGGTGGAACAGTGACAATAAAGGGTGTAGCAGTGATAATAAGGGGTGGAACTGCGATGGCAAAAGGGTGAAACAGTGACAAGAGGTGGTGCAGGCACAATAAGGGGTGCAGCAGTGACAATAAGGGGTGGAGCAGTGATAATAAGGGGTGGAACTGCGAAAACAAGAGGTGGAACAGTGACAACAAGAGGTGATGCATGCACAATAAGGGGTGGAGCACTGACAATAAAGGGTGCAGCAGTTACAATAGGGGTGGAATTGCGACAACATGAGGTGGGACAGTGACAACAAGAGGTGGCACAGGCATAATAAGGGGTGGAGCAGTGACAATAAGGGACGTAGCAGTGACAATAAGAAGGGGAACAATTACAATAAGGGGTGGAGCAATGACAATAAGGGATGGAACAGTGACAAAAGGGGGTGGGGCAGTGACAATAAGGGGTGGAGCAGTTACAATAAGGGGTGGAGCAGTGACAATAAGGGTTAGAGCTGTAAAAATAGAGGGTGTAGCAGTGATAATAAGGGGTGTAGCAGTGACAATAAGGGGTGGAGCAGTGAGAATAGGGGGTGTACCAGTGAAAGTAAGGGGTGGAGCAGTGACAATAGGGGGTGGAGCGGTGACAATAATGGGTGGAGCAGTTACAATAAGGGTGGAGCAGTGACAATAAGCGTTAGAGCAGTGACAATAAGGCGGTGTAGCAGTGACAATAAGGGTTAGAGCAGTGACAATAAGGCGGTGTAGCAGTGATAATAAGGGTTAGAGCAGTGACAATAGTGGGTGTAGCAGTGATAAAAAAGGGTGGAGCAGTGACAATAAGGGGTGGAGCAGTTACAATAAGGGGTGGAGCAGTGACACTATAAGTGGTGGAGTGTGCGCCTCTTAATAAACGTGGCGCTTTTGTCTGCCACCGCGCGCTCTGATCGGCATATACATTGTTGATAGAAGTAAATTCGTCCGAAGTCTGTTAGAAAGTTGATGAACTTTTCATTATAATCACAATGATTAATTTTCACCTAACTCCAGCGCTGCCGCTTCTGCCCTGGAGGGGGCGCCGCCCACTGATGTTTCAGACTCAAATCGTTCTTGTGTTTTCCTTCCTTTTTTTGGAGCTTTCAGGGGTCGCCGGAGCCTCTTTTAGGAATATCCGTTTCCAAGAAATCCTCTTTTGATGGAATGACCGCATGTCGAGTGGCGTGATTACCGCGATGTGCGCTTCAATTATCTCTGGTGCTGCGAGAACTGAAGGACTGCAGAGTTACAGAACGCAATGTGAGTCAGCCTGACCTTTCCAGGTGGAGAAATGCGAGTTGTAAAAAACCTACTTATTCGAAGAGAGGTAAAGATAGCGTCCGGGGGCGTCAGAGAGCAAGACGCGTACTAAACATAGCGACAAAGATGAGCGCCAACCAATCACGAGCCCAGATGCTGCGCAGCTGTCACACCATACACAACACAAGAGCAGAACTCAGCCCAGTTTATATGCACAAAGAGACTGTATCACACATCACAGGCTTATATACATGGCTCAGCAGACAGTAAAATACATCATGGGATTAGGTACATGAGCAGGCAGTATCACACATGGCTGGATTAGATACACAGATGATACAGCAAGGAGAACTGGGGATGTAGACAGGGTCTCTCATCCGTTCCTCTCTGAGCCACTCTGATACTTTCTAGTCGCTGTTGTTACCTTTGTATATAGAACACGGCGACAATCAATAAGGTGACACAATGTGAGCGATCGGATACGGCTGTACATACTGAAATGACAGCAGCGAGACCAACACCCAGGGGGCAGCAGAGGGTCGTCAATCCCAGGAAACGGACACTACAGACCCTGCAGATATATATATGTTGTCCCTGCAATACTGAAACAGTGCCACACTGCAGGACCCCCCACTAAATGAGATCCTCTGGGGGTCTCATCCTGCACAGAGCATTGACATTTGGGGTACAAATTAATTACTCACTGACATATTGATACTTGGGGGACAGGATAATGAGACTTCCTCCACTTCAAATTCATGCTTAAAACGTATAACCTAGCCCTTCACCATGCCAAACAAGTTTATTTCACCTCCCTTGTCTCCTCACTATTCCACAACCCCAAACAACTCTTTGAGACCTTTCACTCCCTCCTCAGCCCCAAGGAACAGGCCCCTGCGACAGACCTGACTGCTGAAGAACTAGCTGCCTATTTCAAAGAAAAAATCGACCACATTCGAAAAGAAATCTCTGAAAGCTGCATGGTTAGCCCTGATCCCAGCTTCATCAGCACTGCACCCAGCACCTACTCACTATCTACGCTAGAACCAACGACAGAGGAAGAAGTCTCCAGGCTCCTTTCCGCTGCCCGCCCTACCACCTGCGCCAGCGACCCTCTCACCTCCTCCGCTCCCTTTCCCCAGCTCTCATTACTCACCTTACCACAATCTGCAACCTCTCCATAACCTCTGGCACTTTTCCCTCCTCATTCAAACACTCCATTATATCCCCTCTGCTTAAAAAACCAACCCTGGACCCGACTAATGCTGCCAACTACCGACCCGTCTCAAACCTCCCCTTTATCTCCAAATTACTGGAACGCCTGGTCTACTCCCGCCTTACTCGCTTTCTCTCTGACAACTCGCTCCTCGACCCCCTCCAGTCTGGTTTCCGCTCTCTACACTCGACCGAAACTGCCCTTACGAAAGTAACAAATGACCTGATGACTGCAAAGTCGAGAGGTGATTACTCCCTACTAATCCTCCTTGACCTGTCTGTTGCATTTGACACTGTCGACCATACCCTCCTTCTCACTATGCTCCGCTCTATTGGTCTAAAGGATACTGCTCTCTCCTGGTTCTCTTCCTACCTCTCTGACCGCTCTTTCAGTGTTTCCTTTGCTGGTTCTATCTCTGCTCCACTTCCTCTCGCTGTCGGGGTACCCCAGGACTCGGTCCTTGGTCCCCTTCTTTTCTCTATCTATACTGCCCCAATTGGACAAACCATCCACAGATTTGGCCTCCAATACCATCTTTACGCTGATGACACCCAACTATACACCTCCTCTCGTGAGATCTCTGGACCATTCCTCCAAAATATCACCGACTGTCTGTCCGCTGTCTCTAACACTATGTCCTCCCTTTTTCTCAAACTAAACCTCTCTAAAACTGACCTCCTTGTCTTTCCACCTTCTAACCGACCTCCCCTCAACATCTCCATTCCAGTGTCTGGCACCATCATAACCCCCAGACGGCATGCCCGATGCCTTGGGGTCACACTGGACTCTGACCTCTCCTTTGCCCCCCATATCCAATCTCTGGCCCAAACATGCCACATGCGCCTCAGAAATATTGCTAAAATACGTCCGTTCCTAACCACGGACACGCTAAAGACGCTTGTGGTTGCGCTCATCCACTCCTGGCTTGACTACTGCAACTCGCTACTCATTGGCCTCCCCCGCACTAGACTCGCTCCACTCCAATCCATACTAAATGCAGCAGCTAGACTCATTTTTCTATCCAGTCGTTATTCAGACGCCTCTGCACTATGCCAGTCGCTGCATTGGCTGCCCATCCACTCCAGAACTAAATTTAAACTCCTCTACCTCACTCACAAAGCTCTGCATGGCGCTGCACCACCATACATCACCTCCCTACTGTCAGTACACCACCCAGCCCGCTCACTCCGATCGGCTAACACCCTCAGACTAAACGCCCCTGTAATACGAACCTCACATGCTCGCCTACAGGACTTCACCAGAGCAGCACCCATCCTCTGGAATGCTCTACCCCAAGGCATCCGGACAATTCCCGATGCACGAGATTTCAGACGTGCCTTAAAAACGCACCTCTTCAGGGAAGCATACCAAATCTCCTGACCTAGTCCCTCGCCCCTCCCTATGGTGCCCCACCCTGTTTTGCCTTCTGATAAATGATCTGTACATAAAATTTCCTATTGCCTGTGTTCCCCAACCCCTGCACCTCCTGTACCATCCTCAACCCATTTGTGTCTAACCCAATGTATCTCACATTGTAATTGTTGCAATTGTTGTATTGTTTTGCATTTATCCATGCCTGAAAGCGCTGCGGAATAAGTTGGCGCTATACAAATAAAGATTATTATTATTATTATTACTTGGGGGACAGAATAATGACACACTGATAGTTGGGGTACAGGATAATGACACGCTGACACTTAGGGGACAGGATAATGACACGCTGACACTTGGGGGATGGGATAATGACACACTGATACTTGGGGTGCAGGATAATGACACGGTGATACTTGGGGGACAGGATAATGACATGCTGATATTTGGGGTACAGGATAATGACACGCTGATACTTGGGGGACAGGATAATGGCACGGTGATACTTGGGGGACAGGATAATGACATGCTGATATTTGGGGTACAGGATAATGGCACGCTGATACTTTAGGGACAGGATAATGACACGCTGACACTTGGGGTACAGGATAATGACACGCTGATACTTTAGGGACAGGATAATGACACGCTGATACTTGGGGGACAGGATAATGACACGCTGATACTTGGGGGACAGGATAATGACACGCTGATACTTTAGGGACAGGATAATGACACCCTGACACTTGGGGTACAGGATAATGACACGCTGATACTTGGGGGACAGGATAATGACACACTGATACTTGGGGGACAGGATAATGACATGCTGACACTTGGGGTAGAGGATAATAATACACATACACTTGGGATACAGGATAATATTATACTGATACTTAGAGTTCAGGATAATTACATGGTGACACCTGGGGTACAGGACAATGATATACTGATACTGGGGTACAGGATAATCACATTTTGGGTACAGGACATTCACACTATCTGAGAAGTGAATTATATTGGACTCTAGTGACAAAGCCTATGTGACTGCAGTTCCTCTCAGCTCTGGCAGGGGGCGCCATTACTACACAATATTTCTCTATCAGGACATGCTGTATACAGAAATGTTGTTAAAGTTTAACCACTGTTACTTCTTTTAGGCTTGGTTCACACAGGGCAGATTTGCTGCGGTTTTGCCGCAGATTGCCGTTGCATATCCGCACTGCGGCAAAACCACTGCGTTTGCAGTGCAATGCAGCACAAATGAGATTTGCCAAAAAGCTGTTCTCAGAGGACGGATTTTTTCTGCACAGCCGCAGTGCGGAAATGCAACTGCGTCGCGGTTTTAAAAGATGCAGCATGTTCACTCTTTGGTCTTTTTTTGCAGCGCTTTTTTGTCCATAGACCTCTATGGACGCAGCCAAAACCGCACCAAATACGCGACAAAAAGTAAAAAAGCGCTGCGGAAAAAAACACGTGCGGATTTTTCCGCAAGAAAATCCGCAAGCCCAAATTAACGAAGCAGTTTTGCCGCAGAAGCAGTTCTTCTGTGGCAAAACTGCAACAGAAAAACCGCGGCAAATCTGCCTTGTGTGAACCCAGCCTTAGATGTCACCAGGATGAGTAATATTATGTGATATTAGGTAACTTTGTGGAATATTTGATAAGCGTATTTTTCCTCCAAGCAGCATCTTCCGGTTTTGTTAATTTTCAGCTGCACATCGCTATTTTAAGAAATATCTACACTGCTTCTAAGTAGTCAGTATACATACCACACTGTCTGCGTCCAGGAGAAGCCGCTCACTCAGCCTGCCGACGTCCGCCTCAGTCTGGCGGTTGTGCCCACTGCAGCAGCTGTGCCTACTCCTCTGTCCTACTAGTGTAAGAATACTACCATCATATTGCAGAAAGAATACCAGCATACAGCTTAGAGATTATACTGTGCCTAATTAATACTAGCGATTAGAGATGAGCGAACGTACTCGTTCCAAGTAATTACTCGATCGAGCATCACTATTTTCGAGTACCTGGCTACTCGGGTGCAAAGATTCGGGGGGCGCCGGGGATGGCGTGGTGGAGCGGGGGGTAGCAGTGGGGAACAGGGGGGAGCTCTCTCTCTCTAACTCTCCCCCCCACTCCCCTCTACAACCCCCCGCTCACCCACGGCGCCCCCTGAATCTTTTCACCCGAGTAGAGAAGTACTCGAAAATCGCGGTGCTCGAGTGAAAAAGGGGCGTGGCCGAGTACGTTCGCTCATCTCTACTAGCGATTAATGAAATAATTGGTTTGTGTCGTATCAGGACGATTTCACGAAAAAAATATTGTGAATCAGGCCAACGGATTCCGACTCCCATAAAAGTCAATAGGAGTAAATATTGGGTTCACTAATTTGCTCTCCAGAGGGTCCCCAAATGCAACCAAAGCCCCCCATCCCATATTGCATGGGAGTACAGCCACATATCGGGGGAACTCTGTGCTCCTTCCAAAAATTGGTCAAAATAGCATGAAGTGGTGTAGCCCTACGAGCTGCTATTATGACTCTCCCCATCTGTCAATATTGGGTCAAGTGTAAGGCGGTGGAGCGTGGCCCCTGCAGATTACTGGAGTATTGATTGTATTGTATATACTGTCTCTTTAAGATCTTGTTGTAAGAAACATTTTGTTTAAGTCCGGCTGCACACGGCCAGATTTGCATTGAGGAATCTAAAGTGAGCATCCGCCTCCGGATTCCGCAGCAAATACCTGCCATAACATGCAATGGAAAAGCGTTTTTTCCTGCCAATGAGCAGAAATCAATTGCGATTTTAGGCTCGCAGGGGAAAAATCCCAGCATGCTCTAGTTCTAGGAAGATCCCGTGCGGACGGCTTCCGTTGAAGTCAATGGAAGCTGTCCTACCCGCGGCCCTTCCGCAATCATCATTGCAGAAAAGTCGTGGGATCCACTTCATCGCCTAGCGACGGCATGGCATTACCTATACTGCACATGTGCGCTGGTGCCCCAGCTGGCACATCCGCAATACAGATAAGAAGAATCCAAACAGGGATGCGGGGGTCAACGGCCGGGAACAGGGTCGGATTCCACTGTGGGATACCGCATGCAGAATCCGACCCGGTCATGTGCAGGCGGCCTAAGACTGCACTCTGTTGGTGGGACAATCCGTATCTGGTGAAACGCGCCAAAATTCCCCTTTATCCTGGTAACCAGGGTGTGATATAAAAGGTAGGGTGGTTTCCATTCTATGAGAGTAATAGTCCGTTTACACCAAACGATTATAGTTTAACTAAGTGAATGATGTCAGAGTTTGCTCGTCCGCTCGTGCTGGCTGTTTAAACAGAAAGATACATCGTTGGCTCATTCAAATGATAAATCGTTCAGTTGGTCACATTTGCTGTTTAAGTGACTTGAAAACGACTGAACGAGAGCTGGTTAAACCGAACAATTAGTGTACGAGCCAACAATGATTTTTATGCCTGCATAAAATGAACGACGAGCGACGTTATTTGCTCGTTGGTCGTGTTTCGACTAAAAGATTATCATTCACTTTTGCTCATTGAATGATTTTTTGAACAATACTCATTCCGTGTAAAACGGCCTTTATCCAGCTTTATTCACACGAGTGTATATGGGACGCCGTTTTCACGGCCGGCCGATATCTGCTACCATCTAATGCATTGGATTCAAATTCATCAGATCACATGGGCGTATTCCCGCGGCGTAAAAGCACCCTGCTGGCCAATATAGTGGCTGCTGGCTTTTACGTCGGGCAGGAAGGATAGTCATTTAACTATCTTTCTGGTCGGATTATGGCCGCTGCCATAGACTCCTATGAGAGCCAATGACAGCGGCCGGAAAAGGGATGTGGAAGGGAGTGCAGAAGCATGACTGCTAACCTCCCTCCCCCTTCTCTCCTCCTCTCCGCCCTTTGCCAACTGTTTGCAATGGCAGGGGATCAAGTGGGGTGGAGATAGTTACTAATCTCCCGCCCCCTCTCCGCTCCTTGTCGGCAGCCAGCAATGGGGAGGGGGCGGAAGATTAGTAACTAGTAATTAGCTCCTGCCATGTCCCGACTCCTCCCCCTTGCAGACAGCCTGCGAGCTAAACTGTCTCCCCCCCGCCCGACGGCAATCCAAGCTCAGTGTATATGCGCTGGGTCCTGGGCATCTGAACAGGCGCACAGATGGCAGATTTGTGCGCACATTCAGATGCTTTTATGGCGCCGGCGGGCGAACCTAAAAACGCTTGCACCTCTGTGGAAGAGCCCTAAGGATTCCTTCAGATGGACATATTTCCACACGTTTTTGTATGCATAGTATAGATACGCGCAATCAACCTGAACTAACCTGATTTGATTTAATGAAAATCAGTACGATTTATTGCCCACCTGATCAAGATGAGCAACACTAATTAATACAGCTATAACGTACCCTAATAATGTCACTATATGGTGGAAATAATGTTGTCAATAACCATACAGTGCAGGAATAATACCGCAATGTAGTCTAAAAATACCTATATCTTACTATTTCTAAATAATACCACCATATAGTGAGCAGTTAATACCGTTATTCTGCACTTAAATAATGCCACCAAATAGCCCCAGAATAATAGCACTATAGTGTACTCAAATAATACCACTATATATTGCAGAACCGTTACCATTTTTCTGTACCTAAATAATACAACCATACAGTGCCATAGTAATATCACCACATAGTGCAAAACTACTTTGATTAGACTGCTCCTTAATAATATCACCAAATATTGTAACCATACAGTGCAAAACTACTATAACTATATTGCTCCTAAAAAGTACTGCTATACAGTGACTTAATAATGTCACCATATAGTGAAAAAAAAAATACTACCACCATACTGTTCCTAAATAATACCACAGTACAGTGCCCAAATTTTAACAAGCGGAACACAATGTTCAGGTGCCATGTTTAAAAGTCTATGGTACAAATGTGACTAGACAGATGTACCATTCTGGACTCTGAGAAAGCTGGGTGAATCCCAAGAGACATTGTAATGGTGGCCTTCCTGACTGCCATTCAGCAATCTGGAAAAGCAGATGTAATATAAGACATGTTCTGCAGCGGATCAACAACCCCCAGACCTAAAGCGGGTTGATGGGATTCTCCATAGTAATGGGGGAAATCTGCATGTTACAATAATTAGTAATTAAACTGACTCCAGATATGGGGTTTACAGGTTGGCGATGTTGGCACTCGGCAAAAATTGTGTGCTGACCTTTATTTAGACAAGACAAATGCACCAATCTAAAGTACTGGCGCAGGATTGATTGTAGAGGAGCACCAGATGTATACTGATCGCGAGTATCCGAATGTTACACTAATAGAGGAACATAGCTGACCTAAGCTATGTGCAATCAACAGGATGCAGATCACCAGCTTGTAGGGGTGCACCAGGGAAATGTAGGCAGGGGGCGATCACCTCGCTTAGGCCCACTTGGCCTGATGATCTCCTTCCTTCATGTGGCCGCATCTTGTAGAACTACTTGAATCATCTTCCTCCAGGCTCTGTCTTCTTCCTTCTGATGTTTTAAGACACTGCTATCAGTCCATTGGGATTCCTGCAACATAAGTTCTGGGGTTGTATTTATGTTATGATGTTGGCTCTGCTATTGTATCTATGTACTGAGCTTGGTTCTGGTGCTGTATTTATGTGCTGAGCTTGGTTCTGGTATTGTATCTATGTACTGAAGTTGGTTCTGGTGCAGTATTCATGTTATAAGCTTGGTTCTATTGATGTTTTATGTTTTGAGCTTGCTTCTGCTGCTGTATTCATGTTATAAGCTTGGTTCTGGGGCCGTATGAAGTTGGTTCTTGCTGTATTTATGTAGCGTTTCAGGTGCTAGATTGGAGCTCTGGGAAGAAAGCCAGACATCGGTATCAGGGGGTCTCAGGTTCGCAGTACAAATGGAAGAGGAAGGTATCGTTGTTGGGAGGAAAGCCAGAGGCCGGTATCAGTGTGTCTCATTGTTTCAATAGGAGTGGGAGTAGCAGGAGCTAGCCTAAAGGCAGCAAGCACAATAATCACCCCCTAGTGTAGTGGTAGGGTCAGGCTTTTATAATGAGTCTGATTAGAAGCAAGGCAGGGCCAGGACAGGTCGGCAGGAACTAGATTTAACAGGAATATGGAACAAGGCTAGGTTCAAAAGGGGAGTTTGTCCAGCAAGCTGGATAGCTTACTGGGAGAGACTCCTTCCAGAGCACAGAATGTCCCTGGTTTGAATCTCAGCAGTTGTCCCCTCCTTCCAGGACGGTCTCCAGACAACCCAGGGGCCAGTTTCTCTGGAAACCTGCTATGGAATTCCTTTGTCAGCCTAGTGGCATGGACATCGGAGGCCGGCTCCCTAGAATGAGTATCCCTGCCACTGCACCATGTAGTGCAGTCTTCTCCAGTGCCTTCAGGAGTCCAGCATCTTTTCCACGAAAAAATTCATCTTGTCCCTGCACTTTTACAGGAGTGGGAGGTGGCTGCTGTCTTCCAGCGTAGGTATTTTCCTCAAAAGGTTTCAGCAGGGACATGTGGAAGACAGCATGGACTCTAAGACTTTTCAGGAGCTCCAAATGGAAGGCCACCTGGCTGATCCTTGTTGCAATTCGGAAGGGTCTGATGAACCTTTGTCTAAGTTTAGGAGAAGGTACATGAGTCTTTAAATTTTGGGTGGATAACCACACCTTATCCCCCACTTGGAAGGTAGGGCAGCTTGGTGATGTCTGTCTGCCCCCTTCTTGTAGGCATCTTGGGCTTTCCATAAGGCTTCCTTCAACTTCCCTTGTGTTTAGGACAAAACCATCAGTCTGTGATTGAGTGTTGGAACAGGAGTGTTGATCGGAAGGCCAAGAATGAAGACAGGATGAGTACCATAGTTGGCGTAGAACGGGCTCTAGGCGGTTGATCTGTGTCTGGCATTATTGTAGGTGAACTCTGCTGTTGATAGATAACCCACCCAGTAATCCTGGAGATGAGAAAGGAAATGGCAGAGATACTGCCCCAGGGTCTGGTTCGACCTCTCGGTCTGGCTGTTAGACTGGGGATGAAAGTCAGAAGAAAGATGTATGGTGGTTCCCAGGGCTGTACAAAAGTGTTCCCAGGGCTGTACAAAATTTTGACGTCAACTGAACCCCTCTGTCAGAGACTACATCATCAGAAAACTTCCTGGATCATCATCTCCGCGGTGTGCTTGGAGGTGGAATTCTTTTGCGGGGGATGAAGTGAGACATTTTTGTAAGTCGGTCCACAATAACAAGAATGGTGGTGATCCCATTTGAGGGAGGCAGATCCACAATGAAGTCCATAGATATAGACCTCCATGGCCTGGATGGAAGTGGAAGGGGCTGTAGAAAACCCAGAGGGCGAGATTGTGGCGTCTTGTTCCGAGCACATACTTCGCAAGAGGTGACATACCTCTTTACATCCCTCCTGCAGTCGGGCCACCAGATGGAACAAAACAAGAGTTCTAAGGTCTTTTTGACCCCAAGGTGACTGGCAAGCTTGGAATCATGGACTAATTTAAGGACTTCAAGTTGACCAGCCTCAGGGACATAAAGTTGATCTTTTTGAATCCACAGTCCATTCTCAAAAACAAGCTCCACATCTTTAGAGGGAAGACTCAGGAATGGGTCATTTTTGTATCCTTCTTTAAACATTGCTAGTAGGTTTTCTGAGGGCACAATGCCCCAAAAATTCTTGGGGGACAAAATAGTGCAGTCTGTGTTTGACCCCCCTCCAGGCTCTGAAAAAACCCTGGAGAAGGTGTCCCCCTTGCCATTTCTGGAATCGGGTGTGTAGGAAATGACAATGTTGAACCTGGAGAAAAACAGGGCCCATCGTGCTTGTCTTGGCTATATGGAGAAATTTTAGGTTTTAATGGTCAGTAAGGAAGGACTGTTACTGGGTGATGAGCTCCTTCCAAGAGGTGTTTCCATCTGGTGAAAGGGACCCTGATGGCCAAAAGCTCCTTGTTTCCGATGTCATAGTTCTTCCCTGTGGGTGACAAGGTATACGACAGAAATGAACAAGGATGTAGTTGCATCCTATCCCCGACTCGTTGTGACAAGATAATATATAATAATAATCACTTTATTTATATAGCGCCAACTTATTCCACAGCGCTTTCAGGCATGGATAAATGCAAAACAATACAACAATTGCAACAATTACAATGTGAGGTACATTGGGTACAGATCATTTATTAGAAGGCAAACAGGGTGGGGCACCATAGGGAGGGGCAAGGGACTAGGTCAGGAGATTTGGTATGCTTCCCTGAAGAGGTGCGTTTTTAAGGCATGTCTGAAATTTCGTGCATCGGGAATTGTCCGGATGCCTTGGGGTAGAGCATTCCAGAGGATGGGTGCTGCTCTGGTGAAGTCCTGTAGGCGAGCATGAGAGGTTCGTATTACAGGGGTGTTTAGTCTGAGTGTGTTAGCCGATCGGAGTGAGCGGGCTGGGTGATGTACTGACAGTAGGGAGGTGATGTATGGTGGCGCAGCGCCATGCAGAGCTTTGTGAGTGAGGTAGAGGAGTTAAAATTTAGTTCTGCAGTGGATGGGCAGCCAATGCAGCGACTGGCATAATGCAGAGGCGTCTGAATAACGACTGGATAGAAAAATGAGTCTAGTTGCTGCATTTAGTATGGATTGGAGTGGAGTGAGTCTAGTACGGGGGCGGCCGATGAGTAGCGAGTTGCAGTAGTCAAGCCAGGAGTGGATGAGGGCAACCACGAGTGTCTTTAGCGTGTCCGTGGTTAGATAATTCCAACAGCAGAGTCGGAAGCATCTGCTTCAATGATAAAGGGCAATTCCAGGTTTGGGTGGTCTCTAAAGCAACCTGTGCCTCGGGGGACCAAGAAAATGCTTGTGCTTTCTTTGTGAGGGAGAAATGACCTCCAAGAAGTACCTAATAAATTCTTTAAAAATTTGAAAATCCGATAAGACGATGTACCTCCTTTACATTTCTTGGAGTGGGCCAATCAGTGATAGCTTTAATCTTGCTGGGGTCCATACTCAGGCCATCTGGAGAGATAATGTAATACAGGAATTGCATCCAGGTTTGTCCAAACTTGCAGTTCTCTAGTTTGATGTAAAGTTGGTTCTCTTGGAGTCGTTGCAGGACCACGCGGACGTGCCTGCAGTGTTTCTCCAAATTATCAGAGAAGTTAAAGGGGTTGTCTCACGGCAAACCTCAAAATTTTACCTTTCCCCATTCCCCGTCACCCCCCTGGCATAAAATAGCAAATTAAAGTGGTTTTTAAACCGCTTGCTACTTACCGATCCGACGAAATAAGGACTTTAAAAAATCTTCTCCCTAAGATGGCCGTGGGCCTTTCCCAGGGATGCACTGCGGTTTGTTTTCTCCCATGGTGCACCGCGGGTCTTCTCCCATGGTGCACCATGGGCTCTGTGCGTTCCATTGCTGATTCCAGCCTCCTGATTGGCTGGAATCGGCACACGTGACGGGGCGGAGCTACGCGATGATGCGTAGAAGGGGGCGGAGCCAGAACGCCGCTCGTGCCTGGACCGAGCAAAAGGGGAGAAGACCGCACAGTGCAAGCGCGTCTAAAAAAGCAAGAAGACAGCAAAATTAGACGGAGCCATGAAGACGTGTACGCTAGCAACGGAGCAGGTAAGTGAATAACTTCTGTATGGCTCATATTTAATGCACGATGTACATTACAAAGTGCATTAATATGGCCATACAGAAGTGTATAACCCCACTTGCTTTCGCGAGACAACCCCTTTAAGGATGTAATTGAGATGGGCCACCATGAATTGGTCTAATAGATCTCGAAATACGTGGTTGATGAAATGCTGGAAAATAACGGACGCATTGCAAAGGCCGAATGGCATTACCAGATATTCAAGATGGACATACCTTGTTCTAGATGTAGTCCCCCATTCATCCCCTGGGCGAATCCATATAAGGTCATGAGCCTCTCTTAGGTCTAGTTTGGTGAACATTTTAACAGAGCAGAGTCTCTCTAGTAACTCCGGAATCAAGTGGAGGGGGTAGTGATTCTTAATTGTAATCTTATTTAACTCCCTGAAATCGATACATGGTCGCCAGGTTGTGTTACTATTTTCCACAAAAAATATGGGCTCCCCAGCTGGGGAAGGAGAAAGTCAGATGAACCCCCTTTTCAAATTTTTGTCCAGGTATTCTCGGAGTACCTTCAACTCTGGTTCCGAAAGATTGTAGATCCGCCCGAACAGAATAGAAGCTCCAGTGAGTAACTCTACTGGGTAATCATAGGGCCGATAAGGTGGTAGCTAGTCAGCTTTCTTCTTGCTGCAGACATCGCTGAATATTTGGTACTGAACTGGTAACTTCTCATAGTCCTGCTGCAATCCTCGGGGTCTCATACTGGTTTAGGGGCAGATAGTGCCATCTTGCAGTTCTCTTTACAGTAATCTGAAGGAAAGGCAATGGTCCTTGATTCCCAGTTGATAGAGGGCTTATAAGTAGAAAACCAGGGGATCCCAAGAATTACCGGATATTTAGGGGATAAGATGAGCTGAAAGCTGATTGTTTCTTGATGGTCAGGTGTCATGTGGAGCTCCAGTTTGATTGTCTCCTGTGTGACTTGTCCCGAGGACAAGGGTGACCCATCCAAGATCTCCATATCGGCAGGGTCTGGTTGTAATGTTTTTGTCAAGAGCGAATCATAAGTCCATGTAGCTTCCTCCTGATCCTGAATCCAACATCGCTGAGTACTGTATCTTCTGACTTCCCATTAAGATTTCTATGGGAAGGACAAAATGATAAAGTGAGAAAAGGTTTTCAAACCGTCTTGAATTACAGGTGCAAAGGTGTATTTGGCAACATCCCTTTGTTTTATGACGGCTGGGTTGGTTGTGGTCTTGACATTGGTTAGAGCAAGAGTCCGCTGGAACTTGTTTGGGCAGTTTAAGGCATAATCTACCGGGCTCCCACAATTATGCACAGTTTTTCAGTATGGCACCTCTCTTTCTTAGTGATGATAAGGGGTTTACAGATGACTTCTACCTGCATCGGTTCTGGTTGCGGATTCTGTCCTTGGCTGGGCACTCACCATGGATTGACTGAAGAAGTAGGTAGGGTTATTGCCCAAACCCTGCAGTCTCTCCTTTTGCCGCTCAAAAAGCTGAATTAAATCTTCATTGGTTGAAATTGGCTTAGTTGTGCAGTTTGATTCCACGTGATATCAGTCACCCAGCGACGAAATTCTGCTGTGTATGCTACAACAGAGCGTCGCCCCCGTGTTCTAGGCTATGTAACCTACCTTCCGTTTAGGCACAGCCATTCGGATCATCAAAGATTTGATCCATAGAGGTCGCGAAGGCAGCGAAGCTATCAGGTGGATGACTGTTGGTCTCTACATATGGCGAGGCCCATGCAAACACCTCATCAGTGAGAAGGTGGGGGATAAAGAAAACCTTTTTTCTGTCTCTGGTAAACAAAGTGGGCTGCATCTGGAAATTGGTTCGGCACCAATTCAGGAAACTCGGTATTGGTGGCAATCTCCACTAAATTTGGCTGGCAGTGGCATGTGGGCATCCAGCACTGAATTCTGCATCTCCAGAAGTTGCCTCTGTAACCCCTTGATCTCTCTTTGCATTCCAGCAACTCTTTCCTGGTAGGAGGAACAAAACTCTTGGAGCTCTGTGAGTTGTTTCCTCAGAGTGGCTACTGCGGACTCCACTTTTGGGCATGATTATTCTGTAGCGTTTCAGGAGCTAGGTTGGAGCCGCATTTGTAGTAGTCGTGCAGGTTCAGAGAGTAGTTAGGAGAAAGCCAGAGTTCGGCATTAGGTGGTCTCAGGCTCGCAGTACAAATGTAGGAGCCGGGTATTCTTGCCGGTAGGAAAGCTAGAGGTCGGTATCAGGTGGTCTCAGGTTAGCAGTACAAATGGAGGAAGCAGGTATCATTGTCAGGAGGAAGGTCAGAGGTCAGTATCTGTGTGTCTCAGCAATTATATTGATAGAGGCAGTAGTTGCAGGAGCTAAACTAAAGGCAGCAAGCTCAATAATCACACACTGGTGTAGTGGCATAGTCAGGCATTTATAATGAGCCTGATTAGAAGCAAGGCAGGGTCAGTACAGGGAAGCAGGAACTAGATTTAACAGGAGCATGGAACAAGGCTAGATTCAGCAGGATGTCCTGGGTTTGAACCCTGACAATTTATGTTAGAAGCTTGGTTCTGTATTTATTTTATGATTTGGTTCTAGTTCCGTATTTATGTTATGGGCTGGGTTCTGGTCCTGTATTTACATACTGAGGTTCGTTCTGGTGTTGCAGTTATGTACTGAGCTTGTTTCTGGAGCTGTATTTATGTACAGAGCTATGTTCTGGTTCTGTATTAATGGTCTGAGCTTGGTTCTGTTGCTGCATTTATGTTATTTTTGGGGCTGTATTTATGTAATGAGATTGGTTCTTGCTGTTTTTATGTTATAAGCTTGGTTGTGTTCCTGTATTCATGTACTGGGCTTGGAAATGGTACTGTATTTATCTAGTGAGCTCGGTTATGTAGCTGTATTTATGTTATGATATTAGTTCTGGTGCTCCATTTATGTTATGAGCTTGGTAGTCATCCTATTTTTATGTACTGAGGTTAGTTCTGGTGCCGTATTTATGTATTGAGCTTGGAAATGGTGCTGTTTTTATGTTATGAGCTTGGTTCTAGTGCTGTATCTATGTACTGAGGTGAGTCTTTCTGTATTTATGAGTTTGGTTCTGGTGTTGTATCTATGTACTATTCTTGGTTCTGTTGCTGGATTTATGTTGTGAGCTTGGTTCTGGTACAGTATTTATTCACTGAGCTGTTCTGCTTTGGATTTTCTGCTATTTTGCTGCTTTCTGCACGAGCAGAATACAGGCAGACTGCTTATGAGTGAAATATATTACATTTTTTTCCTATGACAGGAAGCACTAAAAAAAGTTCTGCACAGATTACCACCTAAGTTAAGGCAGAAACAGCAGAGAAACAAAAGATAAATCAAAAATGATGCAGTCACATGGGGGAGGGGGTCAAACATTCCCATAGGTACACAACTGACCCGCAAGGAGGAGATTTCCTTTGCCGGAACATAGATGCACTCATGCTGTCTTTGTAAATGTCCCGCTTTTTTGCAGGATTGTTCTATAAAACAAATCTTAGAGTCGGTGGTTCCTATGCAAATTAACCCAAAGTGGGTGTTTTGTGGATATTTAAACAGGGTTTGTTTGTAGTCTGTCACCGTGAAGATACATAGGTCTGTACAGGTGCTGCATACGCTAACTGCTAGATTTCTAATCAAGACTATTTATAAAGTTGCTTCATTTTTTTAACTTTAGATGTATCGCAGCAATAAAATAAATAAATTTGCAAAAGCTTTTACACCCTTCAAAATAAATTCTCTCCAACATTCTACAGATTTGAGCTGCTGGTTGAAAGTGAGTTAAATTCCAGAAAAGCATTTTCTGCTCTGAAGTGGCATCTTCCCCGCTGTCAAGTGTTTGCCGGCTGATGGGTGATATTAAATTGCTCTTGACCGGGTCAGGATATAAAATCCACGGATAATTTGTAGATATTTGATATCACAGTCAGTACGTGAAACTCTCCCGCGGTTCACTACTGGAACAAAACCAAGAAAATTAATAAACTGAAATTCTTAATTCTAACTTGAAAAATATCTGTAATAAATCGCCATTCTACTGTGAAAAAATATACCCTGATCACATGACTGCCAGCGTAAAGAGCGCAGGAAGCTTAGTAACAGTTTTCTCTCCTTAAAGGGGAAGTCCGAGTTTTGGAAACCCTTGTCACTGGATTCCCCATGCCTTATGCATCCCCCATTTGTGCCCCGATGCCGTTTCCAGTCTCCTCTGTCTGTTTACAGGCAGCTGTCGCATCCCATAAACCTGATGTAGCAGCCAATAACAACGCTCAGCCATGATCACTGAGTGCTGTCCGTAGCGGCTGCAGCTTGTTTGTTGAGGGGCTCAGCATCAAAAGTGACATCACAGCGGAGACCAGAGCTGGTGACGGAGGACGAATGGAAAAGCGGAGACAGGTGAGGAACAGTTGACTTGCAATTTTAAGGTAATGGGGAACCGGAAACAAGGGTGTCCTTAACTCGGACAACCCCCTTTAAAAAAACTGATTTCTATGTCCAGGAACAGTGCAGCTCCTGTCCAATAGACAAAAAGTATTCAAACAACTTATATAACGTATTTATCCTTTTTTAGGGATTGTCCACTATGTATAGACAGGTCCTACGACATCCAATGGGCGTTCCTACCTTTATCAGGGAGGATGTCATCAATATACCCTCTTGATTGTGGGTTATATTCAGTCAAGGGGCTGTTTATTACATAGGCCAATAAATCATTCCGATTACGTTTCCAACAGACACAGACATCTACCTCCTGCACCCTTGACTAGTAGCTATGTAAACCCCTGCCACAATTAAAAGAAGCCTCCACACTTTGGACCACCTTTTGTCATGGGGCGTTGATTTTGGGAGCATTTGCTTTGGCTCTTTTTTGATAGCCAATTAATTCCCATTAAATCATGGCAACTGGCGGAGCTGAACTTTAATGAGTTTAGGGGATTGGAGAGGGTTGTGAAGACTTGATGGAGTCTGGTACAGCTGGGCAACAGCCACGCCCATGTTCATTAGCACCCAATTATCCTGGACTGTTGCTAAGCATATCTGCCTAATGATACTGAAAAAAAGCTGTGATAGTTGAAATCTGACCCCTATCTCATAATCTGCTGCTATATCCATTCCTCATGCTTTACACTGCAGCTCTACTTTATTAGTGCAGAGCTATGATTAGTGACTACAGCTCAACTGCATTATCTATTCATAGTCGGAGTCTGAGATCCAACTCCTCTCTCATCCCAGGTAGTTCCTCTGTGCCTCTTTTATACTTTACACTGCAGCTCTGCTTATTCAGATTGTCTTTCTATACAGTAATTCAGCTCATGGAGAGGTGTTTTTTTAATAAAACAATGCCTGCAGCCACCACTAGAGGGAGTTCACTGCATATTGTCTTCTTATTGAGTTCTATGTATGCAGTGAGCTCCCTCTAGTGGTGGCTGCAGGCAGACATAATTTTATCAAGTGTATGCAGGGGATTTGGAGCTCACTATCAAAAAAATGAACTCCGATCCCTATAAATATTTATTAAAGAATGCAATGATGCTAAAAGATGGACTTTTCCTTTAGTTTTGTAGTGGGGTGGTAACAAATATGGCTGCCATTATCACTTAGACTTCTGAATAACACATCTGACTAGTTTGCTCCATTTGCCTCAGACACCCCCTCCCCCCCCAAAAAAAAGGATCTCAAAGGGGTAGGGCTTATACAAATATGTTCCAAAGTAGGTGTTTCTCGAAGATTTGGGTGGATATTAAAATTCCCTGCAACTGTTGATTCAAATATTGGAAGGTATACAGTAATGCCAACAAAAACCTCTTAGAAGCACTTTGGAGCCTATTTGGAGCCCCTCCTCTTTCATGTTTGTTTCATGAAAAAATCCATGCAACACTTGAATCCCAAATCACAGGACATTTAACCCCTTAAGGACATGGCCTATTAAGGATGCAACGATTTTTGGCGGATTTTATTCTCCATTTCTCAAAAGCCATAACTTTTTTTTATTTTTCCGTTGACACGGCCGTATAAGCAGTAGATGAAGGAATGGATCTGCAGCATAAACAACCAGCAAATGCTGTGGGAGTGAAGAAACAACAGTCCTGTGCACGCCAAACAGGATGTCGGACTCCAGACACCCGTAGAAGACGTAAATAGTAGCAAGATGAGAGGCAGCACATAAGAATGAATCTCCTTACCAGTCATTAAATATCAGAACACATTCTTTAATCGTAGTCCACAAGAAAAACAAGCGACGTTTCGACCAAAGTTTCTATGGTCTTTCTCAGGCATATACAGTACCACAGGCAACAATGGTCACATTAAATAGTGACATTAACCAATCACCACAAAAGTGCACACCCACAGATAATTAAAACTTACTCACAGGTGTTTCTGTCACGTGTTCCCCCACTCAGCTGCATAATAAAGACCTCCAAAACCAGTGCTTCACTAAGTCAGTGTTGGCAATGCAGCGCCGCGCACTGTAGGCACGTCACTCTCCCGCGTCACATGACACACCAGCTGACCTCGCAGATCCGATCAGCTGACCGGCCGCGTCAGAGCTAGGGCGTCACTCAATAGAATATGCCTGCCACTGCGCACGCGTGGTAATTGTGCACAGTGGCTATCCAGCCTCGCCGATCCGATCAGCTGACCGGCCACATCAAAGCTGGAACGTCCCTCATCGGAAGATGCCCGCCACCGCGCACGCGCGAAAATTGCACACAGCGGGCTACTAAAGCTAGCAAGGGATATAGCACAATCCATGTAGTCCCCACAGCGTAGAGCCGCTACGGCCACCCAGAAAGGGCAAACAGCACCTGAACGTGGGATCAAACCCCGCAAAGGATAACACATGTAGTGACCAATCCCCAAAGTACAAGCCCAATGCAGCCACTCAGAAGGGTAACACATCTATCATTGTCAATACACTCCTTAGTATATCTAGATTTCGCCATACAACCCTTCTAGGAGATACCAGTCACAACGCCTATTCTGCTGGACAAGAGAAGTAAAATTAATTATCGTAATAAGCCCTGAAAAAAGGATAGTCACAAGCCAAAGTACTTGCAGAAATTCAATTTATTTCATAATAAACAACAAACAAAAGAGTGTGTTACAAACACACCATAGCCCCCAAAGAGTCCCGTTTGTATGTCAAAAAAACTTGAATTGTATGCAATCCATAACTGTCATAAACACTTCATGGAGGTGACGAATGCATGGAGCACAGGGAGGAACACGTCGAACAGACCACCACCGAAAGCCTGTAGTAACAACATACAAAAATTAAAATCAGTTAAAAACAATTGGCAATCAAAGCAACTAGTCATATGAACAGAACAAAGCATGCAAATGAAATCTCATAAATAGGGGGCAGCATGATAGTCAATGTTGAGTCCCCTTGTATATAAAGTGTCCAATTCGAAAATCCATTTTAATTCCAAATACTGTAATCTCTTGATCCTATCTAATATATCCCCCTCTAATATCAATCGGTACTTGGTCGATGACCCGGTAGCGAAGTTGGCTCACAGAGTGGCAAAATTCATGGAAATGCTTCGCCACCGGGACATCGACACGACCAGTCCTCACGGTACTCTTGTGCTTACTGATTCTAGATTTTACATCCTTGGTCGTCTCTCCAACATACATCAAGCCACAGGGACAACTTATCAAGTACACCACATAGGACGAATTGCAGGTATAAGACCCTTTGATCTGATATTTTCTACCTGTTCGGTCGTATAAGGGCTTGTTTTTTGCACGGCGAACTGTAGTTTTAATCGATGCCATTTTTGGGTACATAGACTATACTGTTTTTTTATGATGGCAGGGAGAGAAAACGCATCAAATCTGCCATAGATTGCGTTGTTTGGGAGGCAAAATGCTAAAAATTAGCATTTAGCCTCAGTTTTTTAGCGTTTTTTTTACGCTTTTTGCCGTGCAGAATAAAAATCATATTTAACTTATTGTACATGTCGTTACAGACAAGACAATACCAAATATGTGGGATTTTTTTTTCATTTTTTTCTGCTAATATGAGAAAAAGCCCCCAAAAGGTTTTTTTTTTACATTTTCTTTTATGTTTTTAATTTTTGTACATAATTTTGATCTTTTTTTTCACACCATTTGTGTCCCTCTGAGGGACTTACACCACACCAGCTCTGATCGCTATGATAAGGCATTGCAGGACTTATCTCCTGCAATGTCTTATCGCTTTTTACAGTGATTACAGGCCATGGCAATACAGGACGCCTGTATCTGGCGTCCTGTTGCCATGGCAACCAGTATATCGCAGAGAGATATATCTACATAGATCACGGTAGGGAAGAGGTTAACAGCGGGGGGGGGGACATCTCCGTTGCACCCTCGCTGTTGCAGCGGGAAGCTGCCTATCAGTGACAGACGGCTCCCGCTGCGAGATAGCGCGAGATCGCTTATGATCTCGCACTATCTACATGATCTAAGGGTATGTCTAGTTGCGGGAAGTACCCCGCAGCCATGACATACCCTTACGTCATATGGAGGGAAGGGGTTAAAGCCACACCCACAGTTTTCTACATGTATATTTACATAAACCACACCTCTTTGAGGTCCGGTCTCTAAGATGGCCCATGAAAGTAGGGAATGATTGACATAATAGGTCAAGTTTGTTATGTGAGCACTGCCAGTGTGCCAATAAAATCACACATTTGCCAGTTAGCCCTTTAAATACTTCAATGAAAAACTTTATTAGGAGGCCCTATTACAGATTTTGGATTGGAGCCCAGGAGTTCCTAGTTACGCCTCTAAAATGGTTCAGAAAGGTTGACAAACCAAAAATGCAGGGGTGTCGGAGTCATTCTCTTTTTCTAACTGAATTTTATTGGAAAATTTTAGAAACAAAAGATCAAAAAAATGAAAACAACAACAAATCTGACTCAGGTAACACCTGTTGTGTGAAGTCATGAATCACAACTTCTATTTCTGAGCCTTCTTATGAGCTGTCATTGATCCACGTCCAGCAGCCATTAGTCACTGACAGGTAGGATGTAAAGCCTCCGTGACGTAGCCCGTCCACCACTTCTCCGAGCATAGAACCCGAGTGTTAACCGCGTACAAGGCATTCAATGATAGAAGTTATGTACAATGTGCAGACTAGAGAGGAGGAGACACAGGTGCTCATTAATGAAAATGCACAGGTGAAAAGAATTAACAATTAACTATGCACAAAGCACAAAGAGATAACGTATAATTATCAATGTGGTACATCTATGTTATATTACAGTAGGTATATTCTTCTACATAGGGGAGCAGTATTATAGTAGTTATATTCTTGTACATAGGGGGTGGTATTATAGTAGTTATATTCTTGTACAGAGGAGGCAGTATTATAGTAGTTATATTCTTGTACATAGGAGGCAGTATTATAGCAGTTATATTCTTGTACATAGGGGGCATTATTATAGTAGGTATATTCCTGCACATAGGGGGCAGTATTATAGTAGTTATATTCTTGTACATAGGGGCAGTATTATAGTAGGTATATTCCTGCACATAGGGGGCAGTGTTATAGTAGTTATATTCTTGTACGAAGGGAGCCGTATTAAAGTAGTTATATTTTCGTACATAGGGAGCAGTATTATAGTAGTTATATTCTTCAACATAGGGGGCAATATTATAGTAGCTATATTCTTGTACATAGAGGACAGTATTTTAGTAGTTATATTCTAGTACACAGGATGCAGTATTATAGTAGATATATTCTTGTACATTGGGGCAGTATTATAGTAGTTATATTCTTGTACATAGGGGGCAGTATTATAGTAGTTATATTCCTGCACATAGGGGGAAGTATTATAGTAGTTATATTCTTGTACATAGGAGGCATTATTATAGTAGCTATATTCTTGTACAAAGGGGACAGTATTATAGTAGTTATATTCTTGTATATAGGGGCAGTATTATAGTAGGTATATTCCTGCACATAGGAGGCAGTATTATAGCAGTTATATTCTTGTACATAGGGGGCAGTGTTATAGTAGGTATATTCCTGCACATAGGGGGCAGTGTTATAGTAGGTACATTCTTGTACATAGGGAGCAGTATTACAGTGAGCTCTCCTTAGTGCTGGCTGTATAAATCTGCATGTAGTGAGCTCCACTAGTGGTGACTGCATAAACTTGCATACAGTGAGCCCTCCCTAGTCATGGCTGTATAAATCTGTATATAGTGAGCTCCCTGTAGAGGGTGATGAATAAATCTTTATGTGATGAGTAGAGATGAGTGAACGTACTCGTCCGAGCTTGATACTCGTTCGAGTATTAGCGTGTTCGAGATGCTCGTTACTCGTGACGAGTACCACGCGATGTTCGAGTTACTTTCACTTTCATCTCTGAGACGTTAGCGCGCTTTTCTGGCCAATAGAAAGACAGGGAAGGCATTACAACTTCCCCCTGCGACGTTCAAGCCCTATACCACCCCCCTGCAGTGAGTGGCTGGCGAGATCAGGTGTCACCCGAGTATAAAAATCGGCCCCTCCCGCGGCTCGCCACAGATGCGTTCTGACATAGTTTAGGGAAAGTGCTGTCTTGGTGGAGTTGCTATAGGGAGAGCGTTAGGAGTATTTTAGGCTTCAAGAACCCCAACGGTCCTTCTTAGGGCCACACCTAACCGAGTGCAGTACTGTGGAGGCTGCTTTTTGCAGTGTTGCACATTTTTTTTTTTTGTATATCGGCCGTGCAGAGCATTGCGCCCTGCAGTAATTCTCCAGGGCCAGAAGTGGTGGTTAGGCAGGGACAGAAGACATATATTGTGAGGCAGGGACAGAAGACATATTTATTGAATATAGGCAGTGGGCCTTTGCAAAAACATTTGGGGAAAAAAATCTATTTGGGCTGCCTGTGACTGTCCTCAGTGTTCTGGGTCTGTGCTGGGTGTAGTAGTCCTCCTAATTCATACGCAGCCAGCTAAGTCTTACAGCAGGCTTGCGCAAAATTATTTCCTGGCTCTGTGTTGGCTGTTAAATCACCGCTGTATTCCAGTCCACAGTGCAACACTCTGCAGTTATTTTACATACTCCAGGGCCAGTAGTGGTGACGCAGAGAGAGAAGAGATATATTTATTGAATATAGGCAGTGGGCCTTTGCAAAAACATTTGGGGAAAAAAATCTATTTGGGCTGCCTGTGACTGTCCTCAGTGTTCTGGGTCTGTGCTGGGGGTAGTAGTCCTCCTAATTCATACGCAGCCCGCTAAGTGTTACAGCAGGCTTGCGCAAAATTATTTCCTGGCGTTCCGTAAGCGAAGTCAGCCTCCAACCACAGGCCAATAAGCGGCACATTTAATTACAGCGTTCTGTTTCTGCACTACTGGTAATACACCATGCTGAGGGGTAGGGGTAGGCCTAGAGGACGTGGACGCGGGCGAGGACGCGGAGGCCCAAGTCAGGGTGTGGGCACAGGCCGAGCCAGTGCGGTGGCCAGGGGTAGAGGCAGGGCCAGACCGAATAATCCACCAACTGTTTCCCAAAGCGCCCCCTTGCGCCATGCCACCCTGCAGAGGTCAAGGTGCTCTACGGTGTGGCAGTTTTTCACAGAGGCGCCTGACGACCGACGAACAGTGGTGTGCAACCTTTGTCGCGCCAAGATCAGCTGAGGAGCCACCACCACCAGCATGCGCAGGCATATGATGGCCAAGCACCCCACAAGGTGGGACAAAGGCCGTTCACCGCCTCCGGTTTGCACCACTGCCTCTCCCCCTGTGCCCCAACCTGCCACTGAGATCCAACCCCCCTCTGAGGACACAGGCACTACCGTCTCCTGGCCTGCACCCACACCCTCACCTCCGCTGTCCTCGGCCCCATCCAGCAATGTCTCTCAGCGCAGCGTCCAGACGTCGTTAGCGCCACTGTTTGAGCGCAAGCGCAAGTACGCCGCCACTCACCCGCACGCTCAAGCGTTAAACATGCACTAAACCACCCTCCTCCTCCTCCTCCTACGCAACCTCTGTCTCGCAATCAAGATGTGTCAGCAGCAGCACGTCGCCAGCAGTCGGTGTCGCGCGGCACGGCAGCAGAGCGGTGGGCAAGCGTCAGCAGGCCGTGCTGAAACTACTCAGCTTAGGAGAGAAGAGGCACACCGCCCACGAACTGCTGCAGGGTCTGACAGAGCAGACCGACCGCTGGCTTGCGCCGCTGAGCCTCCAACCGGGCATGGTCGTGTGTGACAACGGCCGTAATCTGGTGGAGACTCTGCAGCTCGGCAGCCTCACGCACGTGCCATGCCTGGCCCATGTCTTTAATTTGGTGGTTCAGCGCTTTCTGAAAAGCTACCCACACTTGTCATACCTGCTCGGAAAGGTGCGCTGGGTCACCGCAACTCCAAGACGGACGCTGCCACCCTGCGGACCCTGCAACATCGGTTTCATCCGCCAGTGCACCGATTGCTGTGCGACGTGCCCACACAGTGGAACTCTACGCTCCACATGTTGGCCAGGCTGTATGAGCAGCATAGAGCTATTGTGGAATACCAACTCCAACATGGGCAGCGTAGTGGGAGTCAGCCTCCTCAATTATTTACAGAAGAGTGGGCCTGGTTGGCAGACATCTGCCAGGTCCTTGGAAACTTTGAGGAGTCTACCCAGATGCTGAGCGGGGATGCTGCAATCATTAGCTTCACCATTCCTCTGCTATGCCTCTTGAGAAGTTCCCTGCAAAGCATAAAGGCAGACGCTTTGCACTCGGAAACGGAGGCGGGGGAAGACAGTATGTCGCTGGATAGTCAGAGCACCCTCATGTCTATATCTCAGCGAGTTGAGGAGGAGGAGGAGGGGGAGGAGCATGAGGAGGAGGGGGAAGAGACAGCTTGGCCCACTGCTGAGAGTACACATGCTGCTTGCCTGTCATCCTTTCAGCATGTATGGCCGGAGGAGGAGGAGGAGGAGGAGGGGGAGGAGCATGAGGAGGAGGGGGAAGAGACAGCTTGGCCCACTGCTGAGGGTACAAATGCTGCTTGCCTGTCATCCTTTCAGCGTGTATGGCCAGAGGAGGAGGAGGAGGAGGAGGAGGAGGAGGAGGAGGAGGCTCCTGAAAGTGATCTTCCTAGTGAAGACAGCCATGTGTTGCGTACAGGTACCCTGGCACACATGGCTGACTTCATGTTAGGATGCCTTTTTCGTGACCCTCGCGTTACACGCATTCTGGCCACTACGGATTACTGGGTGTACACACTGCTCGACCCACGGTATAAGGAGAACCTTTCCACTCTCATTCCCGAAGAGGAAAGGGGTTCGAGAATGATGCTGTACCACAGGGCACTGGTGGACAAACTGATGGTAAACTTCCCATCCGACAGCGCTAGTGGCCGAAGGCGCAGTTCTGAGGGCCAGGTAGCAGGGGAGGCGCAGAGATCAGGCAGCATGTACAGCACAGGCAGGGGACCATTATCCAAGGCCTTTGCCAGCTTTCTGGCTCCCCAGCAAGACTGTGTCACCGATCCCCAGTCAAGGCTGAGTTGGTGGGAGCACTGTAAAAGGATGGTGAGGGAGTACGTAGCCGATCGCACGACCGTCCTCGGTGACGCCTCTGCCCCCTACAACTACTGGGTGTCGAAGCTGGACACGTGGCTTGAACTCGCGCTGTATGCCCTGGAGGTGCTTGCTTGTCCTGCGGCTAGCGTCTTGTCAGAGAGTGTGTTTAGTGCGGCTGGGGGAATCATTACGGATAAGCGTACCCACCTGTCAACCGACAGTGCCGACAGGCTTACACTCATCAAGATGAACAAAGCCTGGATTTCCCCAGACTTCTCTTCTTCACCAGCGGACAGCAGCGATACCTAAACAATACGTAGGCTGCACCCGCTGATGGAAGCATCGTTCTCTATCACCATCAAAAACGGGGACCTTTTTGCTTCATCAATCTGTGTATAATATTCCTCCTCCTCCTCCTGCTCCTCCTCCTGAAACCTCACATAATCACGCCAAACGGGCAATTTTTCTTAGGCCCACAAGGCTCAGTCATATAATTTTTGTAAACAATTTTTATACGTTTCAATGCTCATTAAAGCATTGAAACTTTCACCTCAACCAATTTTTATTTTAACTGGGCTGCCTCCAGGCCTAGTTACCAATTAGGCCACATTAACCAAAGCGATTAATGGGTTTCACCTGCCCTCTTGGTTGGGCATGGGCAATTTTTCTGAGGTACATTAGTACTGTTGGTACACCAATTTTTGGGGGCCCTCGCCTACAGTGTAATCAAATCAATTTTTAGCCCACCTGCATTACAGCTGACGTTACATCAGCTGTGTTGGGCACTGCAATGGGATATATTTATGTACCGCCGGTGGCTTCCTGGCACCCACCCATGCTGTCGGTCCACACGGAGTTGTAACTGCATGTGTCCACTTCTAAAGAACCCCAGTCTGACTGGGGCATGCAGTGTGGGCCGAAGCCCACCTGCATTAAGCACGACATTACCTCAGCTGTGTTGGGCACTGCAATGGGATATATTTATGTACCGCCGGTGGCTTCCTGGCACCCACCCATGCTGTCGGTCCACAGGGAGTTGTAACTGCATGTGTCCACTTCTAAAGAACCCCAGTCTGACTGGGGCATGCAGTGTGGGCCGAAGCCCACCTGCATTAAGCACGACATTACCTCAGCTGTGATGGGCACTGCAATGGGATATATTTATGTACCGCCGGTGCGTTCCAGGGAGCCACCCATGCCGTGGGTCCACAGGGAGTTGTAACTGCATGTGTCCACTTCTAAAGAACCCCAGTCTGACTGGGGCATGCAGTGTGGGCCGAAGCCCACCTGCATTAAGCACGACATTACCTCAGCTGTGATGGGCACTGCAATGGGATATATTTATGTACCGCCGGTGGGTTCCAGGGAGCCACCCATGCCGTGGGTCCACAGGGAGTTGTAACTGCATGTGTCCACTTCTAAAGAACCCCAGTCTGACTGGGGCATGCAGTGTGGGCCGAAGCTTACCTGCATTAAGCACGACATTACATCAGCTGTGATGGGCAATGCAATGGGATATATTTATGTACCGCCGGTGGGTTCCAGGGAGCCACCCATGCTGTGGGTGCACACGGAATTCCCATTGCGGAGTTGTACCTGCCTGTGACTATTTATAAAAAACCGCGGTCTGACTGGGGCATGCAGACACCTTGACAGAATGAATAGTGTGTGGCACATAGGTTCCCCATTGCTATGCCCACGTGTGCAGCTCCAGATGGAGGTGGCACAGGATTGGATTTCTCATTGCTTCTGTACAGCATTGTGGGCTATCGCCCCACCCCTTTTAAAGAGGGTCGCTGCCTAGCCGTGCCAACCCTCTGCAGTGTGTGCCTGCGGTTCCTCCTCATGGCAGACGCACTTATAAATAGACATGAGTGCGGCGTGGCATGAGGGCAGCTGAAGGCTGGGCAGGGACAGTTTGGTGTGCGCTGTGGACACTGGGTCATGCGGGGGGGTGGGGTGGTTGGGCAGCATGTAACCCAGGAGAAGTGGCAGCGGAGTGTCATGCAGGCAGTGATTGTGCTTTGTTGGAGGTAGTGTGGTGCTTAGCTAAGGTATGCATTGCTGAGGGCTTTTCAGAAGTAAAAATTGTTGGGGGGGCCCACTCTTGCCGCTATTGTGGCTTAATAGTGGGAACCTGGGAACTTGAGATGCAGCCCAACATGTAGCCCCTCGCCTGCCCTATCCGTTGCTGTGTCGTTCCCATCACTTTCTTGAATTGCCCAGATTTTCACAAATGAAAACCTTAGCGAGCATCGGCGATATACAAAAATGCTCGGGTCGCCCATTGACTTCAATGGGGTTCGTTACTCGAAACGAACCCTCGAGCATCGCGATAATTTTGTCCCGAGTAACGAGCACCCGAGCATTTTGGTGCTCGCTCATCTCTAGTGATGAGCTATCCCTAGTGCTGATTGTAGATAAAGGTGTAGAGTGTGCTGTATATTTCGTATACCTAGTGGTGGATATATAAATCTGTTTGCAGTGATCTCCTTCTAGTGGTTAATGTATAAATCTGTCGGGGACGTAACTATAGGGAATGCAGAGGATGTGGTTCCAGAAGCCTTCAGGGGCACATAAGCCTTCTCTTCTCCAAATAGGGGGCCCAGTACTATGAATAAAGTATTACAGTTGGGGGTCCTTTTACAAATTTTGCATTGGGGCCAAGAAGCTTCATGTTACGCCACTCTGTATGTAGTGAGCTTCCATAGTTGCTGCATAAATCTGTACATAGTGAGCTTCTCCCAAGTAGTGGCTTTGTAAGCATATATATATATATATATATATATATATATATATATATATATACATATAGTGATCTCATCCTAGTGACGACTATAGGCAGCGAGAATTTTATTATGTAACTTTCAAAGCGGGTAGTTTGGAGCTCTGTACAAGAAAAACAAGCTCAAGAGGATCTTAGTGCGATCCTACAATATAATTGATGTGATTGTTAAAGTATCTTTGATGTAATTGGGGGATTTGCAGTATTTGTGGATTATTTGCATGGCCCTTGTGTAGACGCGAACCCCCATCACACGACATACAGTAATAAGAGATGAATGTAATCAATAATGTAGAACTCACTGATTGTCTTCAGCTCTTAATATCTTTGGCACTTTCATTCACAAGTGCCAGTGATGCCCTAAGTGTATTCAGGAATGGAAACCTCTCCATCAGATGCTGCTTCATGTCTCCGTGATCCGGCCGTCCCTGACGCCCCGGGATTCATTCAGTGATTGCTGGGGAAAAGAAAATCAATTCTCTTTATTGAACTATTACATTCTGGAGGACATGGATAATTTCTGACTGGGGGGGGGGGGGGGGATTACTCAGACAATTAAAGGGAACCTGTCACTACTGTTGAGCCCCATAAACTGCATTGTGGGGCTCAAAGGTAAGGGATCGGGGGTGTGGGTAGAGGGTGCTTCTTATACTCACCAGACTTGCGGGCTTCGGGGTAAATCACTTTTTGTTAATAAGTTTTACACCGTAAAACGGTTTCATCTCATTACAGCAAATACGGAGCGAGTGTTGTGGGAAGCTTCTTGTAAGACTTTGCAGAATACAGAAATAGCTCAAGTTTGACAGAAGGATTGAGGGAGGCGCGAGGTAACCTTTTCCTCGCTCTCAGTACAAATGACTCTCATACATTTTAAACTGGGAAGGATTAGGACAAATAGCGAAGCTGCTACTTAATCCATCATTCTATTGTTGTCTGAAGTGACCTTTAACCTGACATGAATAAATGTCACTGACAACTCAGCAGTAATGGATACTCAGGATCAGTACAGGATAAGTAATGTATGCACACAGTGACTCTCCCAGCAGAATAGTGAGTGCAGCTCTGGAGTATAATATAGGATATAACTCAGGATCAGTACAGGATAAGTAATGTATGTACACAGTGACTCCACCAGCAGAATAGTGAGTTCAGCTCTGGAGTATAATACAGGATGTAACTCAGGAACAGTACAGGATAAGTAATGTATGTGCACAGTGACTCCGCCAGTAGAATAGTGAGTGCAGCTCTGGAGTATAATACAGGATGTAACTCTGGATCAGTACAGGATAAGTAATGCATGTACACAGTGACTACACCAGCAGAATAGTGAGTGGAGCTCTGGAGTACAATACAGGATGTAACTCAGGATCAGTACTGAATAAGTAATGTATGTACACAGTGACTAAACCAGCAGAATAGTGAGTGCAGCTCTGGAGTATAATATAGGATGTAACTCAGGATCAGTACAGGAGATGAAATGTATATATATAGTGACTCCAATAGCAGAATAGTGAGTGCAGCTCTGGAGGATAATACAGGATAACTCAGGATTAGTACAGACTTGTTCACACTTGCTTTTATCTCAGTTTTTTTTTTATTTTGCTACTTTGTTCCGGTTTTAAAGCAGAAAAACAGAAGTAAATTGATCAGTTTTTTTCTTCACTGATTTCAATGGGTTTTCAAAAAAACTTTATGATTTGCGTCTTCCTTCAGTTTTTTTTACTAGAAAAAATAGGGAAATGGAAAGCATCTGTAAAGCTTACTGCTTTCATCTGTTTTTCAGCATTTAAAAGATGGTGGTTCTTCTATGAATGTGGCTTAGTGGTTAGCACTGTTGCATTGCACTCTTGGGGTCCAAGGTTCAAATATGATCAAGTTTGAAAAACCTCATATGGACATCATCCTTGGTTAGGTTTTTGCTAAATCATATATAAACTAATAAAAACAAAATAAAAAATAGGTAGTCGTTGCTACCCGCAGAGTCGGATAGAGTAAGATGTTAGTTTGTTGCGACGCCAGTCTATATATAGGTAGGGATTAGAGATGAGCGAGCACCAAAATGCTCGGGTGCTCGTTACTGGGGACGAAATTATCACGATGCTCGAGGGTTCGTTTCGAGTAACGAACCCCATTGAAGTCAATGGGCGACCCGAGCATTTTTGTATATCGCCGATGCTCGCTAAGGTTTTCATTTGTGAAAATCTGGGCAATTCAAGAAAGTGATGGGAATGACACAGCAACGGATAGGGCAGGAGAGGGGCTACATGTTGGGCTGCATCTCAAGTTCCCAGGTCCCACTATTAAGCCACAATAGCGGCAAGAGTGGGCCCCCCCTCCCAACAACTTTTACTTCTGAAAAGCCCTCATTAGCAATGCATACCTTAGCTAAGCACCACACTACCTCCAACAAAGCACAATCACTGCCTGCATGACACTCCGCTGCCACTTCTCCTGGGTTACATGCTGCCCAACCCCCCCCCCCCCCCCTGCACGACCCAGTGTCCACAGCGCACACCAAATTGTCCCTGCGCAGCCTTCAGCTGCCCTCATGAGGAGGAACCGCAGGCACACACTGCAGAGGGTTGGCACGGCTAGGCAGCGACCCTCTTTAAAAGGGGCGGGGTGATAGCCCACAATGCTGTACAGAAGCAATGAGAAATATAATCCTGTGCCACCGCCATCAGGAGCTGCACACGTGGGCATAGCAATGGGGAACCTATGTGCCACACACTATTCATTCTGTCAAGGTGTCTGCATGCCCCAGTCAGACTGCGGTTTTTTATAAATAGTCACAGGCAGGTACAACTGGGAATCCCCAACTCCGCAATGGGAATTCCGTGTGCACCCACAGCATGGGTGGCTCCCTGGAACCCACCCGCTGTACATAAATGTATCCCATTGCAGTGCCCTGGACAGCAGGGCTAACGTCAGATTAAATGCAGGTGGGCTTCGGCCCAAACTGCATGCCCCAGTCAGACTGGGGTTCTTTAGAAGTGGACACATGTAGTTACAACTCCGTGTGGACCGACAGCATGGGTGGCGGAACCCACCGGCGGTACATAAATATATCCCATTGCAGTGCCCAGCACAGCTGATGTAACATCAGCTGTAATGCAGGTGGGCAAAAAATTAATTGGATTACACTGTAGGCGAGGGCCCCAAAAAATTGGTGTACCAACAGTACTAATGTACTTTAGAAAAATTGCCCATGCCCAACCAAGAGGGCAGGTGAAACCCATTAATCGCTTTGGTTAATGTGGCTTAATTTGTAACTAGGCCTGGAGGCAGCCCAGTTAAAATAAAAATTGGTTTAGATGCAAGTTTCAACGCTTTAATGAGCATTGAAACGTATAAAAATTGTTTACAAAAATTATATGACTGAGCCTTGTGGGCCTAAGAAAAATTGCCCGTTCGGTGTGATTACGTCAGGTTTCAGGAGGAGGAGCAGGAGGAGGAGGATGAATATTATACACAGATTGATGAAGCTAAAAGGTCCACGTTTTTGATGGTGATAGAGAACAATGCTTCCATCCGCGGGTGCAGCCTACGTATTGTTTAGGTATCGCTGCTGTCCGCTGGTGGAGAAGAGAAGTCTGGGGAAATCCAGGCTTTGTTCATCTTGATGAGTGTAAGCCTGTCGGCACTGTCGGTTGACAGGCGGGTACGCTTATCTGTGATGATTCCCCCAGCCGCACTAAACACCCTGTCTGACAAGACGCTAGCCGCAGGACAAGCAAGCACCTCCAGGGCATACAGCGCGAGTTCAGGCCACCTGTCCAGCTTCGACACCCAGTAGTTGTAGGGGGCAGAGGCGTCACGGAGGACGGTCGTGCGATCGGCTATGTACTCCCTCACCATCCTTTTACAGTGCTCCCGCCGACTCAGCCTTGACTGGGGAGCGGTGACACAGTCTTGCTGGGGAGCCAGAAAGCTGGCAAAGGCCTTAGAGAGTGTTCCCCTGCCTGTGCTGTACATGCTGCCTGATCTCTGCACCTCCCCTGCTACCTGGCCTTAGGAACTGCGCCTTCGGCCACTAGCGCTGTCGGATGGGAATTTTACCATCAGTTTGTCCGCCAGGGTCCTGTGGTATAGCATCACTCTCGAACCCCTTTCCTCTTCGGGTATGAGAGTGGAAAGGTTCTCCTTATACCGTGGGTCAAGCAGTGTGTACACCCAGTAATCCGTAGTGGCCAGAATGCGTGCAACGCGAGGGTCACGAGAAAGGCATCCTAACATGAAGTCAGCCATGTGTGCCAGGGTACCTGTACGCAACACATGGCTGTCCTCACTAGGAAGATCACTTTCAGGATCCTCCTCCTCCTCAGGCCATACACGCTGAAAGGATGACAGGCAAGCAGCATGGGTACCCTCAGCAGTGGGCCAAGCTGTCTCTTCCCCCTCCTCCTCATCCTCCTCATGCTCCTCCTCCTCCTCCTCAACGCGCTGAGATATAGACAGGAGGGTGCTCTGACTATCCAGCGACATACTGTCTTCCCCCGCCTCTGTTTCCGAGCGCAAAGCGTCTGCCTTTATGCTTTGCAGGGAACTTCTCAAGAGGCATAGCAGAGGAATGGTGACGCTAATGATTGCAGCATCACCGCTCACCATCTGGGTAGACTCCTCAAAGTTTCCCAGGACCTGGCAGATGTCTGCCAACCAGGCCCACTCTTCTGTAAAGAATTGAGGAGGCTGACTCCCACTGCGCCGCCCATGTTGGAGTTGGTATTCCACTATAGCTCTACGCTGCTCATAGAGCCTGGCCAACATGTGGAGCGTAGAGTTCCACCGTGTGGGCACGTCGCACAGCAGTCGGTGCACTGGCAGATGAAACCGATGTTGCAGGGTGCGCAGGGTGGCAGCGTCCATGTGGGACTTGCGGAAATGTGCGCAGAGCCGGGTCACCTTTCCGAGCAGGTCTGACAAGCGTGGGTAGCTTTTCAGAAAGCGCTGAACCACCAAATTAAAGACGTGGGCCAGGCATGGCACGTGCGTGAGGCTGCCGAGCTGCAGAGCCGCCACCAGGTTACGGCCGTTGTCACACACGACCATGCCCGGTTGGAGGCTCAGCGGCGCAAGTTAGTGGTCGGTCTGCTCTGTCAGACCCTGCAGCAGTTCGTGGGCCGTGTGCCTCTTATGTCCTAATCTGAGTAGTTTCAGCACGGCCTGCTGACGCTTGCCCACCGCTGTGCTGCCATGCCGCGCGACACCGACTGCTGCCGACATGCTGCTGCTGACACATCTTGATTGCGAGACAGAGGTTGCATAGGAGGAGGAGGGTGGTTTAGTGGAGGAAGCATACACCGCCGCAGATACCACCACCGAGCTGGGGCCCGCAATTCTGGGGGTGGGTAGTACGTGAGCGGTCCCAGGCTCTGACTCGGTCCCAGCCTCCACTAAATTCACCCAATGTGCCGTCAGGGAGATATAGTGGCCCTGCCCGCCTGTGCTTCTCCACGTGTTCGTTGTTAAGTGGACCTTGGCAGTAACCACGTTGGTGAGGGCGCGTACAATGTTGCGGGAGACGTGGTCGTGCAGGGCTGGGACGGCACATCGGGAAAAGTAGTGGCGACTGGGAACTGAGTAGCGCGGGGCCGCCGCCATCATACTTTTGAAAGCCTCCGTTTCCACAACCCTATACGGCAGCATCTCCAGGCTGATAAATTTGGTTATGTGCACGTTTAACGCTTGAGCGTGCGGGCGCGTGGCGGTAGTGCCTGTGTCCTCAGAGGGGGGTTGGATCTCAGTGGCAGGTTGGGGCACAGGGGGAGAGGCAGTGGTGCAAACCGGAGGCGGTGAACGGCCTTTGTCCCACCTTGTGGGGTGCTTGGCCATCATATGTCTGCGCATGCTGGTGGTGGTGGCTCCCCGGCTGATCTTGGCGCGACACAGGTTGCACACCACTGTTCGTCGGTCCTCTGCACTCTCAGTGAAAAACTGCCAGACCTTTGAGCACCTCGGCCTCTGCAGGGTGGCATGGCGCGAGGGGGCGCTTTGGGAAACAGTTGGTGGATTATTCGGTCTGGCCCTGCCTCTACCCCTGGCCACCGCACTGCCTCTTGCAACCTGCCCTGCTGCTGCCCTTGCCTACCCCTCTGAAGACCTGTCCTCAGTAAGCGTAGCAAACCAGGTGGGGTCAGTCACCTCATCGTCCTGCTGCTCTTCCTCCGAATCCTCTGTCCGCTCCTCCCTCGGACTTACTCCAATTACTACTACCTGAGTGATAGACAACTGTGTCTCATCGTCATCGTCCTCCTCACCCACTGAAAGGTCTTGAGACAGTTGCCGGAAGTCCCCAGCCTCATCCCCCGGACCCCGGGAACTTTCAAAAGGTTGGGCATCGGTCACGATAAACTCCTCCAGTGGGAGAGGATTCGGAACCCTTGCTGCCCATTCTGGGCAGGGGCCCGGGAACAGTTCCTGGGAGTCTGCCTGCTCCTCAGAATGTGTCATTGTAATGGAGTGAGGAGGCTGGGAGGAAGGAGGAGCAGCAGCCAGAGGATTCAGAGTTGCAGCAGTGGACGGCGCAGAACTCTGGGTGTTCGATAGATTGCTGGATGCACTTTCTGCCATCCACGACAGGACCTGCTCACACTGCTCATTTTCTAATAAAGGTCTACCGCGTGGACCCATTAATTGTGAGATGAATGTGGGGACGCCAGAAACGTGCCTCTCTCCTAATCCCGCAGCAGTCGGCTGCGATACACCTGGATCAGGAGCTCGGCCTGTGCCCACACCCTGACTTGGGCCTCCGCGTCCTCGCCCGCATCCACGTCCTCTAGGCCTACCCCTACCCCTCAGCATGGTGTATTACCAGTAGTGCAGAAACAGAACGCTGTAATTAAATGTGCCGCTTATTGGCCTGTGGTTGGAGGCTGACTTTGCTTACGTAACGCACAGCAGAGGCAGGAAATAATTTTGCGCAAGCCTGCTGTAACACTTAGCTGGCTGCATATGAATTAGGAGGACAACTACCCCCAGCACAGACCCAGTACACTGAGGACAGTCACAGGCAGCCCAAATAGATTTTTTTTCCCAAATGTTTTTGGAAAGGCCCACTGCCTATATTCAATAAATATGTCTTCTGTCCCTGCCTCACCACTACTGGCCCTGGAGTATGTAAAATAACTGCAGACTGTTGCACTGTGGACTGGAATACAGCGGTGATGTAACAGCCAACACAGAGCCAGGAAATAATCTTGCGCAAGCCTGCTGTAACAGTTAGCTGGCTGCGTATGAATTAGGAGGACAATTACGCCCAGCACAGACCCAGAACACTGAGGACAGTCACAGGCAGCCCAAATAGATTTTTTTTCCCAAATGTTTTTGGAAAGGCCCACTGCCTATATTCAATAAATATGTCTTCTGTCCCTGCCTCACCACTACTGGCCCTGGAGTATGTAAAATAACTGCGGACTGTTGCACTGTGGACTCGAATACAGCGGTGATGTAACAGCCAACACAGAGGCAGGAAATAATTTTGCGCAAGCCTGCTGTAACACTTAGCTGGCTGCGTATGAATTAGGAGGACAACTACCCCCGGCACAGACCCAGTACACTGAGGACAGCCACAGGCAGCCCAAATAGATTTTTTTTCCCAAATGTTTTTGGAAAGGCCCTGTTACCATACAGTGCGGCATGGGGTCCCGCGGTCGGCGCGCGTCGGCTCCAGCAGCCTGGAGCCCTGTGTCGAGGTCATCCCAGCAGCTTGGGTTGGCCAGTGGGCGGCGGCGTGGGCGTGCCCGCCCGTAGGGTGCCGCCCGCACTCCTCTGTGCTTCTTATACAGCAGTGGGTGGAGTTGCCTCCTCCCACTCTCCGCCCCTGGGCGGAACCTTGTGGTTAAAAGACTGGCAGTGAACTGAGCTCATTGCCAGTTATTGGTTCTGCATGCACCTAGCCAGTCTGTCTGCGGTTCTCCTCAGTCAGTCCCTAGTTGTCGGTCAGCTCCCTCTGGTCCCCTGTTACTCAGTCTGTTTTTGTTGGTTCTGTTTGCCTCTAATCTAGTCTGGCCCAGTCAGCACTAGTTGCTAGCCAGCACCCTGCCAGTTGGCCTGCGAGTTCCATCTCCAGCCTTGTCAGTTTTGTTGGTCTGATTCATCTGCCTCCTCTGTCGGCACTCTGTTCCCCCCATTAGGTAGGTTCCTGCTTGTCAGTCGCCAGGTCCCTAGCCAGGGCAGGGACCGCCATCCAGTTGTCCACCTGGGGTTAGCCGAGGCAAGTAGGCAGGGACAGCGGGGGTGCGGGAGAGCAGGGCACCCCAACTGGCGCTCGGGGGGCAGAGTGCCGTAACAGGCCCACTGCCTATATTCACTAAATATGTCTTCTGTCCCTGCCTCACCACTACTGGCCCTGGAGTATGTAAAATAACTGCAGACTGTTGCACTGTGGACTGGAATACAGCGGTGATGTATCAGCCAACACAGAGCCAGGAAATAATTTTGCGCAAGCCTGCTGTAAGACTTAGCTGGCTGCGTATGAATTAGGAGGACAACTACCCCCAGCACAGACCCAGTACACTGAGGACAGTCACAGGCAGCCCAAATAGATTTTTTTTCCCAAATGTTTTTGGAAAGGCCGACTGCCTATATTCAATAAATATATGTCTTCTGTCCCTGCCTCACCACCACTACTGGCCCTGGACTATGTATAATTACTGCAGGGCGCAATGCTCTGCACGGCGGATATACAAAAAAAAAAAAAAAAGTGCAACACTGCAAAAAGCAGCCTCTACACTACTGCACACGGTTAGATGTGGCCCTAAGAAGGACCGTTGGGGTTCTTGAAGCCTAAAATACTCCTAACACTCTCTCTATAGCAACTCCAGCAAGACAGCACTTTCCCTGATCTCTGTGAGAACGCATCTGTGGCGAGCCGCGGGAGGGGCCGATTTATATACTCGGGTGACACCTGATCTCGCCAGCCACTCACTGCAGGGGGGTGGTATAGGGCTTGAACGTCACAGGGGGAAGTTGTAATGCCTTCCCTGTCTTTCTATTGGCCAGAAAAGCGCGCTAACGTCTCAGAGATGAAAGTGAAAGTAACTCGAACATCGCGTGGTACTTGTCACGAGTAACGAGCATCTCGAACACGCTAATACTCGAACGAGTATCAAGCTCGGACGAGTACGTTCGCTCATCTCTAGTAGGGACCCATTCCGGACACAAAAAATAAATATAAACAATAATGTCGGTAGCAGTCCTTGCACTCCTGTAGTGTCGTGTGCGACCTCAGTGCAGTATGTCAATGATGGGAAGGAACTTCAGAAAGCAGACTTCAGGCGATGAAAACAATTTAACTCTTTATTACAGGGAGAGAGGGTCCTTGTCTTCTCAATTGCATTGCATTCATTTTAAGTGGACGAGGAAATTAAACTTGCAGATATTGATGAGTTTAGCACACACTTTTAGGCTTTTGAACTTCGCTACTCTCAGGGGAATAACATTAACTTCAAGCTTTTCCTACCTGGCTTTGACTGTTACATTAAAGATGACTTGCTGATCGGATTTCCTTTTTTGCCTCCTCACAACTCCAACACAACTTTGCTTAAGGTACTCACACATAGATGTTTTAGCTCCCCATCACACTGACTCTGGCAGATATTCTCTTTAGAAAACTTTATTAAAGATGTTCACCTTGTTCCTCCTCGGTCTCTATCTCTGGCTGTCTTCTCTCAGCTATCTCCAGGACAAGGCTAGACTAAACCCGCCCAATCTCTGTCTTTTATATTCTCCCTGCTAACCAATCCTGAGGTAAGGGAAACTGACTACCGAACCCCAGGCTAGCTAGGGATGACTGACGAATGTGAAAGCAGGTTAGGCTGTATTCTTCACAGTCGTGCAGTGCTAGGTAGTAGGTATGTAGCATCAGAGGAGCAGGCCCTCAGCCAAGGAGACAACGGGGTAGAGAAATGCCTTTTCACAGGGCTCTACCATCTCCTCTCTAAGGATAGCTAGGGACCTGACCTCGTTACCAGCAGGGAAAGATCACATATTAGTAACCCTGGTTACCTGAAGTCCTGTTTGTCACTAGTGATGCCAATGTTCCATCCTCTGCAGTGAATCTTTCAGATGGAGTAAAGTAGTCCACGCACACAGAGTATCTTTTCTGAACAAGAATCGTGAACGTTCGGTTCTGTCCGTTTACTTAAACGGTGATAAAAGAATAAGTAAAACAGTTCTTACATTAGGAAGCAGGGAGGATTCGCGGGGTATTTGTACACCCACAGTCCTAGTTATCGGCAGGAACTCACTCTCCCGGTAATTCTTTCTTTCTCACCTGTCAGTCACTCACTGGCTTTCTCGCTCTCTGGTGGTTCCTCTATTTCTTCGGACACATGCGGTCCTTGTGTGGCTTCTCAGGTCCAAGTTCATTCACTCTGTAGGGGAGGTGGCCATAGGGAGTTTCTCTAAAAGGCTGGGCCCTGGCGGGAACTGTAGACCACCTCTTAGCCTCTTCCATGTCTCCCACCTCTCTATCTCTGGACCTCACTACCTTCTCCCTTCCGTGGTGGGAACCCCTAGAACTTTCTGGGCTCTCATGTGACTACACTTTTATATCTTACACAAGACAAAACAATACATTTTCCAGACATGACCAGACATAAACCCATTCATGCCTGCAGACATCCAATACACATAAATGCATTCCACATACAAGGCAGTGCACAAGACAAACATAAAACATGTATTTTGAGGTGCTGGAGGGGACCACTAACTCTGGGCCACTACAGGTACACCAGATTAAACCATTGTTAACCATTTAAAATAATAAACACATAATTACTCACATTTCCATACACACTTGACAAGAGGTAGCTATAGCATGGCTGTGGGACCCCAAACTCTGGGGTACTGAATTCCTTATTTGCATATTTCCTTAAAAGAGCATGGATGACCTTATAAGTCTCCTCACTCACCTTCTAGGTGCTCTTCTTAGGAAATCTCAGTCCATAGCACTTTTGCCTTGCATTGCTGGAGTTGTAGGGTCAAATTTGACCAAGGGCGATTTCTGTACGGAGTTTTTCAAAGTTGATGTTGCCCTTCATGGGATTTGAACCTAGGACCCTAGCAGTGCAAGTAAGCAGTGCTAACCCCTATGCCCTATCATTGAAGAGCAACCACCACTACCAGACAAAGCAAGAGATGAAGAAGGAATTTTCTTCAAGTTCCATCCGCCTTCCATTGAGTACAATGCAATAAAAAAAAGGATCCAAATGTATTCAGTCTCCAAAACTGTAAAGAAAAGTGCAGCATCCTGGGCTTTCCATCCAGCGTAAAAAATAAACGTAATGAAGACGAAAAATGCTAAAACTGATTAAAACTGAAGACCTTCTTGGAAACATTTGCTTTCTGTTTTGATGTCCCCATGATGCATCAGGACAACGGAAACCTAAACTCTAGTGTGAAAAGGCCCTGAGGACTTGTTGACATCAGCTTTAGGGGGGTACGTAGTTATTGCTATACTGTGACTATTTATCAACTGCACATAGCTAAATAATAACACTGCCATATCATGACCGGATAGCACCGCCATATCATGACCAATCAACGCTGTCATTCCGTGACTAAATTCCCTACATACTGTGAGTGAATAGTACAGTATTAAAGGAATTGACCAAAGTAACTTTTTTTTTTGGAATTGATGCTCTTCGTGCCTGAAAATAATGAGATATCCTAAACTAACCTCTCCTGGGTCCCCGCTTGTCCAGTGTCGGCAACTCTGGTCTCCCCTATAACCCCATATTTACAAGTTACAGTCAGCGTGTATATGTGATGTGACTGGCTGCTGCAGTAAATTCCAGGGTTCAGCATTTGAACACTAAGCTCTTTGATTGGCTGTAACAGCTTGCAATGTCCTGTAACCAGGCTGACTGCAACCTGTAAATACAACGTCACTGGCAAGATCCTGGCTGAGCGGACTCAGGAGAGGCAAGTATAGGATTACTTGCCGGCATCAATTAAGAAAAAAATTTGGACTTGGACAATCCCTTTAATAGTAATGATAGTGACACCACATAGTAACATGTGGCCCCTTTAGTAACACTGCCCCGTAATGTGTCCACTTATAATAAGAATAGTGCCCCCAAATTTGGCCCCTTTAGTAATACTGCCTTCCAAATGTGGCCCCTTTAGTAATACTGCCCCGAAATGTAGCCCCCCTCAGAAATACTGCCTCCAAATGTGGCCCCTTTAGTAATAGTGCCCTTAAATGTAGCCCCCTTAGAAATACTGCCCCAGAATGTGGCCCTTTTAGTCACAGATCCACTAAATGTGGCCCCTTTAGTCATAGTGCACCCACAATTTGGCCCCTTCTCATAATATAACTCCTCTGTCCACCCAGTGGTGCATCATTGGAAAATTCCTGTCACCGCCCGCCGGTGCTGCTCTGTCACATGGCCAAATCACCCACCCTGCCTCCAGTGCTGACCGTGGTAATCGGTAGTTCACAGAGAAACTGGAAATAGGGAGGACAAGTCGTCTCTGATGCTACCAGGCTATGCGGGTGAGCGGCAAACGGTGATTTACCGCTAGGTGGACAGAGGGCACACAGAAGACATCCCAATGTGGCGAGGGGGACGCATGGGGCCCCTAGCTTAGGGGCTGGGTCATAATTGTGACCACTGTAGCTACACCACTGACGTTAGGCGATTCAGTTTGAGGAGCAGTAAAATGGGTCCTCCTAGCCGATCAGCTCCATCTTATGACAGAACTGAATGGCCCTCCATTCACTATAAAGTGGATTTCCAGTGAGCAGTCTGGCAATTTGCCGGAACTTGCAGGACGAAATGGAACTGCTTTCAGCGCTATTTCATCCTGTTTTCTACTGGAAGTCAGCGAGGGAGGTTCCCTTCAGACGCTGATGTAAATGAACCCTGACTGTTATTTTTTCCAGTAAGAAAATTGAAACAAACGTTTGTTTGAAAACCCATTGAAATCAATAGGGAAAAAATCTAATTAGTTTAATTTTCCGTTTTACTTCCGTTTCTCTGCTTTAAAAACAGCTAAAGTAATAATTACAGCTCCAACGTCGCAGAAACGGGGATTGCTGTATTTGAAATTTGTGCCGTCCCTAAAATTCATCACAGCAATCAGCCTTCACTAAATGATAGAATTTAAATACCACAAGTGACGAGCGCGACCGCTGCCAGGACGCCGCACTCATTTATGTCCCACCAGGGGAGGTCACAGTCCCCTATTCATTAAACATAAGTGTAATAATATTCACCAATATTACTGAGCTGAATATTAATGAGAGATCTGAAACGATGGGATTTCCAGGATAGAATTTCCGAGGAGTTGAATATAATTTGCGGTGGCATTTTAAAGGAATCAGAAGCAAGAAAAGGTCACATGTCCTCTGAATGTCACAATCCACAAGGGGACGGCTCGAGAGATGGAAATGTTTGAAAGGGTTTTTCTTCAAAGTCTCCATGTCGGCTGGTGGCGAGGGATCAAAAGTTCAAAATCTGTATGCAAAACAAACGCTTTCATCGTAACCTTATAGAAGTGAAGACGTCTCGAGATGTCGCTGATCGCTGCCAACAGCTACAAGATGAAATATATTATTCAGGAAAGGGCAACGTACAGAGATCCGGGCCGACCTCCACCAGTGATGATATGGTCTGAGACTGAAGTGTTCCTCAAAGACAAAGGGCCATAGAACCTCTCATGTGGACACTACTGGCCTTTATATATGAGGGTCCTAGATCAGGTGGACTCTTAGTTGTCATTTCCCCTCCTCCACACAAACATTTTCTTTAATCCTGTTCATATAACTAAGCTCTATCCACGGTGGAAATAAGTTGAAGAGACTCTTTTGTGTAGTTATGCATTATGGGAGAGGATGGAGAGAATAAGAATAAGGCATTGAAAAATTGAGATTCTACACTTTCCCATAATGTCTTTGCTTCTCGTGAGTGATCGTGCTCTGTGCAAATGCCACAATCCCTGGATCAGTACAGCAGAGGCCGCTGGGTGCCAGCTGTGCCCGCACTCCCCTGACCTGCACTGTGTTTCTATGGACACATCGGAGTAATGTTCAGTCGTGCGTTGTCCCCAGATGAGGAGGAAAAGACAGGGGATTACAGGCCAAAGGTGTGAGGAAAGGTCCTACATATGCACATATGTCTTATAAGGAAAAGAGATAAGGAAAAAGGTGTCCTTCATACAAATATTCTTCAATCTATTAGGGATTGGGGCTGAGGATTGAGAGTATATAAAGATATCTGGGGTAGAGGTTATAGAAATACAGGACACATCACTCTCATTTCAAGCCATCTTATCTATCTTTATACAAATCAGACCCCCTAAATTTAGCCCCAAAACCAGACCTATTCAACACAGACCCCTTAAACTAATACAGACTCCAAATCAGACCCCATAAATAACTACAGACCCTTAATTGGGACTCTAGACTAGACAATCGAAGTAATGACCCAAAATCAGACCCCTAAACTATTAAAAACCCCGGAATAGGCCTCTAAACACAAACCTCCGATCAGCTCCCTTACACTAACACAGGCCTTAGTCCAGACCCCCTAGACAATAACTGATATTTGCCCCCTAAACAAATATAGACCCCAGATCAGAGGCCCAATCCAAGTCCTACACATATTTGTGCCTATCTTGGTCTGGATTAAAGGGGTTCTGAAAATTGTAACTGGCGTCAGAGATCACTTTTGAATGCAATCCCTCTATATTGTCATCGCTCTGAAGTATTTATAGTAAAGAAAATGCAGGAAATATTCTAAAAAAAAATCTATATTTTGGCAAACTCCACGTCATGACATGCTGCGCCCCAATAAACCCCGCCCATAACAAGCCATGCTCCAGAAATCCAACCTCATAATAAGTCACACCCCAACAAACCTCACCCCATCATAAGCCATGTCCCAACAATCCAAGCTTCAGCAAACCTTGCCACATAACAAGGCATGCCCAAGAAACCTCACCCGATAAGAAGTGTGCCCCAAAAATCCTTGCTCCATAATAATCAACATAATCTGCCACATAACAAGCCATATCCCAACTAACTCTACAACAAGCCATACCTCAACAAACTGCACCTGATAACAATTCATGCCGCAACAAATCTCATCCAATAGCAAACCACACTTCAGCAATCCCTATCCTATAACAAATAACTCCCCAAATAAACATTGCCTCATAACAAGCCATGCCCTAACAAACCCCACCCCATAGCTCGTCCCATAACAAGTATGCCCTCCACCAACTCCACCTCATAACAAGCCATGCTCCAACACACCCCACCATATAGGAAGCCATGCTCCAACAAATTCCACTCATAACAAGCTATGCCCAAACCAAAACAGGTTGCTCCCCAAGCAAACATCTCCCCGTAAAAAGCCATGCCTTAATGAACCCAACCCCATAAAAGGCCATGCCCGAACATATTCTGCCACATAACAAGCCATGTCCCAAGAAACCCCCAATAACAAGCCATACCCCAACACACATCACCATATAACAAGCCATGCCCAAATAAATCCCATTTCATAACAAGTGACACCTGAAAAACAAAAAAAAAAAAACACACCCCATAACACATCATATCCCTATTAAATCCACCCAATAAGCCACGTTTTGTGCGAACCGAAGAGTCCCTTCTGGTGGCATCTATGCACATGCCAAGCTTGGTGCTTTCATTGCTGGACATCAATAATTTCCTTAACAGCACCACTTCATTACTCAGGTCACCAGCACCTCCCCTCCATTTCTCTGATGTTCATGCAGGTACAGTACATATGTATCCCATCACCAGGTTGACACTACGTCCAGCAGACTTGCATTCATAGCTTTTCTTTTACTTTTTGAGTGTCTTAATAGAGTTTTACTCTGAGACTCTTATTATACATTAGGCCATAATTAACGTCAATACGGTGTCGGCACTTCAGTGCCCTGCTAAGGACGTCTTCCTCACTGGTAGTACATTTACTGAAGCCACTGATGTTCTGTCTCAAATGACTAATCCTACTGAAAAAGAATGACGTGAGCTTCACCAAAATTACTACTACATAACCCGCAGCTAAGAATATATGGATGAGACAGACAATGTGCTGATTAATACCTGATGATGATTATAACACATGTTAGCAATATGTATTTTACTGAAGAAAGGCATTTAATAAAAAGAATAATGCAGCCGACCACATTCATAAGAGTCTGAATCACCAGCACGTCACACTATAGGGAAATTACTGGTGAGTAATAGAAGAGAAGATAAAGGACCCACAAAGAAAGTGCACAGAGTGTGCAGGATACCTGCTTATACAACATAAGAGAATTGGTAAGGAAAATCAGTAGTATATCTGCAGAATAATTACCTATAGATATGATAATACTGCATCCTGCGTACAAGAATATGACTACTATAATACTGCATCCTACGTACAAGAATATGACTACAATAATACTGCGTCCTACGTACAAGAATATGACTATGATAATACTGCGTCCTACGTACAAGAATATGACTACTATAATACTGCTCCCTATTGTTACATTCGTGTGGGTAACTAAGGACGGGGCCCACACAAACGTAACCCAGAGACACGAGTCTAGGGGGAAACTGACCCTATTCTGCAGGGAGGTTGACATGGCCCTACCTACTATGCAGGGCGATCGCCTCTATAAAGCCGGCCCCACGCTGGAACCTCGGACCTGCTCTCCCTGACAGTGGGATATCCATAACCAGGCAGAACTCACCACACAACCTCGCATTGCACAATAGATGGTAAGGCTGAATACAAAAGGGAGGTGTTAGTTCGGAAATTGGCCAATGAACTCAAGCTGCAAAGCCCCCCTGTCCTGCAGTCCCTACTATAGCAAGACATTAAACAGGCAGCACAGGACATCATTCACACAGCAACACACTAGGGTTAACATGCCAAACATCCAACCACATAGAACAGGACTGTTCACTCCTCATGTCAAGCCACCTGCTCAGACATACAGAGCATGACACTGTTCACACCATGTACACCCTACAGGGCTATCCACACCTAACACTGGACACCAGTCACACAGCAAGCTGCAACACAAAAGTAACATGACTGCTCACCCTGAACACCAAACAAACACTGACAGGAGCTGGGTTTATATGTGAGCAAAGACCCAGGGGATTGCCAAGCAGGAGATCAGCGCACCCAGTCAGCTCAATCATTCACCACCTGTGGTGCTGTGCTGCTAGAACCTTAAGTGATACAACAGATCCCAGCAGCACAACCTAACACCTATGTACAATAATATAACTACTATAATCCTGCTTCATATGTACAAGACTATAACTACTATAATACTGCCCCCTATGTACAAGAATATAACTACTATAATACGGCCCCATATGTACAATAATATAACTAGTATAATCCTGCCTCCTTCTATGTACAAGAATATAACTACTATAATCCTGCTCCCTATGTACAAGAATATAACTACTATAATACTGCTCCTATGTATAAGAATACACATACTATAACACTGCTCCCTGTGTACAAGAATGTAGCTACTATAGTACTGCCCCTATGTACAAAACTATAACTACTATAATACTGTCCCCTATGTACAAGACTCTAACTAGTATAATACTGCTCCCTATGTACGATAATATAACTACTATAACACTGCTTCCTATGTAGAAGAATATAACTACTATAATACTGCTCCCTATCTACAAGAATATAACTACTATAACACTGCTCCTATGTACAAGAATATAACTACTATAATACTGCTGCTATGGACAAGAATATAATTACCATAATACTGCTGCTATGTACAAGAATATAACTACTATAATCCTGCTCCCGATGTACAAGAATATAACTAATATAATACTGCCCCCTATGTACAAGAATGTAACTACTATAATACTGCCCCCTATGTGCAGGAATATAACTAGTATAATACCGCACCCCATATACATGTAAATAACTACTGTAATACTGCTCCCTATCTACACGTATATAACTACTATAATACTGCCTCCTATGTACAAGAATATAACTACTATAACACTGCTCCCTGTGTACAAGAATATAATTAATATAATAATGTCCCCTATATACAAGAATATAACTACTATAGTACTGTACCCTATGTACAAATATATAACTACTATAATACTGCCTCCTATGAACAAAAATATAACTACTATAATACTACCCCTTATGTACAAGAATCTAACTGTCAGGACCGGCGGCTCACGGGTCCCTCGTGCGCTCACCGCCGGTCCTGTCACACGGGGTGCTGCTGTGCGGCGCAGGGGAGCCCTGGTCCTTGTCACTTCCACTGGCCGCTGGGCTCCTCCTCGTCGCCGGGTTGCTAGGGACGCGATGCGTGTTGCCCTGCGCCGCGTCCTTGGTACCATGGCATCCCGGCATGCGTCTCTTTCTCTGCCTCTTGCAGGGCTGGGCACGGGTTCCCAGTGCTGCTGGGTGCACTCAGCTGCTGTCAGACTCCCCGCCCCAATCAGCTGCCGGGGTGGGAGCTCTGACAGCATTTAAACCTGCTTGTGTCTGCATTCCAGTGCCAGTGTTAGTTTGGTCTTCCTGCTACACCAGCGTACTTCGTATTGTGACTCCAGACTTTTGACTACCTGTTTTTGGACCTGACGTTGCCTTTTGCCTGACACTCTGGTGCCGCGTACCCTCTTGTTGCTGTCCCGGATAGTCTGACTTGCCTTGCTGTTGTTTGTTCCAGTATCTGTCTGTTCGTTAGTCCCTGTGTTTTCCTTCCCTAGTGAGTGTAGGGACTGTCGCCCAGTTGTCGCCCTGGGGCTTAACCCAGGGGGGCAAGTAGGTAGGGACGGAGGTTGCGGTATTTTCAGGGACTCAGGGACCTCCAGTTCTCCGGACCCTGAGTCCTGACAGTAACACTGGCCAAAGGAAGTCGGATCCCTACATCCGACCAGCAACCTTAAACCCCTCTATGGAGGCCGTGGTGGCCTTAGCTAACCAGTTCCAGGTACTGACGGACCTGGTTCAGGACCTGACTTCTTGCCTGCAGCATCAGTAGCAGTGAGGGGCTTCTAACATTGTGCAGCCCCCTCCAATTCCTGGTACGGTGTCAGTTTTTTGTGTTCAGGGAAGGCTGCAAGCTCTATTTTGACCTCCGACCCCACACTTCTGGCACTGAATACCAGAAGGTGGGTTTTGTGATAACTCGCATGAGGTGAGAACCCCAAAATTGGGCCTTGCCCTTACCGTCTGACTCTCCCACCCGACAGTCACTAGACGCCTTTTTTGCTGCCTTGGGCCAGCTGTATGACGAACTCGGTCGTGCTGCCTTCGCAGTCTCTAAACTCCTGGCCTTGCGCCAGAGGCAGAGGGTGGCTGAGGACTATTGTTCTTAATTTCGCCAATACTGCACGGAGTCTGGGTGGAACGACGCTGCATTGAAGGATCTGTTTTTTGTCGGTCTGTCAGAGGGCCTCAAGGACCTCTTGGTGGCACAACCAGAGCCTCGGAGCAAGCCATGTCACTAGCCATCCGGGCCAACCAATGCTTGAGGGCCAGACGATCGACTCGGACCAGTCCTGTCTGTGCGTCTACATCTTCGGTAGTTCCGACCTTAACCTCCCCTTGCGCAGAACCCATGGAGCTGGGAACCATGACCCCGAAGCAACGTCGGGAATATCGCCTCAGGAGGAACCTCTGTCTATACTGTGGGGAGACGGGTCATCGCATCGTGACCTGCGAGAAGAAGCTGTGGCAGGAAAAATTCTGCTCCTAGGCAGTTGTCGGAAGGACTATCTAGGAGCTAAGGTACTCCCTGTGAGGTCTAAAATGTTGTTGCCCTGCGCTTTAGAATTTAGCTCTTTCTACTGTGCCAGGCAAGCGTTTCTTGATTCTGAAGCTGCTGCTATTTTTTTTTAACTTCGATTTTTGTGGCTAAACTGTCTGGGTATTTTCTTCGTTTAGACCCCCCAATTCTGGTCTCTGTTGTCAACTTTACTCCCTTGCAGGCTGGTCTTGTAAGTCTGGGTACCCCGGAGTTACGGTTCACTATAGGGGCCTTACATACTGAGTCCTGTACTTTTCTGGTGATGAATAACCTGTCTGTGGACGTTGTGTTAAGGCTACCCTGGCTAAGGGAACACAACCCTGCAATTAACTGGGACATGTTGGAACTGGTCAAGTGGGGTTCTCGCTGTGCCAGCCACATACGCCCGGTGGAGGTAGCTATCTCCACCTGCGAGGGAGTTGAACTACCTGACTACCTCTCCAAGGTTTTGGACGTCTTTTCTAAACGGTTATCAGAAGCCTCCCCATAAAGAATGGGATTGTAAGATAGAGTTGATTCTGGGAGCCAAACGTGCTAAAGGCCGCATCTATAATGTTACGGTTCCGGAGAGGGAGTCTATGAAGGATTATATCCAGGATAGTTTGGCCAGGGGGCACATCCGGCCCTCCGAGTCTCCAGTAGGGGCTAGATTTTTCTTTGTGGAGTAAAAGAACGGGGGTTTCAGACCCTGTATTGATTACAGGGTGCTAAACAAGATCACTGTCAGAAACCAGTATGCCCTTCCGCTCATTTCCGACCTCCTCAACCAGGTCACCGGTGCCCAGTGGTTCTCTAAACTTGACTAAGGGGAGCTTACAACCTCATTCGTATTCGGGAGGGGGAAGAGTGGAAGACGGCATTCAATAGGCCTCTCGGTCACTTTGAGTACCTGGTCATGCCTTTTGGGTTGTGTAACGCCCCTGCTATTTTTCAAGGGTTCATGAACTCCATTTTTCAGGATATCATGGGTGTGTTTGTCGTAGTGTACCTAGACGATATTCAGATCTTTTTCCTCCGACTGGGAGATACACCAAGTTAAATCTGTCTTAACTTGACTCAGGGCTAACCAGCTATTTGCTAAGATTGAAAAATGTGTCTTTGGAGTGCAGAAGATACCCTTTTCAGGGTATGTCATTACTCCATGGGATATCCAGATGGATCCGGGGAAGGTGAAAGCCATCAAGGAGTGGGCCCAACCAGTCACTCTAAAGACCCTACAGTGCTTCTTGTGGTTCGCTAATTATTATTGAAAGTTCATTAACAACTTCTCTGTGGTGGCTAAGCCCTTAATGGATCTCACCAGGAAAAGGGCGGATGTGAGTATCTGGTCTCCAGATGTGCTGGCGGCCTTTGCTACCCTGAAGGCTGCTTTTTCCTCCCCCGTTCTTGTCCAACCAGACCTGACTTGCCCGTTTGTGGTGGAGGTGGATGCCTCTGAGTTTGGAGTAGGGGCATTACTTTCTCAGGGGTCGTCTACACTCACGAATCTTAGACCATGCGCTTACTTTTCCAGAAAATTTTCCTCTACCGAATGGAATTACGATATAGGCAATCGTGAGTTACTTGCTATAAAATGGGCATTTGAGATGTGGAGGCATTTTTTGGAGGGAGAACGCCATCAAATCATGGTGCTCACAGACCATAAGAACCTTAGTTATTTAGATCCTGCTAAGAGGTTGAATGCTCGACAAGCTCGTTTGGCTCTTTTCTTGTTTTAACTTTCTGGTTACCTACTGACCCGATTCGAAGAACGTTAAGGCTGATGCCTTATCTAGGAGTTTTAGTACTTCGGAACCTCCTGAGTTGGAGCCTGATACTATCCTTTCCCCTTGTGTGGTTCTCGCAGCTGTCTCCTCTGACCTCTCACCGTTAATTCAGGCTGCGCAGCGATCTGCCCCTGAAACCCTTCCGGAAGGCAAACTTTTTGTTTCTTTACCATTAAGGTTGAAAGTTTTAGATGAGAAGCATGCCTCGGTCCTTGCTGGTCACCCCAGGGAACTCAGGAATTACTTTCAGGAAATTATTGGGGGCCTCATATGATTTGGGATGTTTGGGCGTTTGTCACCGCTTGTCCGGTGTGCACCAGGGGGAAGAGTGTCAGGAGACGTCCTGAGGGACCTCTTTTTCCCTTGCCCTTTCCGTCCAGGCCCTGGTCACATCTGTCCATGGACTTCATTACTGATTTGCCGCCGTCACAGGGGAATACGGTCATTTGGGTCATTGTAGATCGGTTCTCCAAGATGGCACATTTCGTTCCTCGGAGCAAGTTACCAAATGGCAAACTATTATCTGACATATTTATTAAGCAGGTGGTGCTGTTGCATGAGGTTCTTGAGGACGTGGTCTCAGATAGAGGTATACAGTTTGTCGCTCGCTTCTAGCGAGCTTTCTGCAGGAAATTGAGTATTTGTTTGTCCATTTTGTTGGCTTTTCATATGGAGTCGAACGGGCAAACTGAGAGGATGAATCAAGAATTAATTCAATACCTGTGACTGTTCATTTCAGAGAATCAACATCTGTGGGTTAACTTCTACCTCTCATCGAGTTTGCCATAAAAAAGTCATGTAAATTAGTCTTCTCAGGTGTCGCCGTTCTTTTGTAATTATGGTTTCCATCCTCGATTTTCTTTTTCTGAGCCCTCATTTTCTGACACGCCGTCTGCGGACTCTGCCATTGATAAACTGTGCACAGTTTGGGCCCAGGTTCATAAGAACCTTCAGGGTTCCCATGGTAAACTTCTTGGTCAAACTAATAAAAAACGTATTATCTCTGCACCATTCATGGTTGGGCAGCAGGTGTTACAGGTCTCTAAAAAATTCGGACTTAAGGTCCCATCCCTAAAGCTGGCTCCCCGCTTCATTGGTCCATTCACCATCTCCCAGGTGGTGAATCCTGTTGCGTACAGTCTTTTCCTCAGTCGTGGAAGATTCATGACGTCTTCCACAAGGGGCTGCTGAAGAAATACGTAACCCCAGTTCTGCCCGCCCACAGCCCGCCCTCTCCTACACTTGTACAGGGGAAACAGGAGTACGAGCTAGAGCATTTAATTGATGCTCAGCGTGTGAGAGGCATTTTACAATATCTGGTACATTGGAAGGGTTTTGACCCTGACGACTGTACATGGATTCCTGCCCCGGGACGTACATGCACCACTGTTGGTTCAACGGTTCCACAGGGCCTTTCCCCTCAAGCCTGCTCCAGGCTGTGGGGGTCCAGTATCCCCCCGTAGAATGGGGGGTACTGTCAGGACTGGCGGCTCGCGGCTCCTTTGTGCCCTCACCGCTGTTTCTGTAACACAGGCTACTGCCGTGTGGCGCAGGGGAGGCCCGATCCTTGTCACCTCCCTTGGCAGCCGGGCTCCTCCTCGCCGCCGGGTTGCTAGGGACGCGGTGGGTGTTGCCCCGCACTGCGTCCTCGGTACCATGGCAACCTAGCATGCGTCTCTTTCTCTGCCTCCTGCAGGGCTGGGGGCGGGTTCCCCAGTGCTGCTGGGTGCACTCAGCTGCTGTCAGACTCCCCGCCCCAATCAGCTCTGACAGCATTTAAACCTGCTTGTGTCTGCAGACCAGTGCCAGTGTTAGTTTGGTCTTCCTGCTACACCAGCGTACTTTGTGTTGTGACTCCTGAATTTTGATTACCTGTTTTTGGAACTGACGTTGCCTTTTGCCTGACCCTCTTCTACCATGTACCTTCTCGTTGCCGACCCAGATAGTCTGACTCGCCTTGCTGTTGTTTGTTCCAGTGTCTGTCTGTTCGCTAGTCCCTGTGTTTTCCTTCCCTAGTGAGTGTAGAACTGTTGCGCAGTTGTCGTCCTGGGACTTAACCCAGGGGGGCAAGTAGGTAGGGACAGGGGTTGCGGGTATTTTCAGGGACCTCCAGTTCCCCAGACTACTATAATACTGCCACTATGTACAAGAATATAACTACTATAATACTGCCCCCTATGTACAAGTATATAACTACTATAATACAGCTCACTATGAACAAAAATATAACTACTATAATACTGCCCCGTATGTACAAGGATATAACTACTATAATACTGCCTCCTATGAACAAAAATATAACTACTATAATACTGCCCCCTATGTACAAGAATATAACTACTATAATACTGCCCCTATGTACAAGTATATAACTACTATAATACTGCCTCTATGTACAAGAATATAACTACTATAATAGTGCCTCCTATGTACAAGGATATAACTACTATAATACTGCCCCCTATGTATAAAAATATAACTACTATATTACTGCCCCCCTATGTACAAGAATATAACTACTATAATATTATCCCCTTATGTACAAGAATATAACTACTATAATACTGCCTCCTATGTACAAGAATATAACTGCTATAATCCGTCCCACTATGTACATTGTACAATAATATAACTACTCTAGGGATATGTTCACATGGTGGAATTCACCATGGAAAAATTCCACGTTAATTGCGCTTCTAAAATACATGTCAAAATATGGAATTTGCAGCATGGAGAAGTTACATATCACTCGGCTTTAGTGTCTGCGTCTATTCCTTTTTGATATTCTATTTGCAGATTTTGCTCAATCACAGGGCAAATTGCAAATGCTGATCCATATGAAAATCTGTAAAATCCATGTAAAAAAGACGTGCATTTCGATGTGGTTTTTAGAAGCCGCATTCAGGTGGAATTTTTTTTACAGTGAATTCCGCCCAGTGGGTGTCCTGTAGTCAGTAGAATGTTCTTTAGGTCCCTTGCTGTTCTAGTTGGGTTATTTCTCACCCTTTCAGGATTCTTTGTTGCGCTCTTGGAATGATATACCAGGACGCTCCTCTGTAGAATAAGACAGTCCTGAACGTTCTCTATCTATGGGTAAAATCACAGAGGTGAGGGGGAAAAAAAACAAAAACATTATTCACAGAAAAAGCCAAAAATGCAATACCTGAAGGTCTGCAAAGCAGACACGGTCACCATAGGCACGATCGCCATAAGGCAGGCACAATCGCCACCGGCACAATCGCCGTAGGGCAGGCGCAATGGCCGTAAGCCCTGGAGATATGCAGTCAGCCAGACAATAATGTGGAGGAGCAGCTTGTTCTTGGCAGGCTAATATGCAGTCACCCACTCAACCCAGCCCATCTCCAGGGCTTACGGCCATTGCGCCTGCCCTACGGCGATTGTGCCTATGGCGATTGTGCCTGCCTTATGGCGATCGTGCCTATGGTGACCGTGTCTGCTTTGCAGACCTTCAGGTATTGTATTTTTGGCTTTTTCTGTGAATAAACTATCTATGGGTAAGAACTGGGTATCGATGTACACGCTGGACCTCAGCCTTTGTAGTCATTTCTAGGTTTATGCAGCTCTAAAACACATCATCTGAGGTCTTCTGAAAGTTGCTTACATTGAGGCATGTCTCACAGTCACCAGTCTTTCTTCAGAAGAGCAGATCTGTAAGTAACCAGGCTTTGTGTGCCTTTATTAAATGGGCAAAGCACCTGTGCAAAGAGAATTGACACAGAGATTCACTGACTTTTCCCCTTTGCACTGTGAATGATGAGTGGTACAGCTGTTTGTCTGTTTTTAGTTACATTGTGTTTGTCTATAATTGTCACTTAGATACAGAAAAAATAAGCCTTAAAAAGTTTTCCCCTCTTTTAGTTTTTATCACCTGGGAAACAGAACACGAGACTTCTGTAATGGCGCAGAAACCTTTATAATCTCTGGGAGTTAATTATGTTACACATGGCACGTACAGAATTATTGCATAAAGATTAATGCACCTTCTGAGCTTTCAAGCAGTAAATGGTTATTGCCAGAAGGTGGATGTTAGATGTTTAATGGATTCTTCAGAGATAAGTCTTCAGTATAAAAGCAAGGGGCGATAGAAGCTGAGATGCACCGATCGTTCTTACATCCATAAAATAGTCTTTAACCCCATAACAACCGCCCATACGTCTTTTTTATAGTGGCCGTTAAGGGGCTTTCTTTTTATGCAATCGCCTTCATACTGCACTGAATCGGAAGCCTGGTATGGCTGTCCCATGCGAGGGGGAGTGGGTGCTCGACTGTTGGATAACAGCCTGGCACTTGCTCAAACAGCAGGGACCAGAGAAGCCCTTTCAATGTGACCACGGTATGTCCAAAATATGTAAATATGGCCTCTGGGTCTGCCAATTACTGTAGTCTATGACACTCAGCACATTTGGCATCACAAACAGGATCAGTATTGGAGATCAGGGGTCCAACATGACAACCGGTCAGGAATGGATACTCCCAGCCGGGTCAGAGCCCCAGTGAGAGGCCCCAACGCACTTATATGTCCCACCGCCTCAGAGAGAGCTCCCGGTGTGTGATGAAGAGGCGGTGGTGCACGAGACTTGGCTAAGTTGGTCCCGAACAGACCAGGACCAGCAGCACAAGTTAGAGGCCTATACCGAGTTTGGAGCACCATCAAATGCGCAATTTTTGGATGGTGGTGAAGGTGGGCGCAATAAGGGGCTACAGTTCTATGCTGATTTTAATCTTCACAGGGATATCTTTGTGAACAAAGTGTCTGTAGCCCGCCCTGAGGCACCCCGTGAGATGCATGAGTTGCACGTGTGTGAAAAATTCTATTACATGGTGGTAAAGTGGCCTTGTGAGCTTGGGCCGCAGCTGTAAGGCAGACAGATGAGCGTAGAGGGCGGTATCCCATTAGGCCTGAATGGGACCATGAGGCTCAATACGTGGGGTCCAAGATGCCATCCCTGCAGCAGCCACCTAACTAGCAGGGGATTCCCTGGGTGGCTGCCAAATGACACTATTGGTGCCCAGGCTTGAATATAGCCTTTGAGTCTGCTAGCTAAGGTGGCCTATGAGGCTCAGCCATCTGAAGTATAGCAGTCTATTATATGATTGGTAAAAGATGGTGATATTCAAGTCCCCTAGTGAGATATAAATAAAATGATAAGCTATAAAAAAAAATCTTAATGACCCATAGAAAAGAATTATTACATTATTTAACCTGCACGGTGCACGCCATGAACAAAAATACCAAAAACATTGCGAAAATAGCTAATTTTGACTATCTTGTTTTACAAAAAAAGAGATTGAAGGTGATCAAATGTCATATGGATCAACAAATGGTACCATTAAAAAAGGACAACTCATCCCGCAAAAAAAAAAAAAAATCGTACTCAGCACCGCTGACAAAAAAAGAAGAATGATATGGGTCTTTGAATGTAGCGATAAAAAAAAAAATATTTTCTTAGAGGGCGTGAAATAAACAAAACAAAAAACCTTTATAAATTTGCTATTGACATAATCATACTGACCTTGCTTTTTTTATATATCTGAACCCAGACTGCCATGAAGAATTCTTCCACCCACAATTGGTCTCTACACATTTTCTTCATTCTACTGCTACTCCCAAATGAACCTCTCAGTATCTCCTAAGTACTAGTGCCACTTCTGTGGCCCAATAAGGTAATATTATGTCCCCTCTATGGCCCTACAAAGTGATAGTGCTCCCTCTGTGACCCCAATTAAGTAATAGCGCCTCACTGCTGTATTGACAGCATACCCTGACTCCTCCCCGTCTCCTGCACACAGTGTACTCAGGGGGAGGAGTCGGGTGGCTACGAGTGTCTCTCAGCTCTATGTGACATCGTCAGTAGATCTTCCAGCTACCCGGGTTTTGAGAGTAGCAAGCGAGTAGACGAGAAGCTGGGTCCGGCGGCGGCGCTATCACCGGGAGGTAATACAAAATAATCTTAACCGACAACTACAATTGCAGTTAAAAAGTTCATACTAGCACTGGCCTTTACAAGTAATTACTATCAAAGTTACAACTCTACCTCGACCCTGGTATGTTCCCATGAGGCGGATTTGCTGCAGATTTTCTCTGCAGACCCTCAACATGGAAAATCCACAGCATTTACAGTAGCAGCAAAGTGGGTGAGATTTCTAAAATCCTATCCATATGCTGCGCAAAAAATTGACACAAAACCCACGCGGAAATTAACATGCATTGCAGAATTTAAATCCACAGTATGTCAATTTCAGAACCGGATATGCTGCACAATCCACCTCTTCTCAATGGTGAATTCTGCAGCCAAATCAGCATTAAAAACCACTTCAAAATCTGCCCCGTTTGAACTTGCCCCAAAAGTTTATATTTGCTTCCCACTGTACAGTGCCAAATAATACTCCTATAGTGTGCCTACAAATTTCATGCAATGTCTACATTTTACAAGTATACAAATAATACCATTATATGGTGCCGTCATAATTCTGCTCTTGAATTGTTAAATAATTAGGCAATATCCACATAGTACTGTGATACAATGACCAAATATTACAATAAGTTACTCTATATTACCTCTTGTCAGGATCAGAAGATGCTGACTCGTTGTACAGGCTTGGATAAGCACACAGAAGAACAGATGAATCCCTGGAGGGCCCTGAGCCAGAAGTGGTCGCCCAGCCCCCATCTGTTACATAAATGGTGCGCAGCACAGTATATCCCCTGCATTGTATATAGATAGGCAGCATACAGCATCTCTGAAGGTAATATGTGCATTCTCAGCAGACCCCCAGAATGAGTTTTATTGGTAGGTCCTAGGTACCTCAGTCTGACTCTGCCACCATGCCACACATTGGTTTGACTTTGGCTAGATCCGGAGACCACACCCAGGAAGCCCTGGTCTTTACTCTTTAATCATAGAATGGGAAAGTTGGAAGGGATCTCCAGGGTCATCGGGTCCAACCCCCTGCTCAGGGCAGGATCACTAAATCATTCCAGACAGATATTTGTACAGCCTTTGTTTGAACACTTTCATTGAAGGAGAACTCCCCATCTCCCGTGGTAACCTGTTCCACTCATTGATCACCCTCACCGTCAGAAAGTTTTTTCTTATATCTAATTTATGTCTCCTCCCTTTCAGTTTCATCCCATTGCTTCTGGTCTTTCCTTGTGCAGATGAGAATAGGGCTGATCCCTCTGTAGTGTGACAACCCTTCAGATATTTGTAGACAGCTATTAAGTCTCCTCTCGACCTTCTCTTCTGCAAGCTAATTGTATATAGTTTATCCCTCGGCCCTGTGTACAACGTTGGCCTCACAAACAGGCTTGCCTTATTGCAAATGTTTGGTGTTACCATCAGGATGTATATATTTTACTGGTGTGTGACGATAACAGCTGGTAGTCACTTACAGGATATATATATATATATATATATATATATATAAAAATTCTAGCCAGCCTGCTACATAAACATTCCCAGATCCTTTACCGTTCCTCATAGGACATGATTGACAAACCGCTCACCATCCTGGTAACTCCTCTCTGAACTTGCTCCAGTTTGTCTATGTCTTTTTTAAAGTGGGGTGTCCAGAACTGGGCACAGTATTCCAGATGAGGTCTGACTAAGGAAGAGTAGAGGGGGATAATTACCTCACATGATCTAGACTCTATGCTTCTCTTAATACATCCCAGAATTGTGTTTGCCTTTTTGGCTGCTGCATCACATTGTTCACTCATGTTCAGTCTATGATCTATTAGTATACCCAAGTCTTTTTCACATGTGCTGCTGCTTAGCCCAATTCCTCCCATTCTGTATGTGCTTTTTTCATTTTTCTTGCCCAGATGTAGGACTTTGCATTTCTCCTCGTTAAATACCGTTATCGTTAATTCTGTTCGTCGCCGCACACTGTGCAAGCTTTTCTAGATCTTTTTGAATACTCTCCCTGTCTTCCCCGATGTTAGCTATCCCTCCTAGCTTTGTGGCAGTTGGAAGCCGTCCAATACCCGGCCCATCTGCTATTGACATTGCGGATAGGTCGCAGGTACCCGTGTCATCGCCTAGCGACAGCGTGGAAAAAACAAAGATTAAAAAAAAAAATCTGTACTGCACATGACCAACAGTGAGCCACCGCGGCCATCGACAATGCAGAAGTCAACATGTACACAGGGTTGCTGGATTTTGGATGCGAAATCCGACCTATTCGTGTGCTGCCGACCTATCCCTACCAACTGGGATATTGGCTCAGCTGTGGGGTCCCCATGCTGTTAAACCGGAAGTGTTCTCAGTAATGAGGCAACCTAATACATGTTCTCCTGTTGACTGAATGCTGGAGTTACATATATGTGATAGTTTGCGTCTCCTGGAGGTTACATCTGTTTCATATAGAATGAGGGGTTGCCATGGTAACAGATAAGTTTACTTTGCTACTAACAGTATCTTGACGTCTTACATAGCACTATATATGTAAAGCTATAGGGGGCAGACAATTTGGAGTCATTATCTTTAATATAGGGCAGCGGCTAGGGGCAGAAGGGGATATATAACTGCAGGAAGTCTTCAGAATATAATATTATTGCATGCTGTGGTGACTTATGGATGTAATATAATATCTCACACATAAGAGATATAATGGGCCTCATTTATCAAAACTCTCCAACAGAGAAACTGTTTTTGTTGCCCTAAACCCTAACCAGCCAAATTATGATGGGGCCTCCTATGGCCCCCTACATGTTAATATTACAGTTTGCAGCAAATCTGCTGCATACTTAGCCTGCTGTGCCAAATTTTAGGCCACATCCCTTTTAAGTTAGACCACTCCCATTGTATTCCCGCACAATAATAGTGCTCACTAGTGACCCCGTCTCCAAATAATAGCTGGTTACCACCTCTACATAGTGACATTGATAACGGTGCAGTTACCTCCAGTGATCACAGGTGACATAATCTCTTAACGTCACATGATATATATTTACGTCATGGAGGCATGGGCTTTGTATAGACGAGATGCTGTTTTTGATAGCCGACACCTACCTACAACAGCTGTAATCAGCTGTTAATAATTTAAATAATCCTGTCAGTTCTGACAGCGGCATTGAAATGTCTGGTTCTCTGTTGGGCAGTCCAGAGCATGCCAATCGGGTGAGTTGCTGTTCAGTTGCCATGGCAGCCTGGCACCTTCTGAAGACTGCCTGTCACAACATGATATATTGCAATACTATGGTATTGAATTATACTCTATGAGCAATCAAACAATCACAGGTTCAAGTCCCTTATGAGGACTAAAAATAAGTTTAAAAAAAAGTTTTAATTATTAGAAAAAATAGAAGGTAAAAAAGTAATTTAAAAAAACTTGAAACAAAAATAAACATTTTTGGTATTGCTGCGTCCATAAAAATCTGGACAAAGTAATGCATTATTTATCACACAGTGAATGTCATCAGTTACGCAGCACCCAAATTGCCCCTTTTTTAGTCAACCTGAGAAAAACTAAATAAATAATTATCAAAAAGTTGTATTCCAAAATGGTAGCAATAGAAACTACAGGACGTCCTGCAAAAAAAACGAGCCCAACACAACAACGTCCAGAGAAAAAAATAAAAAAAATTATGGCTGTCAGAAGATGGCAGCAGAAAATAATTGTATTTTTTTAAAAATACATTTTACTTTTTAAAATCAGTACAGCAAGAAAACAAAACAAACAAACAGTATAAACTTGGTATCGTAGTAATCGGGCTGACCCATAGAATACAGTTATCATGTCATTTGTGTACGCTGTAAAAACAAGGCCAAATATGGTGAAATTGTATTTCTTTTACATTTCACTTCCCTTTGAATTTTTTAAACGTTTTTCAGTACGTCCCGCAAAAAACGGGTGAAGTGGGTGGGAGAACCTTTATTACATAGAGTATGCCGTGATTTTTCCTCCGCTCGCGGAGTACACAATCCATATCTGCAAGTGTGAATGAAAACGCAAGTTAATATGCTTTTCAATGTCCACATTTTGCCGCTGATCCTCCGTGCAGATTTCCAATTGCGGATTCCCCAATTGGAATCCGCCCATGTGCAGCTGGCCTTAGTTGGAGCACCAGTGTTGCATTCAGCTGTTCATGGATGTGCAGCGCCTGTTGGTCAGAATGATTCCTGACATCCTCCTCTGACCCCTTTCAGCGACGAGTTGTTTCCTTCCACAGGATCCCCTTTCACTAGATGTTTTCATGCCATTCTCTGTATGTTCATGAAAAACCCCGGTCGGTAGTGAAATCCTGGCTACTCTAGTACCAATGACTGGGCCTCGTTGGAAGTCGCTCAGATCGCTGGATTTTTTCATCTAATGTGGATTCACACTAAAACTGATTCACGAAAAACTTGTCACATGATTTATGCTACACTCCGGGTCACGCGAAGCGCCAATTATGAGAGGACTGGGGGCTCCTAGTGCTTATAGACACCCGACCGTAAGGCTGCAGCTGACACCTCGGTGGGATTCTCTTCAGAGGATTTATTTGGGGGTGATGATGACATCTCATCGAGCTCCCAGATCTCTCCATAAAAACTAATTAACCTTTCATATTCTGCTGTGTGCTTCTTGAAGCCATTATCACAGATGGCCTCATTACCATCTTTTATAGCCCTCACTAACGGGGCTTCTATGATGCAGAAGAGGAATGTAGTGCTGCAGAGTCTGTATCACACATGACAGGCTTATATACACAGCTCAGTAGACAGTATCTCATATGATAGGCTTAGATACATCATCTTGCCTGGCTACGTCCTGTGGCTGCAGTGCTTGTTGGAGGTTGTCTTCCTCTTCTTGCAGGTAGATTAGAGCCGGGTGTAATTAATGTTGCATCATGGGAGCTTTGTTAAATGAACATAATAATGATTTTCGAGCGCATTCACCTTTCCTTCCCTGCAACGTCTCGCATTTCACTTTTTGTCTTCTGATGGAGCCATAAAACACCATGAACAATGTCAGATCCTGCTCTTCCAGAGACTCCTGATTAGATTTTATTGTGCGCCTAATGATGCCGCATTAATTAAACCTGACAGATCATGCGCTGCCCGCTATAGAGAGCCGTGAACAGGCAGAAGAGTCCAGGAGCTCAATAACTAAAACTAAAGTAAAAGTTTACAATGCTTCCCCATACAGCAGATTCTGTCAACTTATACTGTACTGATCCTGAGTACCCTGCTGTACCGCCTCTAGTTTGGATACAAGATGTGATACAGGTGTGTATGGAGGCTCTAGTACCCAGTTGTATCGCCTCTAGCTTGGATAGAAAATGTGATACAGAAGGGCATGGAGGTTCTGTATGGTATCCTGCAGCATATCACTCCATATTTGCCATAACTGTAGCCTATAGATCATGTAAACTCGTAGGCTGTAGAAGTTGGCGTCCCAGATGGTTCCATACATGTTCTGTTGGTGATAAATCTGGTGACCAGGCGGCAACGGAAGTGTGACAGTGTTGTGGGGGCTTCCTGTGACCCCCCCCCTTGTGTGTGCGTCTGAGCATTATCCTGCTGGAAGCCGCCATCAGAGGAACACATGTGACTGCAGGATGTCCTGAACATATCGCTGAGCTGTTATTGTCCCTCGTACCACTACTAGGGAAGACCGACTGTCATATGTGATGCCCCCCCAGACCATCATACCAGCAGGGGGCAGTGTGCCACTCTACAGCAAAGGCAGGATTGAGGCACTCACTCCTAGGTCTCCAGACATGAACACAGTCGGCGTCAGCAGAATAGTGAGTGCAGCTCTGGAGTAACTCAGGATCAGTACAGGATAAATAATGTATGTACACAGTGACTCCACCAGCAGAATAGTGAGTGCAGCTCTGGAGTAACTCAGGATCAGTACAGGATAAGTAATGCATGTACACAGTGACTCCACCAGCAGAATAGTGAGTGCATCTCTGGAGAAGGTTGGGTGTGTGAGAGCTCTGCAGGATCCAGGGTGTGGTACCAGTAAGAGGTAAGCTTACCCAGCAAAGTCTTCAGCTGCTGGGCTTGCACCAGCCATGGAGCCCCGGACCTCCTCCCTCCGGCCTCAGTCGGGGGGAGGGAGGACTGCACCCCAGGAGGGAAGAGCATCAGTTCAGAGTGGCAGCAACGTCGCCCTGACTCCCCTAGAGGAGAGTAAGATGACTCGCAGCCAGAGGAAGAGAGTGGAGGATCATGCGGCAAAACAACGTTTGCAGGCAAGTTGGACTGGGGGGACTCGCAACCCCTTTTACCTGCTCCCTTTGTGATAAATACACGGGACCACTTCTTGTTATTAAACTTATTTTATTGGAAAAAACATACACTTGTTTTATGCTGGCATAAATTTGTGGGTAGGGCACAGCTTTATTTATAACCTTAACTGATCTTTCTTTCTTCCCATGCCTACCCAACTACTTATTAAAATTGCTAACTTTTAACTTCCGTCAAGGCGTGAGAAAGCCCATGATGGCCTGTCCACGCCCTCACTTCCCCAGCTGGCATGGAAAGTCCACTATTACCGCCAACCGCTGTGACAACTTAACCAGATTAGCTCTTTGACCACGAACAAAAACCCCTTTTCCCCCCCTCCGCTCAGAGGGCGGGCGGGCGTCTTCTCTCTTCTTTTACTCCATGTGAACTGAACGCTCCTCTTCCTCCTAACTCCTCTTTCCTGTTCTAGCTCCTCCTACCTACTCCGGTCGCTTTCTTACCTTTTCCTGTCCTAACACACGCCCCCCAGTCCCTTGCTCCCTCGCTAGTTGCTTTGTAGCTATCTAGACTGGGGGGACTCACAACCCCTTTTACCTGCTCCCTTTGTGATAAATACACGGGACCACTTCTTGTTATCAAACTTATTTTATTGGAAAAAACATACACTTGTTTTATGCTGGCATAAATTTGTGGGTAGGCCACAGCTTTATTTATAACCTTAACTGATCTTTCTTTCTTCCCATGCCTACCCAACTACTTATTAAACTTGCTAACTTTTAACTTCCGTCAAGGCGTGAGAAAGCCCATGATGGCGTGTCCATGCCCTCACTTCCCCAGCTGGCATGGAAAGTCCACTATTACCGCCACGAAGGATGCAGCCTACCTACGCTGCACTCCACCCCCCACATGCCAGCGACAGGGCTGCCTCGACCCCATCCTGCAGCCCCGAAAGGAATGTGTCCATTCCTATGTCGCTCAAATGGACTCCATCCCTCCTCCACATCCCTGGCACCTTCTTCTCCAACTCCCAATGCCTTATGGCTACCCCCCCTATAGATTTTACAAATTTCGAAATTTTAAAATTGACGCTCTTCCTAACCCTGTCAATAGCTTCTACATCTCTCGCCTCACTCCACACTCTCCTGGCAACTATGTCTGACCATACTATAATGGCCTTCTCGAAGAACCTTCTGAACCGCAACATGTCTTCCTTCATAAGTGCAACCAGCTCCGCAACTTTTACCCTCCCCAAGTTGTTTCCTCCTGCATGAATGACTAAGATCACTTTTCCTTGTGACCACCTGCTGACACACAAAATCTTGTGTAGCAGCCTGGCCCATTGCAGTCCTCTTACACCATGCCATTTTACTTGGGCCTCTTTCAGACCCAGGTTCCTGCCAATAGGCCTGGTCCCGGCTCTTTTCTCTGCCCAATGTATAAATGAATGTCCCACCACCCATATTGTCCACTCCGAACCTGAAACGTAAAACACAACAGGAAGACAACCAGCAGTTAACTTCAATCAACACTTATAAAACCCGCAGATCTGGTCAGACATACGACTTGTACGCCTCCGACCTCCAGCGGCCGACACGTTTGACTTCCTCTACCCTCAACCCGCATGGAAATGCCGACGTCGCTGCACCGATCCTGAAGGAATGGGTGCCAAACTCACTGGGCTCAAAGCCTAACCTCCGAAGGCATGCACGCATGACCGCCCCAAACTGAAACTTAGTTAACGGGGACCCGGAGGAATGCACGAACAACTGTCCCGTTCCGCTGTGCCTCGCTACAAAGTTTTTTAACAGTAAAACCGGGCACGACGCTGACCCTAACGCCGCTATGCGCAGCCATTCGCCCGCGCCGTACACGTCCGTCTTAGATTTACGGATACGTAGTTTAACATCCTCCTCGCCGCACAAAGCATCCGCAAAAAGCAAACCCCCCCAGCTTCCTTCTGCTGGGGGATACTAATTCGCCCAGTCTTAGCGCCGCGAAAAATGCTAGAGAAAACGCGACCCGAAAAAGCAAAACTTCTCCTTCTCCTTTGCAAACCAACTCCAAAACGCTCAGCATCGCATTCAACAGCTCAAACGTTATTGGTCGCCTGTCGTCTCTTGATGACTTCTCCTTCCTCCAACCTTTTATGATTTGTCCAAAGACAAATTCTTTTGTAACGTCGCGGCGACCGTGCAGGCGCAACAAAAATGCGATTGCCGACAAATGATTGCGCGCCGCGTCTGCCGACGCGCCTTGCTTCCGCAGTTCTGCTAGCGTGTCCAGCGTTACCGCGCTCGCTTGCGCTTTATCGGGGAAATGACCCCCTGCAGTAGCCATCCATGCTTTTCAAATAGCATTATAGCGTTTCCACGTCGATTCCGCAACCGAATTACGAATCAGAGTTAGGAGCTCTCTTCTATTATCTCCCATAAAAACGATGGGCAACATACCCCCTTGACATCCGCTGTTGGGTGAAGTTCCCTGAATCTCTCCATCTGGAAACGAGAAAGAGCGTCAGCCGTATTATTTTTTGTTCCGGGTACATGTCTCGATTTCAGCTTGATATTATATTGCAAACATCTCAAAACCAAGTGGCGTATCACAGCCAAAACCAAAGGAGATCGGGATGATTGTTTGTTCACCGCTGTCACCACTGCTTGGTTATCCGACCAGAAGCAAATGCTCTTGTTTTCCAAAACCGAACCCCAGATCTCCACAGCCACCATCAATGGGAAAATTTCCAGCAGCGTTATGTTTTTAACCCACCGTTTTACGATCCATTTTACCGGCCATGGTGCATTGCACAAACTGTTCTCCAAAATCACGCCGAAGCCCCAAGAACCCGACGCGTCCGCAAAGAGGCAAAGCTCCTCATTTGCCATCTCCACTGACTGACAAAAAACCTGTCCGTTGTACGCCCGGAGGAAGACTTGCCACACGTGTAAGTCTGCTCGCATGCCCTTCGTCACTCTGACAAAGTGATGCTGCTCTCTAACTCCTGCCATTGCCAACGACAGCCGCCTGGCAAACGGGCGGCCCATCGGAATGACCCGAAACGCAAAATTTAACAAGCCTAACAGCACTTGTAGCTGGTGCAGTGTAACTTTCTTTGAACTGCCGACCCGCTTTACTTCTTGCAGCAGCCTTGCTACTTTTTCCTCCGGTAGGCGGAAAACCATCTCCTCTGTATCAATTTCGATACCCAAAAACGTTAGACATGTGACCGGACCGACGGTTTTCTTGCGTGATAGTGGCACTCCCGCTTTATCCATCAATTCCTGAAAAGAGGACAGTAAAAACCCGCATACGTCCGAGTCCGCGGGCCCGACGAAAAGAAAATCATCCAAATAGTGCAGTACCGATCGCATGCCCGTCTCATATCGCAGCATCCATTCCAGGAAAGAGCTGAACACTTCAAAATAATAGCATGAGATGGAACATCCCATCGGAAAGCACATGTCCACGAAATATAGGCCGTCTAGGCGGCAGCCCAATAGGTGAAAACAATCCGGATGCACCGGCAGTAGCCGGAAAGCTGACTCGATGTCAGCCTTTGCCAATAGCGCACCGCTACCCGCCTGACGGACAAGGCAGACCGCCCTATCGAAAGAAGTATACGATACGGCTGTCTGGTCCTTAGAGATGCCGTCGTTAACGGATTCACCCACCGGGTAAGATAAGTGATGGATGAGCCGGAACTTGTCCAATTCCTTCTTTGGTACGAGGCCCAACGGTGAAACTCGCAAGTTCTCGAATGGCGGCTCCCTGCTTTAAGTAGGCTTGCTTCCAGTCTCCTGTGGTACTTGTCTAACCACCCCTCCAGGAACTGGGCGTTCACTGGAGTTTCCCCCGGGCGCAGGAGTCCCAGGAGGGGCGTTTTGCCTCTGTCGCCGGAAGCACCGAACCGCTGCGTGTGAACCCCCGCAAAAGGAACATTCGTGCCGAAATTTGCACGCGGCAAGAAACCGGCAATTCCCCTCATTAAATGACCAGCAGGACCCCAAGGGCTTGTGTGCCACGGGTGCCTGTTGCCCACTTCCGGCTCCCGTGGAACTACCTTGAAAGGGTAACTTCGTCGGTTTTTGCGCCAGAATCAGCTGGATCCAGGCATCCGTCGCCTTCGTTGCCCAGCTAACATCTTTTATACCCGAAATGCGACGACGGAAATCCTCATCGTAGCGCCACCATGCTGAACCACCGTGCAGCTTGTAGGCGCTATGAATCATATTTATATATACCAGCAACTCCGGTCCTTTGAGCGGCTGATGCTGGCATATCACGTGAGCCAGGGTCAACATGGCTTGTAGCCAGTTACTGAAAGTTTTTGCTATTTTAGGCTTTTTGTCGCTTCCCCGTTCCGAAAAACGCTCTTTGTCGACTGCGACATGTTCCACCGACAGAAGCGACCAAATATCCACATATAATCCATTCCTTATTTTCTCCACCGTCTCCTCCGAGAGGCCCACACCCAGGGGGGCCATGCTACAGAAAAGTGAATCCGAAAACCGTAAACCATCTTTTACCGACTCTTCGCTTTTCCCGCTCGCCACCGCTGACGAGTACCCGGGAGCGTGAGCCACATCACCAACCCCGGGCGAGCCCCCGCTCCCCGGATGACCATAGGACACTGTTGGCCCTTTTCCTTTATCAAAATCATTCACCAGCGCTCTCAGCGCTACCATAAAATTATTCAAATTCCCGGGCAACATGTCACCCCAAACTCTCGCACATGATGACTCACCCTCCAGTTCGTCCTCCGGCCTTGCCGAGGGAAAGGACGGGTCACTCGGTCTAATTTGACACTGCAACGGGCTGGCCACCGCGTGTCATACCAAGTCCCTATTACGGGCGACACCACGGGGCAACGGTCTATAGCCGTATGATGCTGTGGTGGCCGCGACTGGTTCGCTCCTGCTGCTGCGGACGGCCCGCCTATCATCTGTGGAGGAAGCCGGTGGAGATGGTAAAGCGTACCGCGTAGCCCAAGCAGATGCCACCTGGCTGCTACGCCTGTTGCTTCTATGCACCACTTCAGTTCGCCTGCGATCCTTGCCAAACGGGAACTCCTCGCGGCCTGCGCAAAACTCCCTTGAATCTGCTGACGACGAACTGCCCTGTCTAACCTCACTGCGCCTGCCCTTGCCCACTAAAGTCTTCTCCACCTGCCGGTGCTCCGATCCTCTCGCTGTCCTGCTGCTAGACCCCTGGCTACAGGGCGTGTATCTTTCCCTTCCACCCCTTATCAGCCCCCCCCCAAACTGCTCCCTCTATGCTGACTCATGTGTCCTATGCTGGCTCAATGTAGCGACATGCCGCCGTGGTGGAGTGCCCCTTATTTCAAAGTAGGAGCCCCGGGGCGAGTTTGAAGCAGTGCTAACTGCGCCTTCCTCCCCCCCCCCCTCGCAGCCCTGCGCTTTCCCGCCATATGCCTACTCCCCTTCTCTATACCCAGCCTTGCTCTCTTACTAATTTTCCCCCCTATTTATTTTGCTGTCATCGTCCGCGCTGCTGAGGGACTCGCTCCCGCAGCTTTCACTCGTCTCCCTCCGCCCAAGAGTCCCAGCGCCAGAACTCTTTCCAGCCCGCGGATCCATCCGCCCTCCGCCGCCGCGGCGCGAGGTCCGTACCACCTCTCCTTCTGTCGCCCGTCGGACAGCCGCAGGGCAAACCCTTCCCGCGCTGGACTTACCCCGCCTGGATACCAGCGCTCCGCTACCGATCAGTCCCGAATTTTCGCCAGTGTTCGCTACGGCGCCGCTAACATTCGCGCCCTGGCTGCTTCCCGCCAATATGCGCTGCGACCGCGCTCCGCCACCGCCACTTGCTCTTGCAAGTCTCGGGCTCACATTCTGGCCCCCCTTCTTCGCGGCTGGACTCGGGCTCAGCCTGGCAGGGGGGATTCTCCTCCTCTGGGGTCTTCCGCGGGGCTCACTATTCTCGGCTTGTACCGGAGGGTCCCTTCCAGCCCCGGCTTCTCCAGTCGGCATCGCTCTAACTTCAGCGGCCATTCTCATCAGCCATTCCGATCCCTGGCTGGCAACCGCCTCTTTGATTTGTAGAATAAGCTGCTCCATAACGATTTCTTCCTAGCTGTCCTCCGCACGTCTTCTCTCTTCTTTTACTCCACGTGAACTGAACGCTCCTCTTCCTCCTAACTCCTCTTTCCTGTTCTAGCTCCTCCTACCTACTCCGGTCGCTTTCTTACCTTTTCCTGTCCTAACACACGCCCCCCAGTCCCTTGCTCCCTCGCTAGTTGCTTTGTAGCTATCTAGGCTGATCGCAAGGAGGGCGAGTCTGTAACGGATGTGGCAACCCGTATTGCCAAGTACATGAAGGACTTTGGGCATGTCGGGAGGCAGCTGAATAAATATAGGCAGGAGCTGCACGCTGCCCACTATGATGCGGAGCGGGCCAGATCTCGCACCAGGAAGTTAGCCATATCGCGGCAGATTGAAGCCTGTGAGGAGGCCATTGACTTTTATGAGGAAGAAAGGGAAAGGATTCTGCAAAGAAGTGGGCCTTGCAAAGAGAAACTGTTAAACAACGAGAGGTTTAGCAAAATGGCGTCTGTGAGCAGTTGTGGCATTAAAGAGCGCTCTGCCAGGTGCTCAAGCAGCAGCAGCTCGGGAGAATCAGACAGTGCTGAGGATGGGCGAGCTGGGTGCTCTGGTGAGCAGCAATCGTCGCTGCCAGGTGGGACTACTGGGCCCAGCATCCCAGCTGAACAGATCAGCCTGCCCCCCACATCGGGCGAATCTGACCAGGAGGACACTGTTGACAGCTGCAGTAGCAGTGGAGAGAGGGCGCTGATAATGCGGCAGATACAGCTGCAAGAGTCCCCAGAGAGGCTGCAGTCCTGCTACTTTGGAAAGGATCTGCCCCTGGAAACCTCAAGCAAGAAGAGGAGGAAAAAGGAAAAAACATATATTCAAGAAAAGTTCGTCTATGTCACCAAGCACTCTAGTTTGGCTGAAAAGTCAGACCGGGGTGGTAACCCTGAGCTCCTAGTCCCGGGCTCTGTGGTGGGTCCGGTGCAGGGGACTGGGGAAGAGAGGGTTAATGCGGCCCAAAACTCCAAGCCCGCTTGTGCTAGTAGTGGGAATGGAGGAGTAAAGGAGGTGGAGAAGAGCGTTGGGAAAGCGAAGAGTCGCGGCCAGTCCAGAGGTGCTGGTGCTGTCGGTCACGTCCCAGTGGGAGGGGGGCGTGATCCAGCGCCAGGTCCCACGGGTGGTGGCTTAGCTGTCCCCCCTGTGTCCCTAAAGCGCCTTTCCGGTGCAGAGGGGGCGCAGTGGGTGGTAGCTGGGTCTGCCGATCCTCCCACACACGGTAAACATCCTTCTTCTGCTGCTGGAAGGAAAATTGGAGGAACTACAAATCCAAGAGTGGCTAAGGTGGGCGGAGCTACAGCCACCAATGTCAAAAGAAATGTTGAAGTACATCTTCAGCCACCCACCGAAGGTGCCATGGACTTGCCCTCAGGGCATAAAGGGAAATTTAAGAGTAAAGGTAACATGGGTCCTGGTCCAGCAGCCAATGGAGAAGTGAGTGAGGTAATGGATGCGGCTGTTGGTACCCCTGCTGCCCCTGTTCCTGCAGGAACAGGTGTCCCCGGTTCCCCGGCTAGTATGCCACCTTTTGTACGGGTGGGTGGGACTTCGGAGGGTAGTCAGGGGGTGGGTCAGGATCCAGTCACCCCTCCAGCGGTGACAACAGCTGGTAGAAGTTATGCCAGTGTCGCCGCTGGAGGGAGGGGGGATGCGTCCTCCTTGTCTTTGGGCTCTGGGGACGGCGGTTTGCAACGGCGCCTACTGGAGGCCTTGAGGAGGGGGGAGAGCTCGATGAATGTAGGGGGCAGAGTTGTGGATTTGTCTCTCTGGGTGGAGAGACATGGTCTTGTGCCTTCCGAGAACAAAGGGGGGAGACCGTCTGGTCCCTGCCGACAACCGGGCAGGACATTGGCCGTAGGAATGTGGCTCGTCTTCAGTGGAGAGGCAATGACGCGTGCCCATCCAGGAGGAGGCTCCAGGGGACAGGGAGCTGGATGAGGAGGTTAGGAGGATCCAAAGGGAAGAGGATGCCACTTATTCAGATTCTTCCCACTATGAAAGTGTGGGTGAGGGCAAGGATGAGTGGCAAAAGAAAAAGCATAAGCAGGGCTGCAAGAAAATGAAAAAAAGGGAAGGGAAATCTTCCCCTGCAACGGGCCAGGTGCAGGAAGGCAATCCAAACTCTCATCTTGTTGGGCTCTCCAACAGGTACCAAGCTCTCTCGTCCTCGGAGGAGGCAGAGGGAGAGGTGCCTAGGACAAGCGTGGGGCCTACAGGGGGTGCTGAGCCTTCCTCTTGTGGGGGTTTGGTGACCTCCAGGGGGAGGGCTGGCCCAGAGCCCAGTGGCAAGGAGGACGAGGTCGAGGAGCCCCTTGCCATGGACCTTTCAGTGTCCAAGAAACGTGGCAAGGGGTCATCCTCAGACCCGGATGAGAAGGGGGGTGGGAAGAAGAAAGCCATCTAACTCAATCACCAATGATGGCGGCACCCGCTCCGTTGACGCTGGCATCCATTAATGTTGCCAGCATTAAATCTGATATGGCTAGATTTGCGGCCTTTGATTTTCTCGGCCGTGTTGAAGCTGACATTTTGTTTTTGCAAGAGACCAGGCTGCCAAATTTGGCAGCTGTGCATAAGGCAAGGAGGGAATGGAGGTCTGGTCCATCTTACTGGTCTCTTGCGGCCGAGCCATATAGCGGAGTGGCGGTACTTTTTACCGCAGCGGTTGAATGCCGACGGGTTATTGAGTTAGAAATAGGGAGGTGCCTGATCCTGGATGTTCTCCTGAAGGGACAAGAGCTTCGGCTAATCAACATCTACGGTCCCCAAACCAAGCGGGACCGCAAAGATCTCTTTATGAGGATCAAGCCGTACCTTTTTACCAGTCGGCAGGTGATCTTTGGGGGTGACTTTAACGCAGTCACGAGGACCCGTGACAGGGGAGGCTCCCTAGGTAAGCTGACTTATGATAGCGTCGCGCTTAATAGCATAGCTAGCGAAGCTCGCCTGGTGGATGTCCACATCCGGCACACCCCAGGCCACGCGGGTTTCACCTATTATAGAGGCGAGTGCAGGTCTAGAATAGACAGGTTTTATTTGAAGGAGGAAGCCATCTCTTCACAAGTTTCTGTTGTTGAGGTGGAATTCTCCGACCACTGTCTGATTTTGTTTTCCCTGAATGTTGCAGAGACCTCCCGGATGGGTAGAGGCTTATGGAGGCTGAATTCATCACTCCTGGAGGAAGCAGAGATAAGACAGTCCTTTGAGGATTTTCTGCAGAGCCAGGTACCATTACTGGATCTTTGTAGCAGTAAGTCAGAGTGGTGGGAGATGCTCAAGATCAGGGCGGCGAGGTTCTTCCGCCAGCTCTCTAGCCTCAGGAGCCTGAGTAAGTACCGTCTTTATCAGGGCCTGAGGAGGAAACTCGAACATCTCGTCTCGACTGGAGGTAGCCGCGAGGATATCTCCAAAGTGAAGTCTTTGCTCAAAGGGTGCCAGTATAATAGGCACGCATCTTTGGTTTTTGAGAGGGACTTCGGGAAGTACCACTCGCCCGGCCTACAGAAACTGCAAGATGTCAGTGAATCGTAAAGTTGTCACTGGACTGATCGATGGTACGGGATCTCTGAACAGGTCCAGATCAGGGATTCTGGAAGTCATCAGATCCTTCTACTCGCACCTTTTGAGAAAGAGGGATCTAGATCGAGACGTGATGTCGGCTTTCCTGGCTGAAGCTGTTCCTGAGCCAGAGGATGACATCTCCCTTAATGTTTTGACAGAGGAGATCAACATAGAGAAAGTTAAACTGGCGATTGATGGGCTTGCGCTCAAAAAATCGCCAGGACCGGATGGCTTAACATCCGAGTATTATAAGACCTTCAAGGACCTCTTGAGTCCCCTCTTGACTGAGGTGTTTAATGAGTGTCTTTCCTCGGGCACTCTGCCTAGGTCAATGAGGAGGTCAGCTTTGATCCTTCTGTCAAAGGGTAAAGACTCGAGCCGTATTGAGAACTGGCGTCCCATAGCGCTTCTCAATACGGACAGGAAGGTTCTGGCAAAAGTGCTGTTTAATCGGCTGGTCAAGTTTGCACCCCGGCTCCTCTCGGGCGCCCAGCATTGCTCTGTTCCAGGCCGTAGCACCTTTAGTGCTGTTCTAGGTGTCCGGGAGGCAGTGGAGCAGGGTAGGGCTGGTCACTGGGAGGGGTACCTGCTGTTCTTGGATCAGGCCAAAGCGTTTGATCGGGTTAATCACGAGTACCTCTGGTCTGTTCTTCTGAGATATGGCCTGCCAGTGGGGTTTGTCAATTGGCTCAGGACATTGTACGCGGGGGCTGAGACTTTCCCGCTTGTGAACGGTTGGGTCGGCCACCCATTTGAGGTTGGGTCTGGCGTCCTTTGAGCCCCTTGCTGTACGTGTTTGCCATTGATCCTTTCCTTAGGAGGATTGATGGTGGGCCTATGGCGGGGGTCGGGATGGATCGGGTGGTGCCGGAAGCCACCCTCAGGGTGGCAGTGTACGCTGATGATGTCACCGTCTTTGTGTCCTCGAGGGGGGAGGCAGAGTACGTGATGGCAGAGGTGGATCGCTACTCGGAAGCATCCGGGTCCGGCATCAACTGGGATAAGTGCGAAAGTCTCTGGTTAGGAAGGGGAGATCCTACATTTAGTCTCCCGGACACCCTTCCAGTGCCCCAGGACTCGGCTAAAGTTCTCGGCATCAAATTTGGCCGGGGAGATTACCCCATGCAAAATTGGGTGGTCAGGCTTGATGGTGCCACTCAGAAGGTGGCCCAGTGGAAGGGTTGGTCTTTGACCCTTCGGGAAAGGGTTAACCTGATGAAAACATACCTGCTCCCTTTATTCATCTACCTGGGCAGCGTATGCATTTTGCCAGAGCCTCTCTGGACCCGGGTCTACAACCTGTTCTTCCTAATGTTGTGGGGAAACAGGTTGAACCTTATTAGGAGAGATGTCACGTACCGCACGAGGAGACTAGGGGGGTTATCTATGGTCAACCCCGTGGTGTTTCTCATAAACACCTTTGTTAAGATCAACATAGGCAACCTCTGGCAAGAGACAGCTCCTCCGTGGGTATTCTCCTGTTGGGGATGGCTTCGGCCTTTCTTCCAGGAATGGGAGACAGGAGGGCGAGTGAAGGACCTTCGCACGCCGCACGGGCATCTTCCGGCTTACGCTACTGTGGTTCTGAAGGGGATACGCCGGTGGGGTCTGGGGATGTGGGAGATCAGAACTCTGTCGAGGAAACTCCTCGATAAGAGGGTTCTGTTGACCCATTTCCAGAAGCCCCTGGCGCTCAAGGACTGCCCAAGTCGGGACCTGGAGGGAGGGTTACATTTATTGGATTCTGACAGGATCCCCTTGAAGTTTTGGGACTTGACTTGGTGCTGTTTCCACGGGAGACTGTATGTAAGGGGAAACTTGAAGAGCAGGCCTCTGACTGACAGGGGTTGCCCCCGCCAGGAGTGCAGCAACGTGCTGGAAAGCATGGAGCATTTCCTGCTTCAGTGTCCCTTTAATACAGAGGTATACAATCGGGTGGGAGCCTCCATTGGTTGGCCCAGGTTGGCACGCCTCTCTTATGCGGAATGGGTCTATGGGGCATTCAGGGACCTTGGTGGCAGGGACCGGTGCACTTTATTCTTAGTCAGCCTAGTGGTCAGGTTTCACACTTTGAATGCACGGTGTCTAGTTTCAACGGAAGAGAAAATCCTCCCCCCGGATGAGGTGAATAGAAACATCCTGGGTGACCTGGTGAAGGTGCGCTCTCTGGATTATGAGAGGCTGGGCACGACTAAGGCCTCTCTCCTATGGAGAGGGTTTGTCTTTCGTTAGGGACAGTTTTCTTATTGTTAGGGTCTTTTTAGGGACAGAATAGGGAGAGGTAGGGACAGTTTCTCTGAGGGTAAGTTTTAGGGAAGGAGTAGGGACATTGTAGGGACAGATTAACTATAGGGATAGTTTTTTCTCTATTTGGTCGGTGCCCGGCTTATCATATCCAGTCCTGGTGGAGGGCTGTGTGTGACACTAGTAGAGTTTTTGTTTTCGGTCAAAGATAAAGTATGTACGGCTGCAGGTAACTGAACCTTAGGCTTTCGGGTATTAATGTATAGTGTTGGTTTGTAGTTATGTAGTATGAGATGTTATACGTTTTGTTTCGTTTATAGGGTTAGGGGTTATAGATAGGTTGGGTGGGGGCTTATTGGGGGGAGGGGAGGATTTATGCCTCAGCCGTAGCTTGACACGTCACGGACAATGAACATTGGGCACGGACTGTTGGTGCGGCGTGGCCCTCAGGCTGCGGCGGGCAGAGCGTGTATTCTGGTGCAGCTTGGCTCGTCCTGGACATAGACATTGAGCACGGACTTGGGATGCAGGCGTGGTTCCCAGGCTGCACCATAGGGGTTTTGTTTGGGGTGTGTGGTGGTTTTGTCTGTTTATAGGTTTAGTTTAGGATTATGTAAGGGTTTATTCTTTAGGTGGTGGGCATCACAAAAAAAATAAAAAATCATAAAAAAACAAAAATTACAAAAAATTACAAAAAAAAAAGGACCAAAAAAAGGGTATTGGGTTGTTCTTGTTATTATTATTACTTTTTGTTGTTAGTACTATTGTTATTATTATATAATTGTTTTGGTGTGGAATTTTCGTTTATTAGTCAAGTTTTCTTTCTTCCTTTTTGGGATTTCAGGCTGGATCCTGTGAGTTAGGGATGTTCTCTTACATGTGGGTATATTGTTATATGTAGTATGTAGTGGTGAGTATGAGTGAGTGTAGTTTTGGAGTGCAGGTTGGTGTAGTGTGCTGTGTGTATTGTTTGGACCAGTTGGACCTTTGGCTTTTGTTCCTTTGTCCTGAAGTAAGGCAAAGTACAGTTAATATAAGTGATAATTTGTTTTTGTTTTATGTTTATGTCTTATGCCAAGTGAGCGATATTTATGTTCTGTTTATTGTAATGTTTTTCACTTTTATAATAAAAAAGATCTACAGGATGTAACACAGGAGCAGTACAGGATAAGTAATGTACGTACACAGTGACTCCACCAGCAGAATAGTGAGTGCTGCTCTGGAGTATAATACAGGATGTAACTCAGGATCAGTACACGATAAGTAATGTACGTACACAGTGACTCCACCAGCAGAATAGTGAGTGCTGCTCTGGAGTATAATACAGGATGTAACTCAGGATCAGTACACGATAAGTAATGTATGTACACAGTGACTCCACCAGCAGAATACTGAGTGCAGCTCTGGAGTATAATACAGGATGTAACTCAGGATCAGTACAGGAGAAGTAATGTATGTACACAGTGACTCCACCAGCAGAATAGTGAGTGCAGCTCTTGGGTATAATACAGGATGTATCCCAGGATCAGAATTGTATGCAAAGACCCCCAGCGTTAAGGTTGAATTTGCAGGTAATAAAAATTCGCAAACTTGTTGGAGATGTTGGACGCCACAAGACAAGTTGATTATGAAGATGGAGAGTGTTGACCTGCTGTAAACAAGGTGAAGAACAAGCTCGGGTTCTCAGATTGGGAATATAACATATTTGAATGTAAATGCTGAAGAGGATGAAACAGACGAATGAGGCGTGGTGAACCTCACGTCTCAGTTATGGTAATTCTCAGAATGTGATGTATTCCATCTAAAAGCAATAGCCCACATTCAAGAACAGAGAGCCCTTCCCAGTACACAGAGCAAGTGGATTGCGGCCCCCACTCATATAGGTTCCTTGCAGAGGCCTCCTGTAAATATATTAAAACATCCGTTGACCTCCAGTCCATTCCTATTGCCCATATAGAGGACACAGGTAGCAGAGTTAGGATTCAGTGGAATGAGTGATTGTTCTGCTGCACTGATGAGTGATATGTAATCAGATCAAGGCTACACACAATGTACAGGATCCCTTATGTAAGGTGTGAGACGTTCTTAACCATCATGCACTGCTTCCATATATTTAAAGTCTTTAACCCCTTAAGCACTGGGCCATGTTTTTTGAGTTCTTTCTCATTTTTGTTTTTCTCCTCCCAGCTGTGAATAAAATCATAACTAATTTAGTTTTCCGTCATTGTTTAGTTCTATTCAGTGTACTCCTGTATATATACTGAAAAACTTCCCAAAAATTCTAAATGGAGTAAAATGGGAAAAAAATATCTTGGGGGGAGGGGTGGGGGTGTTATGGTTTATGCACTGCAGCAGAAATGGCATAACTTAATGCTGGGGGTCAGTACGGTTATGCCGATAACAAGCTTATGTCTTTTTTTTGCTGTACAACTTAAAAAAAAAATAAAGTGCAGTATATTTTTTTTATTTTTACCACCATCTTCTGACAGCCATAATGTTTTTAGCTTTCTGTTACTGTAGCTGCGTGAGGGCTCGTATTTTGTAAGACGTCCTGTGGTTTCTATTGATGCCATTTTGGACTGCTTACAACTTTTTGATCGCTTTTTATTACAATTTTTTTCTTGAGGTGACCAAAAAAAGCACAATTCTAGTTTTTTTTTCTGACGTGCACAACTCTCAGCAAACCCTTCAGTTAAAAAATCAACACAGCCTCCCGACATGTTTCACCACAAATGTTACGTCCTCAGGGGAAAAGGGCTATATAGACTCATAGACGGGTAGAGTTGGAAGGGACCTCCAGGGTCATCGGGTCCAACCCCCTACCCACTGCAGGATCACTAAATCATCCCAGGCAGATATTTGTCCAGCCTTTGTCTGAAGGCTCACGAGCCAGCCGGCACTCCCAACAATTCAGTAGACATTGGCAGGTACCCAATCTAAATTAGAGGTCAGATCTCCACAAATAATAATGATTAGTGTCCTTGATGGACAGATTCATGTACCTATTTGAGCCCCAATGCAGTAAACGCCAATTGTTATTCGATGTGCCAATCACAGCACTCTGATAGCAAGCGTCAAATATAGCTAGGTTTTCACATCACAGCGCTGTCACTGCAAGTGACAATAGCAAATAATTGAGAAGACTTCCCCCATTTGGTGCCCATGCACCCGGCACATGTATTCTGGCGTATGCCCATGGTTCATCGTGATAGTAAAGCGGTTTATACACGGTTACATATGAGTATTGACACATTTACAATAATGGAATGATATAGCTAAAAGAAAACCTAGCAAACAATACGTACACTCTAATTTAACATCAAATAAAAAAGCAGATACAGGATAACCATGAAATTATCTAATCAAACACTAAGGCTGGGGTGACACGGGTCATATTCTCAGCGGAAATCTTGCGGTTTTGCCGTGGGTTTTGGAATGGCTTCGCCGCATGCGTTTCCATTGCGTCTGGCTCTCCCATAGAGAAGAGCGCAGCCGCAGCAGAAAAAAAAGAATAGACAATGCTGCGTACCGGGAATCCAGACTTTGACAAATCTCATCCCCATGTCTGGCTAATCACGGGATTAGCGTCAGCAGGCGAATTCGTCGCAGCGAAATTCCACGGCAAATCCACCCTGTGTGAACCCAGCCTAAAACATCGCAGCTATTGCTGCCTGGTGTTGGTTGGCAAAGACAGACAATGCTAGCTGTGTATGGATCAGGCTCTGCTTCCAAACCCATGTCTGATGAACCCCCCGCACCAAGGATGATATGTCCTAAGTTGTGAAGGGGTTGAAGGTCGAGTCACACTGAGGCCTTAGTCAGACGGGCGATTTTTCGCGCGATTTGCGCATGCGCATGCGTCCGGCGATTTTATAAAACCATTGCTTTGCAATGGTATCGGACACATGAGCGCTTTTTATGCGCTCGTCCGATAAATTATAGAACAAAAAATCGCAGATCGCACCTATCTGCGATCTGCGATTCCTGTTCTCTTCTCTATATGCGCTCAACAGGGCCGGCGGCAGCAGCGCCGACCCCATTGAGAACATATAGAAGACAAATCATTCTTCTCTGCCACAGCTGTAACAACTGTGACAGAGAAGAACGATGTTTGCCCATTGAATTCAATGGAGCGGCAATACAGCCGCTCCATTGAAAGCAATGGGCTGCCGGCGTGCGCGGGGTGAATTGTCGGGAAGGGGTTAAATATATAAACCCTTCCCTGCAATTCATTCTAAAATGTGTTAAAAAAAAAAAAATGTATACTCACCTTTCCGCTGCAGCCGGAGTCCAGCCGCGGCCGCTGTCAGTTCTCCTGAACTGCTTCTTGGCACTATTCAGCCGGCGGGGCTTTAAAATCCCCGCCTGCTGAATGATCTGCCTCTGATTGGTCACAGCCCTGACCAATCAGAGGCTGAAAACACTCACACGCCCATTCATGAATTCATGAATGGGTGAGTGACTGCTGCCTCTCAGCGCTGAGCGAATCAGGGGCAGGTCTGACTCACATCCATTCATGAATTCATGAATGGGTGTGAGTGAGGCATGCCTCTGATTGGCTCAGCGCTGAGCCAATCAGGGGGCAGGTCTGACTCACACCCCCTTCACACCCACTGCAGGACTGCCACGCGGAGCTCCGGCTGCCGGGAGAAGGTGAGTATACAATTTTTTTTTATTTTAACACATTTTAGGATGGATTGCAGGGAAGGGCTTATATATTTAAGCCCTTACCGACAATTCATCCCGGGCTCGCCCGCAGCGCTGTATTGCCGTCTCCATTGAATGCAATGCGCTGGACAGCTCCGGCCCGTTTCTAATGAAACGCGGCTAGGAGCAGATTTTCGGGCGATTTGCGGGCGACTTGCGCGCACCGGTCACGCGATTTGCGGATGCGCATCCGTCATGCGATCCGCAAATCGCGCGAAAAATCGCCCGTCTGACTAAGGCCTTAGTGTCATTTTCGCCGTGGGAAGACGCGCTTTACGCCATGCATTCCTAAATGCTGAAAAAAAATCTGCAACACATCCGTGGTTCATGTTTCCATTTTTAGGTTTTCTTTACACAACATGGGAATTCACTCTTAGTTCCCATAATTGAAAATTACTTAAGAATTTAGTCAGTAGTGCAGATATAAAAAATAGGTGACTCAGTAATACGACTTCAGTATTTAACAACTGAATAATACTGCTGTATGGTGATTTATAAAGATTGCCATATAATGGCTGAGTACCACAATCCAGTGACTAAATAATGTAGCTATAGAATTATTGAATACTGTGCATAATATAGTATAAAATGTGATTGTTCCCAGCAAGAGAAACCACGTAATCTTGTAGATGTGATACCTTGTATTGGCTAACAAAAATATATGATGTTTTTGCGAGCTTTTGAACCTACGCAGGGTTCTGCTTCAGGCTTAACCCCCTAATGACTATCCCATAGTGTTTTTACATCTTGGCTTGCTAAGCTTTAATCCCCAGGGACGTAAAAACATGCTCCCTGCAGGGATTAAAGCCCTGCAAGCTGTGGATGTGACAGCTCCATGCTGTCGGTTATCAGAGGTAGCCAACAACCTGGAGCTGTCATACAGGGCCACGGGACAGCCCCACCGGTTACATGATTGCCGGCATTCAGTAAATCATGTGAAAGTGAATTAAAAGTAGATAAAAGTTAAAGATTCAGGTGCCCTGTAGGATTGGATCCATCAGGGCAGCTGAAAGTACTCACCCTTGTACTCTGCGATGTCCTGTATAGTTCTGGCCTCCTGATCCCGACAGCGCCTTCTGCACACGCGCGCCCGACGTCATTCGTCGGGCATGTGCACAGAAGGGCGCGCGGAGTGGGAAATTAAAAATCTCTGTGTTGTTGGGAGCAGAGGGATGTCACCAGGGACTGCTGTATGCAGTTCCCGGTCACATGATCGCTGCTATCCAATGAATAACAGCAATCATGTAAAGTAATAAAAAGTTTTAAAAAAATTAAATAAAGGTTGAAGTTCTATCTCCCCTCACGGATCATATTCGAGAGGGGAGATGAAATTACATACCTATAGCCCCCGGATTTATCTGCAGTCCTCACCACGGCTTTTGCGCACGCGCCCGCCGCCAAAATGACAGACACATGTGCAAAAGCCGCAGATTGCCAGGGTAATTTAAAATCTCTCTGTTCCTGGCTACCAAACATAGCCAGGAGCCTGGAGATTTCACAGGGGGTCGCGGTACGTGGTCCCTGGTCATGTGATCACCGTTTTGCAATAAAAAACTGGCGATCATGTTAAAGTGAAAAAAAATAAAAGTTTCACCTCCCATCATGGATTTGATCTGTGAGAGGAGGTGAAATTACTTACCTATCACCTCCGTCAAGGTCCTCCGACTGGATCTTTATCTTCGGACCTTTCATCAACTCCCGCGCATGTGCCCATCTGCAAAATGGTGGACGTAGGCGCAGAATCTAGGGAGGGCCCGGGAAAATTTAAAGTATCCTTGCTCCTGGCTAATAAAAGTAGCTGAGAGTCTGTTACTGGATACCACCATAGATTGACTAAATGATGTAGCCAAAGAGTATTTGAATAATACTCCTATATAATGACTGAATATTACCGCCATACAGTGATTGAATAATACTCCTGTACAGTAACTGAATATTAACACCATATAGTGATTGAATAATACTGCAATACAGTGATTTAATAATGCCACTACATGGTAAATGAATACCTTCAAACAGCGACGAAATAATACCCAAGGATTGAATGATGCGACCTTACAGTGCTTATACCAGTACATAGTAAATAATGAATGCCGCCATACAGTGATTTAATAATACCAACATATGGTGACTGAATAACATCAAACAGTGACCAAATAATATACCCATACAGTGATTGAATAATGCCACTATGCAGTAACTAAATAATACCGCTATATAGTGATTGAATAATACTGCTATTTGGATACTGAATAACACCACATACCGATTCACAATTGAAGAGCAAATAAAGATCACAGTTTTTGGTTGATAAATTGCAGTTAGCATAGTGCAGCCTGTTGCTACTTAAGAGATAGTAATTTTACAGCATTACTGTCAGGACTTGAGTCTGTGATCTCCTGCACTCTAAGCAGCAGCCCTACCAATTGAGCTATTCAGCATATTGACTGATCACTCTATATCTGATTACTAGTCTCCTGTTCCTTGTTCCTAGTTTTGTGTCTTCCCTGTCTAGTCCACTCCATGTCTTCTTCCTTCCCCAATAAGCCCTCTATATAAACTTGGCCCTGTTCCCTCCTTCCTTGCCTATTTCTTGTGGCCTGTGCCTCTAACCAAGCTATCCTCCCACAAACCTCCTCCTCTACAACTGATTGTCTATCTTATGTACCAGACTTCGGCTATTCCTCTTGAGTATGTTGCTGCTTAAACACGCTGTGCTGCACCGCCATCTTGTGTACCAGACTTTGGCTATTCCTCTTCAGTGCGTTACTGCTTAAACCTTCTGTTCTGCACCGCCATCTTATGTACCAGACCTCGGCTATTCTTCAGTACGTTACTGATTAAACACTCTACTGCACCGCCATCTTGTGTACCAGACCCCGGCTACTCCTGGACCACGCTACCATCCTGTAAGTGGCTACAACACGGGATTTCAGTCCCACGCTAGACTTGTGACAGAATAAATATGCCCAAACATGGAGTCCGTTGTAGCTATGTTACGAAAACAAGTAGCGGAGTTAAAAGAATTCTGCGCCATTTACCAGGAGAAGTTCTCTACCGTAGAATAGCAGATAGATATGTTGCAGCGACAAGTGTGAGAGTCACACAATTCCGAGGCTGATGTTCGTGTGATATCCCTATCAAGATAACTATGGGGATTTGCAACATCTTGGGCACTGCCATGCTGGATTCAGGAGCAGGAAGGAATTTCATTAACTGCCAATATGCTCTTGACAATAATATTAAAACCAGAACTTAAACCAAACCCGTTGACATGGAACTGGTGGATGGATCCCCTCTGGTTTCAGGGCCCGTAACCTATAAGACAAGTGAACTGGATATTCACATAGAGCCAGATCATCATGAAACGATCAGTTTTCATCTTATCTCCTCTCCAAAATTTCCAGTCACCTAGGAATTCCTTGGTTCCCTACTCACAACCTGGCGATCAACTGGGAATCGAGAACGATCACCTTCCTCTCAGAGTATTGTAAGGTGGATTGCCAATTCAAACTGCTCACGCCCAGCCAGGGGGAAGACCCCAAGAGTGCTCCTCTAGAAAACAAGAAGTTGCCACCACAATACCAGTCATTCAACAACGTCTGCAGCAAAAAGAAAGCCGATCAACTGCCCCCCCTTATCCGCCATATGATTGTCCCATTGAGCTGATTCTAAGATTTTCTGTTCTGTATGGGTGTATCTACAACCTTTCAGAACCAGAATTAAAAATCCCTTTAGGAATATTTGGACGAGATCTAAAAAAGGATTTCATTCGGCCCCCATCCTCCTCGACGGAAGCACACATATTCTTCGTTAAAAAGAAAGACTCTACTCTTTGACCATGCATTGATTACCGGGAACTGAATAAGATCACTGTAAAGAATCGCTACCCTCCCTCGTTAATCCTGGAACTGCTGGAGAGGCTGCAGGTAGCAAAGATCTTTACTAAATTGGACCTCAGAGGAGCATATAATCTGGTATGGATCCGCCCCAGGGAAGAATGGAAAACAGCATTCAGAACCAGATATCTAGTCATGCCGTTTGGTCTTTGCAATGCTCCTGCCACCTTCCAACATTTTATTAATGATGTATTTCAAGACCTACTGGAACAAGTTGTGGTGGCCTACTTCGATGACCTCCTCATTTTTTCTGACAATATAGAAGAACATCGTAACCACATCCGGTTGATCTTGGAGCAACTCAGAAAGAAACATCTCTATATCAAACTAGAGAAACGTGAATTTGAACAGACTTAGGTGCAGTTTCTGGGGTATATCATCTCTCTAAACAGTTTGAGTATGAACCCTACCAAGATTAAGGCTATTGTGGATTGGTTCAATGCTTTGTTGGGTTTGCAAATTTATACAGGGAATTTAGAAAAACCTTTTCAAAAAACATTCCTATCACTAAGCTCACGAAGAAAACGCAAGAATTTTAATGGTCCCCAAAGGCACAGCATAACTTTGAAAGATTAAAGGCCCTCTTTACGTTAGCACCAATACTGATCCACCTAGATCCAGAATTTCCCTTTGTTGTTGAAGTTGGCGCCTCCAATTCGGTAGTGGGTGCGATTTTGTCCCAACACGTCGGAGACAAAATGCAGCTGCATCCATGTGCATTTGTATCTTCCGCCTTATCGCCCATAGAAAGAAACTACGACATTGTGAATAAGGAATTCCTAGCTATCAAGGCTTTCTCTAAATGGAGACACCTTCTCGAGGGAGCTCATCACCCGGTGACTGTTCTCACAGACCATAAGAATCTAGAGAGTCTCTTGGCAGTACAGACAAAATCAGTGAGAGGCACGATAGGCCTTATTCCTTTCAAGGTTCAACTTTATCATCTCCTGCCAACCCGGTTCCAGGAACGGTAGAGCTGATGCCTTCCCGAGGATTCCGGGTGAAATGCCTGTATATTTTATGACCATGCAGCAATAAAGGCTGATTATTTATTTATTTTTTTTATTGAACACACCGTTGATGCTGCCACTTTCTGCGAACATTTAACCACTGAGGGTACTGAAGGTACCTGCTGATTTTTTTGCATCTGAAGTGAGTGCTGCGGGATTTCCTTTGTCTTGGACTGAAGATTCTGGGTGAATCACTATCCTGCTCTCTAAAATTTTGGGGGAAATTCTTAATCCTAAATAATTGCTAACAAAGCTTAAAGAAGGGTAAGAAAGTGACTCTTTCGTCAAACAAGTTTCCAAGGAGGAACTTCTTTCTTACAAAAAAGGATTCTGGATGCAGAAAAACAGTATAGGTCCTGGACACAGGACGACTGGAAATCCTAAAATGGATCCATGACTCCAAACTTGCTGGCCATCCCAGGATCACAAGGACCCTCAAGCTCCTGCTCTGGTTCTTCTGGTGGCCAAATTGCAGGAAGGATGTGAAAGAGTATGTCAACTCCTGTGATATATGTGCATATGATATTGGGGATCAATATCTATTGACTTTATTGTAGATCTCACCCCTTCAAAAGAAATGACCACTATTCTAGTGGTAGTAGACCGGCTTAAGACGGCCCATTTCATTCCCACGAAAAGAATTCCAACAGCTGAGTATACTGCAGAATTGGTGATCAAGGAGATATTCAGACTACATGGAATCCCTAATAATGTAGTTTCTGACAGCCCTGGAGTTTTTGCATAGCCCTGGACATTACTATTAATCTATCTTCTGCTTTCCGCCCCTAGTCCAATGGTCAGACCGAAACAACAAATCAAACTTTAGAGCAATATCTTCAATGTTTTATCTCCCATCTCCAGGATGATTGGGTGGATTACCTACCAACAGCGGAATTCATCTATTACAACGCCAGACACTGTTCAACCTCGCAGAGTCCGTTTTTTGTGAATTATCGGCTACATCCTGTCTTCATTCCTAGCCTACCTGTCCAGACTCCCGTCCCCACAGTCACCCACAGACTTGTAACATTGCAAGAAATCCAGGAGAAATTAAATGAAGTACTATGGGAGGCTCAGGAAAGTTACGGGCAAGCAGCGGATAGACACCAGAATATTCAGTTCAAGTTTCACAAAGTGGTGTGACAGGGAGGCAATTACGGGTACACCAGCTAGTCTACAGTCTCCATTATCTCTGGGTGTAAGGGGCCCAGGGAAAGCTGAGGTTACCATTCTCTTTTTTTCCATACTGGCCCTCATGGACTGAGGATGTCATATGGGGTCTCTAGTAGCTCCAATCACTCCAACTGCTGCCAGGTCCAGAACTGAACAGCCACTGACACGCTCTCCCCACATATACTTTGCAACCACATATATAAAAAAAGGTTACATGACATACAAAAGATACATTTCTAGATATAACCCAGACAGTAATCCATTCATTGCTGCAGCTATGCAAGACTGGGGGCACCTTACCTTAGTTCTAGCTCACTTACCTATAACCAAAAACATACCAACAACTTCTTGGTGAAAACGTGGGTTGGCCACAGCTTTATTAAATATTTTCAAAACATATACTTTTAACTTTATTTATTTAATTTAACTTTATTAACTTTCTCTGACTATAAACCTCCCATGCCTAATTGAACTATTTTAATACCGTAACGGCCCATAGGACGTTCATAAGCCCCCTGTATCCATGGGCCTGAAAACCTTCCTTTGCGCCGTAGCCCGCATGGGAAGCTCCCGGCCTTACCTCCGCTGTGACAACTTCCTTAAATGTCCCTACGCCAAAACAACCTCTCCTCCTACCCTCCACCGGGCGGGTGGGTGGGTGTCTTCTCTTTTACTCCTTCTCTCTCGCTAGCTCCACTCGTATTGACTTTCCCGCTCCCCACTCCCTTCTCTTCCTGTCTATAACTCCGCCCCTTCCCCCTAACCGCTCGCTATTCAAACTTACTTAATTCCCCCCGCCCCCAGTCCCACGCCGCCTCATTACTCATTTTGCGGCATACAAGACTGGGGGCACCTTACCTTAGTTCTAGCTCACTTACCTATAACCAAAAACATACCAACAACTTCTTGGTGAAAACGTGGGTTGGCCACAGCTTTATTAAATATTTTCAAAACATATACTTTTAACTTTATTTATTTAATTTAACTTTATTAACTTTCTCTGACTATAAACCTCCCATGCCTAATTGAACTATTTTAATACCGTAACGGCCCATAGGACGTTCGTAAGCCCCCTGTATCCATGGGCCTGAAAACCTTCCTTTGCGCCGTAGCCCGCATGGGAAGCTCCCGGCCACACGGCATGCGCCGTACGCCTACGGCGCATACCGCCCCACCCCGCCAACCCTCTCCAAAGCCATCTCCACCCCGTCCTGCAGTCCGGACAAAAAAGTGTCCAATCCCACCTCGTTGAGGTGTACACCATCCATTCTCAAAGCTCCTTTTTCTTTATCCTCCAGCTCCCAGTGGCGGACTGCCACTCCGCCCAGTGATTGCACGAACCTGGACATTCGTAAATTTATTAATTTCCTTACTCGCTCAATGGCGTCCATATCCCTGGCACCTCTCCAGTATCTCTGAGCCACTATATCTGACCAGACCAAGATGCAGTCATTAAAACAGTCCCGGAACCGAAGCAAGTCCTGCTTCATGAGCACCAACAAATCGTTCATCTTTGTGTTGCCTAAGTCGTTCCCCCCGGCATGAACGACCAGTATAACTTTCCGGGGGGTCCACTTGCTTATCCTTAGCACCAACTGTAACAACCGGGGCCATTGAAGCCCCTGCACTCCAATCCAATTAACCAGTGCTCCGCTCAGACCCAGATTCCTTCCCATGGGTCGCATTGCCGCTCTCCTCTCGGCCCAATAGATGAACGAGTGTCCCAGAATCCAAACATGCCATGGTTCGTGCGCTGAAATAAAGAATCAACATAGGAAAACAAAACCCTGGTATACCCAAAAATTTTCCCAGGTTCCAATTGCCCGAAAACCGAAACTATATTACTGCAACTCAATCCATGACCAAGGCTCCTTCCACAATCCCATCTGGCCTAACGTACGACTTATACGCTTGGGATTTCCATCTTCCCAACTTTTTCAAACCGTCCTCTGTCATACCGTGTGCTTCCGCAGTCATCGCAGCCCCAATCCTAAAGGAATGGGTTCCAAATTCCGCCGGATCCAGGCCCAATTCTTTCAAAGCCGAACGCAAAACCGCCGAAAACTGAAAACGGGTGAGCGGTGCCCCCGACGCATGGGCCAAAAATGTGCTGACTGCAGGGCGCCTGGCGATAAACTGTCTCAACATGCCCACCGGGCACCATCTGTCGCCCGAACTGTTAATGGTCAGCCAGTCGCCTCTACCATACAAGTCCGTCTTTGACTTCCTAACGCAAACTCTGACAGATGACTCCGTGGCAATCACATCATTTTGTCCTAAACCCCCGGGTTTCGCTTTGCTTGCCGGCACCAGCTCACCGATGCGCAATGCCGCGAAAAACGCGAGTGAAAATGCTGATCTGAACAACAACGCCTCGAATGCATCCGAGCATACTCTTTCCAAAACCGACAATAACATTATTAACAATTTTAACGTAATGGGTCGCCGTGTGTCCGCTAGTACCTTCTCTTTTTTCCAACCCCGAATAATCTGTTGAAACACAAACTCTTTCGTTACATCTGCCACACCGTGTAATTTTAAGAGGAAAGCAACCCCAGCAAGGTGTTTTTTCGCCACACCGACGGACAACCTCTTATCCCGCAATTCCGCCAACATGTCCAGCGTCGCCGCCCTCGCTCTTACACCCCCTACCACCGTTCCTCCCACCAATCTTAACCATGTTGCCCAGACTGAGTTATAACTTCTCCATGTTGCCACTGCAACCGATGACTCCACCAGCCTCAGCAGCTCTCCTCGGCCAGATTCCACAAGGAAGGCGGGCAGCGTACCCCCTCGGCATCCGCCCGTGGGTGCCGCTCCCTGAACCGCTCCATCTGCGAACGAGAGAGTGCGTCAGCTGCTACATTTTTATATCCCGGTACATGCTTTGCACGTAAATATATATTTCGTTGCAGACATCTCAGAACAACGTGTCTCAAAAGCGCCAACACTGGTGGGGAAGCCAAGGATTGTCTGTTAATAATTTGCACCACCAAAACATTATCAGACCAAAAACACAACTTATGGTCCTGGAGCTCTTCGCCCCATAACTCCAAAGCAGCCACTAACGGGAAAAACTCCAACAGCGTGATGTTTTTATTCCATTGTTTCTCCATCCAGGATACTGGCCAGGGTTCCCTGCACCAGTGGTTCCGGAAAATCACACCAAAACCGACCAACCCCGCTGCGTCAGCAAACAAGCAGAGATCGGGTCCTGACCACTCCTCCTTGGGGCACACCACTTGCCCATTGAAGGATTCCAGAAAAATTCTCCAGATATGTAAATCACCGCGGATTCCTTGCGTGATCCTTACGAAATGGTGGGGCTCTTTTACTCCCACTGTCGCCAGCGATAGCCTTCTGGAAAAAACGTGGTTTCGCACGCAAATATATATTACTTTGCAAACATCGCAATACCACGTGTCTCAACAAAGCCAAAACCGGCGGGGACGCAGAAGATTGCTTATTTATGGTTTGCACGACCGCTGCATTGTCAGACCAGAAACAGATTTTACGATCCCGTAACTCTGATTCCCATAATTCAATTGCCACTACCACCGGAAAAAATTCCAGCAAAGTAATATTTTTTGTCCACCTTCTTTCTTTCCATAACCTAGGCCAGGGTTCCCTGCACCAATGGTTATTATAAATTACGCCAAAACCGCCCGATCCCGCCGCATCGGCGAACAAACTGATCACCGGGCCTTCCACATCCTCCTTAGGGCATACCACTTGCCCGTTGAATGAATGGAGGAAAACCCTCCATATGTGCAGGTCTGCTTTAATTCCTGCTGTCACCCGTACGAAATGATGCGGTTCGCGAACTCCCACCGTCGCCAATGATAATCTCCTTGAAAAAGCTCGACCCATTGGGATAACCTTGCAAGCGAAATTCAACAAACCCAGCAGAACCTGAATCTGCCGCAATGTAGCTTTTTTGCATTGCGCCACGTCCACCACCACTTGGCGTAGCTTCGCCACTTTTTCTTCTGGTAGCCGGAAGACCATGTCTACCGAATCAATTTCAATGCCTAAGTTAAGCACGTGACCGGGCCCGTCGTCTTTTCCGCCGACAGCGGGACTCCCGCTAACCGCATGAGTCTCTGGAAATTTGTCAATAAGAAACCGCAATCCCCTGACGTTTCTGAACCGACGAACAAAAAATCATCCAGGTAATGTATTACCGATGTGATGCCCGTCTCATAACGTAACATCCACTCCAAAAATGAACTAAACAACTCGAAAAAATAACATGAAATGGAGCATCCCATCGGCAAACACATGTCCACGAAAAACCTGTCCTCGATTCTGCACCCTAGCAAATGGAAGCAATCCGGGTGGACCGGCAGCAGCCGGAACGCCGATTCTATGTCAGTTTTTGCTAACTGGGCAAACCTGCCCGCCGACCTCACTAAACGTACCGCACAGTCGAACGAAGTGTAAGCCACGGCTGCCTCTGCCTTTGAAATGCTGTCATTTACCGATCCACCGCTTGGGAAAGATAAATGATGGATGAGTCGAAATTTTCCGGATTCCTTCTTGGGCACAAGGCCCAACGGGGACACCCGCAAGTTTTCGAATGGAGGGACATCAAATGGCCCGGCCATACGGCCCAGCTCCACCTCCTTCATAACCTTCTCTTTTACTAACTCAATATCGTCTCTTGCCGACTTTAAGTTAGGGCATAGTGTCGTAATTGGCTGGTCAAGGAACGGTATTCTGAAGCCCTCCAAAAATCCAGCTCTAAGGATTTTTGCTTCCTGTTTCCTGTGGTACCTGTCTAACCACGGATCCAGGTATCGGCTTTTCACTGGCGTTCGCTGGGCCGCCGGCACCACCCACCGCGGGCGTTGCTCTTTGCTTGCGGAAACAGCGAACCGCCGCACGTTGCCCCCCGCATACAGAGCACTCGTGCCTGAACTTACAGGTGGCGTAAAACCTGCAGTGGCCCTCATTGTATAACCAACAAGAGCCGTTTGGTCTAGGAGAGGCCGCGGGCTGCTGAGATGTGCTCCCCGCGGCTGCCCCTGGAAAGGACGCCTTAGCCGGCCGCTGCGCTAAAATCAACTGAATCCACACATCAGTGGCCTTAGAGGCCCAACTGATGTGACTTTTACCCGAAATACGACGCCTGAAGTCCTCGTCGTAGCGCCACCAGGCCGCACCCCCGTGTAGCCGATAAGCGCTATAGATGGTGTTTAAGTACACCATCATCTCAGGACCTTTCGCAGGCTGATGCTGGCACGTAACGTGTACCATTACCATGTATGCCTGCAGCCAGTTACCAAAGGTCTTTGCAATTTTAGGTTTTTTGTCAGTTCCACGCTCTGAACTCCGTTCCTTATCAACCATTACGTGGTCCGCTGAAAGCAAGGACCATATATCCACATAAACACCACTCTTAAAGGGGTTGTCCCGCGCCGAAACGTTTTTTTTTTTTTTTCAACCCCCCCCCCCCCCGTTCGGCGCGAGACAACCCCGATGCAGGGACTTTAAAAAAAAACAGCACAGCGCTTACCTGAATCCCCGCGCTCCGGTGACTTCTTACTTACCGGTTGAAGATGGCCGCCGGGGTCTTCTCCCTCCGTGGACCGCAGCTCTTCTGTGCGGTCCATTGCCGATTCCAGCCTCCTGATTGGCTGGAATCGGCACGTGACGGGGCGGAGCTACACGGAGCTACACGGAGCCTCATTGAGAAGATAAGAAGACCCGGACTGCGCAAGCGCGTCTAATTTGGCCATTAGATGGCGAAAATTAGACGGCAACCATGGAGACGAGGACGCCAGCAACGGAACAGGTAAGTGAAAAACTTTTTATAACTTCTGTATGGCTCATAATTAATGCACAATGTACATTACAAAGTGCATTAATATGGCCATACAGAAGTGTATAGACCCACTTGCTGCCGCGGGACAACCCCTTTAATTTTTTCCACCACGTCATCCGTCAAACCAACCCCCAGCGGGGCGACACCACAATATAACGAATCACCATATTGCAAACCAACTGACGGGTCAACATCTGCAGCGGCTGCTGAGCTAACACCGGTATTTTCCACAGACGGGCCTGAACCCCCTGGAGCCACACAGGACACTAAAAGCCCTTCTTTAGGTTCAATCCTGCTCAGCAGCGACCGCAACAACGTTACCACATCACTTTTCTCCGCAACCTTTGCGGGATCCATCACACATTTTAAAACATCATATATTTCGGACTCACCAGCTGGACCGACCTCCTGACCGACTCGCGCGTGGGCTGCTGACATGTTGGATACAGAGCCCTTCCTCTACTTTCAGACTGCGACATGCCAGGCCGGTCCCGTCTTGAACGACTCTGCGCGTGGTCCTGCCAACTTCGACGTTCCCGGTCCTCACGATAGAGGGATGACTGCGGGTCCGACCGCCGTGGCTGTTCCACAAATCGCTGCGGTTCCTCTTGCCCGCTGCTGGTACTTGATTCGCGCACCCTACCACTGCTGCCGCGTGCAAATCCTGGCTGCTGCGCTTGCTCCCGCTCTAACCGCACCTGCCTCTCCTGCCTGGCTCGCGCCTTCTGCCTCTCTCTAGCCCCCTGGCCCTGCCTCTTGGAACTCCTGCGAGGGGCCTGGGTTTGTAAATGGGGGTAGTCTGAGTATTCGGCTGGTGGGGCAATGTATCGGGGGTTAATATAACATCGCCGGTAAGAACCTGGTGGCTCATATGGGTCATTGTATGTTGACTGGCCCAACTGCTGCGGCCCCGCTACGGCCATACTCTGCGGAGGGATTAATACGTGTCGGGGGGGCTGTTGCTGAGTGCGACTAATAGGCCTGCTGGCGGGAATGTACTGTCGCCTCCTTGCCCCCCTTTCCAAGACTATGTGACCTTCTTCTCCTGAACTGGCTAGTTCCCCTATGGGCTCCCCTAAACTGCTTCCCCCCCCCCCTGCTGCTGCCAGACCCACTGCTGTAGCTCTCTGGGCTATGTGATGGGGGGTTGTATGTGGCCCTGCTAGCAACTTTTCTCTTCCCCCTCTCGCTGCCCCCACCTTTTCTACTCTTGCTGCATGTGGCTAAGCTGCTGTGCACCTCCAGCGCTGCCCTCCCCCCCCCACGTGCTGTGCCGCCATCTTGTGAGGACGGGCGGCCTAACCGCGTGCTCCCCTGCCTCTCTCCGCTCTGCCTGAGCTCACCTCTCGCTGCCGCTGTAGTCCTGCGCCCGGATGCACGCTCCTGCCAACGTCCAGAGCCTGCCCTGGCTGCCGAACAGTGTCCTCCGCTTTCCGGACCCCCGGAAATTGCTGACCGTAGAGCTTGTGCTGCCGGTCTCCCCGCCGCGCGCCTAGGTACCGGCGCCCTTCCTCCGCTAGGGCTTCCGGACCCTCTCGGGCAATCGCTGGCGCGGCTGTCCCTTAGTCCTCCTCTCTTTCTCGCTGGGCTCGGGCTGAGCCTTGCCGGAGGCTGCTTCCTTCGCCGCGGCCGTCCCCGCGGAGCCTCTTCCTGGATAGCGACGTCCTCCCCCGCTGCTTGGTGTTGCTCCTCCTGCCCGGTGGTCGTTGCCTGCTCCGTGGGTGTCCTGCATGTCGCCAGCAGATCCTCGAGCCAACGGGTCCCGTCCTTCTTCACCGCTTCTCTTATCATCCCGTGTAAGTCCTCCATAATTGTAATCCTCCGATGCCTTTTCCTCTGTGCTGGCGCTCTCACGATCCTCTTCCTCCGCTGTACGCTTCTTCCACCCGATAGTCCCGCTCTTTCTTCCCTTTCGCCGGCCTCTTCTTCCACCCGATATTCCTGGTCTTTCCTCCTCTTTTAACCAGCCGCTTCCTCAATCCGCTCCACCGCTCTTTTAGCAGTTTCTTTTGCTTTAATCCGTCTTCTCTTTTACTCCTTCTCTCTCGCTAGCTCCACTCGTACTGACTTTCCCACTCCCCACTCCCTTCTCTTCCTGTCTATAACTCCGCCCCTTCCCCCCAACCGCTCGCTATTCAAACGTACTTAATTCCCCCCGCCCCCAGTCCCACGCCGCCTCATTACTCATTTTGCGGCATACAATACACGTCATATTCATACAACACAAAGACACTGACAACACAGTATGCACGAGACAAATACATTTATGCTTATGGAGGGGCCCCACTCATTGTGGGCCACTACATTGCCATATGGTAACTGACTGAATAATACCACTATACATAGACTAGGTATTAGTGTATCTTGACGCCACCAGGAATTCCTGGTGGAGTCAAGATTGACTGGGGGGCTGCACAGCAGCCTGCCATATAGGTCCTGGAAGGGCACTACAAGATGCCGGAAAAGAGATGCAGTGGGGCCTCATTAAAATGCAGAGCCATAGCTCCCACGGTCTTCCTGGCCACCGAGGCTCAAGGCGCAACCTGCGTTGAGGAAAAATCGTCTTCAACCTGATGTTTGTGCGCCGCCAGCGGCACTCCACAACAAGCACCCCTAACCCCATAGTGCCATACCACGGCCTGCAGTTCGCCGACAGGGTCAGGGGGAGGTACAGTGCTATCCGGCAGCTGGCAACAGCAGGAGCGCACGCCGCAGGACTTCCCCCCCCCCATCCTCCCTCCCCCAAGCTGAAGCAGCTTTCCCGCTGGTGAAGCTCAAGTGCACAGAGCGGCAGCTGTCAGTGGGGGACCGGGGGTACAGATGTAAGAGTCCAGGGGCCGGAGAAGACGCAGTGAGGGTGCCATGTGTCAGCAGGGCAGCGGTGTCCACGGTGTGACAGCCCCGGCGGCGGAGCACACCCAGGAGAGCGGGGGACCTTAGGGTGAGTGTAATGTTTCTCCTTAGGCTTACATTATCACATGGTAATGCTGCCACGTTACAGGGGTAACATGACAACATTTGCAGCTAGTAATGTAAGCCTAAGAACTATTTTGCACATCATGCACACATCTATCCACAGTGTCCTAGAAGGACCTGCGAGCCTTGGCCCTATCAGCAGCTACGCGTGTGAGAGGGTTGCTCTTCCAGTCAAACCCCTAGCTTCCGGTGGCGTCAGGATACACTAATACCGATAGACTGAAAAAATACCACCATACGGTGACTAAGTAATGCAGTACCATTTTACATTGAAGGAGCAATTCAACTGAATAGTAACGGAATAATACTGCGATACAGTGATTTCATAATACCACCAACTTGGCAACTAAAAAGTACTACCATACGGTAACAGAAGAATACCACTATACAGACAATAAATACAATGTCACCATACAGGACCTTGTTTTATACAGAAAACCCAGAGACAACAACTGCAAACAATCCACAGCGGTGAAGAGCCCTGCTCCTGCATATAATGAGAGTCTAAATATAGACTGAGGAGCAAAATGAAAAACTATAAATGTTTAGCTCAATAATGAGACCAAGGACTCGGAGAAAACACAATAGGAGCATGTCAGTGATAAACTGCAAGACGCTGCTGGAGGATGTATGTCACATATTACACTGTACAGAGTATAAATTATATCAGCAACCTGGTTTCTTACCCAAATACCTACAATCTATTATGAAAATTATATTTTTTACATTGGGGGCAGTATTATATTAGTTATATTCTTGTACATAGGGGAAAGTATTATATTAGTTATATTCTTGTACATAGGGGACAGTATTATAGTAGTTATATTCCTGTACATAGGGGGCAGTATTATACCGTAGTAGTTATATTCTTGTACATAGGGGACAGTATTATAGTAGCTATATTCCTGTACATAGGGGGCAGTATTATACCGTAGTAGTTATATTCTTGTACATAGGGGGCAGTATTATACCGTAGTAGTTATATTCTTGTACATAGGGGGCAGTAATATAGTAGTTATATTCTTGTACATAGGGGGCAGTATTATAGTAGTTATATTCTTGTACATAGAGGGCAGTATTATATTAGTTATATTCTTGAACATAGTAGCAGTATTATAGTAGTTACATTCCTGTTCACAGGGGCAGAATTATAGTAGTTATATTCTTGTACATAGGGTGCAGTATTATAGTAGTTATATTCTTGTACATAGGAGACAGTATTATAGTAGTTATATTCTTGTACATAGAGGGCAGTATTATATTAGTTATATTCTTGTACATAGGAGCGGTATTATATTAGTTATATTCTTGTACATAGGGGGCAGTATTATAGTAGTTATATTCTTGTACATAGGGGGCAGTATTATAGTAGTTATATTCTTGTACATAGGGGACAGTATTATAGTAGTTATATTCTTGTAAATAGGGGGCAGTATTATAGTAGTTATATTCTTGTACATAGGGGGCAGTATTATATTAGTTATATTCTTGTACATAGGAGCAGTATTATATTAGTTATATTCTTGTACATAGGGGGTAGTATTATAGTAGTTATATTCTTGTACATAGGGGACAGTATTATAGTAGTTATATTCTTGTAAATAGGGGGCAGTATTATAGTAGTTATATTTTTGTACATAGGGGGGCAGTATTATAGTAGTTATATTCTTGTACATAAGGGGCAGTATTATAGTAGCTATATTCTTGTACATAGGGGCAGTATTATAGTAGCTATATTCTTGTACATAGGGGCAGTATTATAGTAGCTATATTCTTGTACATAGGGGTAGTATTATAGTAGCTATATTCTTGTACATAGGGACAGTGTTCTAGTAGTTATATTCTTGTACATAGGGGGCAGTATTATAGTAGTTGTATTCTTGTACATAGGGGGCAGTATTATAGTAGTTATATTCCTGTACATAGGGGCAGTGTTATAGTAGCTATATTCTTGTACATAGGGGCAGTATTATAGTAGCTATATTCTTGTACATAGGGGCAGTATTATAGTAGTTATACCCTTGTACATAGGGGGCAGTATTATATAAGCTATATTCTTGTACATGGTGGCAGTATTATAGTAGTTATATTCTTGTACATAGGTGGCAGTATTGTAGTAATTATTTTCTTGTAAATAGGGGGCAGTATTATAGTAGTTATATTCTTGTACACAGGGGACAGTATTATAGTAGTTATATTCTTGTACATAGGGGGCAATATTATAGTAGCTATATTCTTGTACAAAGGGGGCAGTATTATAGTAGCTATATTCTTGTACATAGGGACAGTGTTATAGTAGCTATATTCTTGTACATAGGGGCAGTATTATAGTAGCTATATTCTTGTACATAGGGGCAGTATTATAGTAGCTATATTCTTGCACATAGGGGTAGTATTATAGTAGCTATATTCTTGTACATAGGGACAGTGTTCTAGTAGTTATATTCTGGTACATAGGGGCAGTATTATAGTAGTTGTATTCTTGTACATAAGGGGCAGTATTATAGTAGTTATATTCCTGTACATAGGGGCAGTATTATAGTAGCTATATTCTTGTACATAGGGGCAGTATTATAGTAGTTATACCCTTGTACATAGGGGGCAGTATTATCTAAGCTATATTCTTGTACATGGTGGCAGTATTATAGTAGTTATATTCTTGTACATAGGTGGCAGTATTGTAGTAATTATTTTCTTGTAAATAGGGGGCAGTATTATAGTAGTTATATTCTTGTACACAGGGGACAGTATTATAGTAGTTATATTCTTGTACATAGGGGGCAATATTATAGTAGCTATATTCTTGTACAAAGGGGGCAGTATTAGAGTAGCTATATTCTTGTACATAGGGACAGTGTTATAGTAGTTATATTCTTGTACATAGGGGGCAGTATTATAGTAGTTGTATTCTTGTACATAGGGGGCAGTATTATAGTAGTTATATTCTTGTACATAGGGGGCCGTAATATAGTAGTTATATTCTTGTACATAGGGGGCAGTAATATAGTAGTTATATTCTTGTACATAGGGGGCAGTAATATAGTAGCTATATTCTTGTACATAGGGGGCAGTATTATAGTAGCTATATTCTTGTACATAGGGACAGTGTTATAGTAGCTATATTCTTGTACATAGGGGGCAGTATTATAGTAGTTGTATTCTTGTACATAGGGGGCAGTATTATAGTAGTTATATTCTTGTACATAGGGGGCCGTAATATAGTAGTTATATTCTTGTACATAGGGGGCAGTAATATAGTAGTTATATTGTTGTATTCTTGTACATAGGGGGCTGTATTATAGTAGCTATATTCTTGGAGATAAGGAACAGTTTTAAATTAGTTATATACTTGTATGACATGTAACATATCAGGATGTTTTATCTTCTTCCTCTTTGGATCCTGTGCAAATATTTACATGCAGTGATAAGTGGTTCTGGTCTGTATCACCTGATGCAGATGTGAGGCGGTATTTGGGTGTTTGACTGCTGTAGATGTTACCTTAGAATGCTCTTTGGTATTAAGAAGAAGTTGAAGATGACATTCCCCGCTCATGAATTTTCATATCTGCACAGCGTGAATAGCGGCTTGTAGAGAAAACAACATTAAACTGCGCCTGAGGCTGTTTAACAATGTCTGAGCTCCTGGAAACCTGATTATATCTCATTGTCTCTCTTGCTAACCTGAGTTCACTACCTGCAACACGCAGAGCATAAGACCTGGAAGGGGAGAAGTGCTGAGGGGCTGCAGCAGGGCTGGGTAGACCCCAGACGCATTATAGGTGTGATACTACACAGCCAAAATTATAATGGCCACTGGACTGAACTATAATACAATTCTATTATACCCCTTACATAGAAGACTACAACTCTCAGTGACTGCAACCCCTGATAATTATAATATACTCTGAATTTTGATGAGGTAAAGATTGGCATTCAGCTCAGCCAATCAGAATGCAAGTGTAAAATTTCCCTCCTCTATTTTGAACGTGTTTTGCATATTTAAAGAGCCAGTGCACAGAATTTCCTGACATCTGGCCAATGATCTAAACGTCCCACCTTGCTCTCAGAGTCCCTCCTCATTCTTATACATGTTATTGCGCCTCCCTGTATTTGTTCTCTGTACATGCGCACTCTCCCAGCCATGTTCTTAAAGGGCCAGTATGGGGTGTTTTGTTGGAAATTTTAGTTATGTCACAGACTTGCATAACGTTCGTGAGAGATTTTAGGGAGAAGATCAGGAACCCATTAGCCTTGGCACCATCCACTGTCTAAGCAGACCACTAGGAGATATAAACCCAATATGGATTTGTTTTAGGTCTAAATCAGCGAGTGGAGTCTATCGGGTTGCAAATTCTGTGCAAGGTAATAAGGGGTATACTATAGGGAATACCCAGGTAGCTACCCTTAGAGTTTTTTTTCATTCGCTATGATTGGTGCGCAAATGGACTAAAGATCATGTTGAAGCAGATGGAGGTAGGTTGGAATTGGCAGACAGACAGAGGTCAGGAAGACAAAAAGACATGGTCATTTCTACAAACCAGTTTGATGCCAAATGAAACACTTGGACATTGGCAGCGGTCAGGGATGATTGGTGTTCTCTGAGCTTTTAGGAAGTTGGTTGCTGGTGCGTGACTCTCAATCAGTGTGGTGGTAGAGAGAGGGAGGGTGGTGCTGGCTTGGCTAAGCCAAGGAATTGTTGTCAATGGAAGGGGGTCCATGGGAAGACATGGGCGAATATTCACGCCCCCAAGAGAATATTTTTCACTCATGAGGACAATGATGATGACAGAGCAGTACTAGGATGATGGATAGTAATGATGGTAGTAAAGTCCCCTGTCGCACCAAGTAAAGTGACGGAGATGTATGCTGTACTAATGATGCGCTGTATCCGCATGCTGTATGTAACGTAGGAATTATAGATGAGCGAGTATACTCGCTAAAGGCAATTGCTCGAGCGAGCATTGCCTTTAGCGAGTATCTCCGCGCTCGAGACGTAAGGTTCGGGTGCCGGCAGCGGGCACGGAGCTGCGGGGGAGAGCGGGCGGAACGAAGGGGAGATCTCTCTCTCCCTCTCTCCCCCCCCCCCCGTTCCCTCCTGCTGACAGCCGCTAGTCACCGTTCCCCCGCGCCGGCACCCGAACCTTCTGTCTCGAGCGGGGGAGATACTTGCTAAAGGCAATGCTCGCTCGAGCAATTGCCTTTAGCGAGTATACTCGCTCATCTCTAGTAGGAATGCATGTTATAAGTGTGAAGATCTAGTTCAAAATAACTAATGTTTAAAGTCCCCATGCCCTCTGATAGAGAGTAAGCACTAATTACCAAGTTGTAAGTAAGCATGCGGGAGCCTGCAGCAGAATCTGAATCTGTCAGCAGCAGTGTCCGCACATGCTTGTCATTTCTGTTACTCATCTGTACAGCGGATGGAGCCAGCGCAGATGGACATGATGGACATGCGCAGTACATTTTTTTTTTTCCCTGCCCCGTTGCTTTGTGATGACGCAGAATCCACGACCTATTCGCAATGTTAATTGTGGATGGGTTGCTGGTCAGACGGCTTCTTTTGACTTCAGTGGAAGCTGTTTCTGTGGAATCTGTGCAAAAATGGAGCAAGCAATCTTTTCTCCACTTTGGGAAACTGCAATTTGTTTCCACAAGTATGCAAGAAAAAGCGTTTTCCCATAGCATGCTATGTACGGTATTTGCTGTGGATCTGTGCTGCCCACAGCAAAAATCCGTCCGTGTGCAGATGGCCTAAATTAAAGATGGCACCCAGAGTGTAATTTTTTTTTTTGGACGCCCCCTCCTGGAAAAAAGAACTGATTGGAAGTCTGCCTGTACTCTACATCTGCAGAAAGCAGCAAGATAACAGCAAATCCATAGCAGAACAGCTCAGGGAATAAATAATCTACCAGAACCAAGCTCATAGCATAAATACAGCATCAGAGCCAAGGTCAGTATGTAATTATAGTACCAGAGCCAATGTCAGTACATAAATACAGCACCAGAACAAAGGTCAGTATATAAATACAGTAGCAGAGCCAATGTCCGTACATAAATTTAGCAGCAGAGCCAAGGTCAGTTCATAAATACAGCACCAGAGCCAAGGTCAGTACATAAATACAGTAGCAGAGCCAACGTCAGTATATAAATACAGTATCAGAGCCAATGTCCGTACATAAATTTAGCAGCAGAGCCAAGGTCAGTTCATAAATACAGCACCAGAGCCAAGGTCAGTACATAAATACAGTAGCAGAGCCAACGTCAGTATATAAATACAGTATCAGAGCCAAAGTCAGTACATAAATAGAACAATAGAACCAAGATTATAAATGCAGGACCAGAACCAAGTTTGTAACATAATTACAATACCAGAACCAATCTCAGTATATAAACATAGCACCGTAGCCAAGCTCATAATATAAATACAGTACCAGTACTACAAGTGTAGGACTAGAACGAATCTCATAACATAAATACCATATCAAAATCAAGCTCAGTACATAAATACAAAGCATCAGAGCCAATGTCAGTACATAAATACAGCACCAGAACCAAGGTCAGTACTTAAATACAGCACCAGAGCCGATGTCAGTATATAAATACAGCACCAGAGCCACAGTCAATTTATAAATACAGTACCAGAGCCAAGGTCAGTACATAAATAGAGCAATAGAACCAAGCTTATAAATACAGCACTAGAACCAAGCTTGTAACATAACTACAAGACCAGAACCAAGTGCAGTAAATAAACATAGCACCCTAACCAAGTTCATAATATAAATACAGTACCAGAACCAAGCTCAGAACCTAAATAGAGCACAAACCAACCCAAATACATAGATACAAAACTAGAATCAAGCTCATAACTGAAATCTAGCTCTGACAGTAGCCCATTCAGTTGTGGCAGTCCAAAACAAGACTTACGCATGTTCTGGTTGTGGGATCTTCGTTGCCTTGGGTCATTTTCACCGCGTTACCATAGTGGGAGCATGTCTGGGGAGAACAATACTCGCCTCTCTTTCACAAGGTAGATTTCAATTGCAATGGATCTGGCCCCGAATATTGCACATTTTTGCATCCAATGTAAAATTGGTTGCTTATCAAATATAACATTTTTCTGTATTTTAGTGGCATGAGTCGTACTGTTATGCAATCACATTCTGGCATAATAGTGTGTGCGGTTTTAGTCGTAGCGTGCCAAAACCTACAATCACGGCATACAGCCGCTTTTATCTCTTGTGATCCATGGAGACTGTTTGCCTAACCCAGTCCCTTCAGGGTTACGGAGTGCACACAGGGGGTGGGAGGATGACCGTATGGCGCGGCAGGCTTTTTTTAATCCGTGCATTTAAATAACTCTGTTTTGTAAAGAAGTGGATCTTTAGAATATATTCCTGCAGCCCCGGGCGGCCATTGTTATTTCGGCGGCACAGTAAAAGCTTCTGATCAAATTACTCTCATGCTGAAGGCTTTTCTATTGAGAGAGAAACGAGAAACACAAAAGCCTCAGGAAGAAGAAAAACATTGAAGCGTCGAATCGTCATGATATTAAATGGTATTAAAATTGTTTTAGCAACTAAACAGCTACATAATTGTCCCCTCTCTCCTGCCTGTACCCCCTTCCAAGGGCCGAAATCAGAAAGGAAAAGGCAAATTTGAAGTTCTTTTGAAAAAAAAACTAAAATTACAAAAAGAGTAAAAAATGTAATACCATAACCTCAATGCGTCAGGAATCAGTGCTAGGTTGTCAAGTTGTCACTCTCAGCATGCCTCAGGGGAAGCATAAATTTAATATTCCCCTTGGCCATAGGTGTGGGCCACAGTGCATCATTTTGGCATAGGACTAACCTCTTCTGTAAAAGAGAAGCGATTGTGTTTTATGCGATCATATATCATAGAACCTAAATAAACATTAACCTATAGCTTGACATACAAATACATCAGTATCCACAGACTTTGAAATCTAGGCGCTGATCAGCATTATTTCAGGACTATATGGTGGTATAATTTAGGGTACACTTTAGTAGTGTTATGACATGGCGGTATTATTTAGGAACTGTATAGACCTGACACTTTGGCACTGTGTTGGTGTTATTTGTATGCTGTATTGTGGAATTACTTGGGTACAGCATTGTGGTATGGTTTAGTCACACTTCTATTGCTTGGACATAGTATGGCATATTATATATGCACTATATGGTGGTATTACCTGGGCATTAAATGTTATAATATTTGTGGACTCTATTAAAGGCCTATTTAATCATAGAATGGTAGAGTTGGAAGGGACCTCCAGGGTCATCGGTCCAAACCCCCTGCTTAGTGCAGGATTCACTAAATCATCCCAGACAGATGTTTGTCCAATCTATGTTTGAAGGCATCCATTGAAGGAGAACTCCCCACCTCCCATGGTAACCCTTTCCACTCATTGATTCCCCTCACTGTTTTATATCTAATCTGTGTCTCCTCCCTTTCAGTTTCATCCCATTGCTTCTAGTCTTTCCTTGTGCAAATGAGAATAGGGCTGATCCCTCTGCAGTGTGACAACCCTTCAGATATTTGTAGACAGCTATTAAGTCTCCTCTCAGCCTTCTCTTCTGCAAGCTAAACATTCCCAGATCCTTTAACCGTTTCTCATAGGACATGATTTGCAGACCGCTCACCATCTTGGTAACTCTTCTCTGAACTTGCTCCAGTTTGTCTGTCTTTTTTAAAGTGGGGTGCCCAGAACAGGACACAGTATTCCAGAAGAGGTCTGCTTAAGGGAGAATAGAGGGGGATAATTACCTCACGTTGGATACAAGATGTAATACGGGGGGCGTGGAGGCTCTAATACCCTGTTGTATTGCCTCTAGCTTGGATACAAGATAAGATACGAGCGGGTATGAAACTAAACATTCCCAGATCTTTTAACCATTCCTCACAGGACATGAATTGCAGACCGCTCACCATCCTGGTAGCTCTTCTCTGAACTTGCTCCAACTTGCTTCTGTCTTTTTTAAAGTGGGGTGTCCAGAACTCATTCCAATTAAGGTATGACTAAGAAAGAGTAGAGGGGGATAATTATCTCACGTGATCTAGACTCTATGCGTCTCTTAATACATCCCAGAATTGTGTTTGCCTTTTTTTGCTGCTGCATCACATTGTTGGCTCATGTTCAGTCTATGATCTATTAGTATACCCAAATCTTTTTCACATGTGCTGCTGCTTAGCCCAGTTCCTCCCATTCTGTATGTGCTTTTTTTTTCATTTTTCTTTGTTAAATACCATTCTCTTAGTTGCCGCTCACTGTTCAAGCTTTTCTAGATCTGTTTAAATTCTCTCTCTCTTTAGTATTAGCTATTCCTCCTAGCTTTGTGTCGTCGGCTGCTTCCTTCAGTATCCTAGGATGTAATTCATCTCAACCTTGAGACTTGAATTCATGTAAGGTATCTAACTGTTCCCTTGCCATATCTCTGCTTATAGATCGCCTGCATTATTTTATTACCCCAGTAGCACAGGGAAGATCAGCTGATGTTCCATAGACTTTCTGAGAGAAAGCAGATACAAAATAGGAATTTAAAAGTTTGACTTTTTGCACGGGCAGTGTATAGCTTGTGCAGTGTACGTTAGTTTTATCTAGGCATTATATAATGTAATATATATACAGTATATGGTGGTATTTAATCACTTTATGGTGCATAGTCTGTGCAATGTATGGTGGTTTTATCTACATAGTAACATAGTTCGTAAGGCTGAATGAAGACAATGTCCATCTAGTCCAGCCTGTTAGCCTCCTGTTTTGTTGATCCAGAGGAAGGCAAAAACCCCCAAGAGCAAAAGCCAATTAGCCCTTTTGGGGAAAAAATTCCTTCCCGACTCCCTAATGGCAATCAGACTGTTCCCTGGATCAACCCCTAATAGTTCCTACCTGCCTGTATACCTGGATTAACAATTAAACTAGGATTTATAACCTATAATATCCTTCCTCTCCAGAAAGACATCAAGTCCCCTTTTAAACTCCTCTATGGATTTTGCTATCACTACGTCCTCAGGCAGAGAGTTCCACAGTCTAACTGCTCTTACAGTAAAGAAACCTTTTCTATGTTGGTGATGAAACCTGCATTCTTCTAAGCGTAGCGGATGCCCTCTTGTTACCGTCGTAGTCCTGGGTATAAACAGATCCTGGGAGAGATCCTTGTATTGTCCCCTCATGTCCTTATACATGGTTATTTGGTCGCCCCTTAACCTTCTTTTTTCTAGAGTAAATAGTCCCAATTTTGATAGCCTCTCTGGGTATTCAAGTCCCGTCATTCCATGTACTAGCTTAGTCGCTCTTCTTTGAACCCCGTCCAATACCTTAACATCTTTCCTGAGCACCGGTGACCAGAACTGTACACAGTATTCCATGTGGGGTCTGACTAGTGCCTTGTATAATGGAAGGATAATATTCTCGTTCCTCGCCCCTATACCTCTTTTAATGCATCCCAAAACTTTATTTGCCTTTGCAGCAGCGGATTGGCATTGGTTACTCCAGTTTAGTCTACAATCCACCAATACCCCACTAATCCACTAATGCCCCACTAATCTAGGCATATTGTAGTGTAATTTTCGTGCATTATATGGTGGTATTTGTTCACTTTACACTGTATAGTGTTATTTGGGTACTGTATTATGGATTTATATGTGTTTTGCATTGTGCGGTAGTATTATTTAGGTTGGAATAATTCTTTGGGCACTATATGGTGTTATTATATGAGCACTGTATTATAGATTTATATGTGGTATATGGTCACTTTATGCTGTATAGTTGGTGCATTAAATGTTGTTTGGTTGTTATTTATGTATGCTTTGCACTGTAGGGTAGTATGATATAGGTGCAATGTGGTTTAACTATTTAGGCATTGTATGGCTGTATTATCTGGGCGCTATATGGTGGTATTTGGTTGCGTTTACACTGCACAGTTTGTGCACTGTATGGTGCTATTATCTGGGCACTTTATTACAGTATTATGTGTACATTACCCTGCAGGGTAGTATTATTTAGGAGCTGTGTGATGGAATTTCTAGGGCACTGTATGGTTATGGAATTCTTAGGGCAATGTATAGTGGCATTATTAGTGCACTACATAGTCTTATTCTGAAATTGCATTGCACTGTTTTTGTGGGCGGTATTATTTGTGCACTCCACTGGGGTAATATATGTGCAGTTTAAGGTGGCATTAGTTAGGTTCTGCTGCCATTAAAGGCAATTAATATTCAGAAAGGGGACTACAGAGACATAACATTATCTGTTTGGGTTTGAGGAAGGTCAAAAATAATAATTTCCATCAGTTTTTGAGGACCTTGTCTGATTTGTTGCAAAATTGCCCCTAAAAGCTAAGGATTCTTCATTTACTTTGCTGTAAAACTCATATCAGGTAATTTCGTAATGACTGACTTATTTCCAACGAACATTTTCAAACACATTGCTCCTAATTCAAACGCATATACCGGAGACATCTAGCGGAGTCACGCGACAAGTAATGGCTGCTGAGTGAACTGCACACATATAGGGGAGGGGGAACATAATGTACAGTGGCCAATATGATGAATCGTAATTTACCAGCTTTACAAGCGGAGATGACTGGAGTTAAAGGGGAACCCCGGAGCTTGTCATGCAGATAATACTTCTCTCCAAGGAACAGTAGATTGCGGGAAGCACTTAAGAAATTTGTCCTGTTACCTGACATGCTCTTCTACAGACGAAATCACAGCTAAGCATCGCCAGGATGATGAGATTGCACATCGTTGCTGCCTCCTTAAGGTTTACCAGGACGCGAGTGATTGAGTTTAAGAGTCCAGGGAAGTGTAAAATGTCTCCTTTAAGGTGATTGAGCTTTCAAGACAATGACTGACTATTTTCACGCTGATCTCCAATCTTTGCAATTGCCAGAATGAAGAAATGCTAACAAACAGCACCGTAAGAAGAGCTGTAAAAGTAGAAGAAACTCAAAAAGTAGAAAAGTTATAGTCAGAATAGTCGTCAAATCATCCTCTTATGGTTCTTAGTCACATCTCTTGGGAAAGCTGGGTGACAACCAATAAGGCCAGTGCCATCCTTGGGTTAGATGTTTAAATTGACCTGTGCAAATATTTTTCTGCCCCCCCCCTTGTCATAAGAAAAAAACTATATATACTGCACTGATAGGCAGTCTGCCTGTATTCTGCATGTGCAAAGAGCATTTCCCTTGGGAAGGGTAGTAAAAGGCCAGGTAAAGATATACAGCTAATTACTACATTTGAAAACCTCGCTATTAGAAGTGGAAAGACAGAACAAAGACAAAAAATTCGGAAGGAAAGTAGAGGAGCAAGAGACATTGATCACAAACTAAAATGTTTTTATACAAATGCACAGAGCATGGAAAACAAACAAGGAGAATTGGAGCTACTAACACAGGAAGAGAAATATGATGTAATACGCATCACAGAAACTTCGTGGAATGATACACATGATTGGAACACAAGGCTTGAAGGATACAACTTATTTATAAGAAACAGGCCCAAAAAAAGGGAAGGAGGTGTTGTATTGTATGTTAGGAAAACATTCATCTCCACAGAGATTCAAGCTTCAGAGCATGGTAGCTCTGTAGAAACTGTTTGGGTAAGAATACAAGGAGAGAACAACAGAAAGGACACCATTGTTGGCATTAACTATAGGCCGCCTAGACAAGCAGAAGATATGGATGAACTCTTTCTACATCAGATGGCCAAGCTCTCAAGAAAGCATGATATGGTGATTATGGTAGATTTTACCTATCCAGACATTTGTTGGGAATCTCTCTCAGGTAAAAGTAATGGATCCAGTAAATTCTTATCAGCTCTTGCTGACAACTTTATCTTCCAAAACATAGGAGAGAAAACAAGGGGATCTGCTATCTTGGACCTAATTCTTACCAACAGGGAGGGAATGGTGTAGGAAGTAAGGGTGGCTGGGACCTTAGAAGCAGTGATCATGCTATCCCTGGATTTTGGATAAAAGGGAAGGAAGAACTGAGAAAACTCAGACCTCAAGGTTGGATTTCAGAAAAGCAGATTTCAATGAACTCAGAAAGAGGATAGGAAGAATCCAATGGCTGGATGTTCTTAAGGACAGAAATTTCCATGAAAGTTGGGAAATATTGCATATTCTCAAAGCACAATCGTTAACAATCCCTAAAAGAAGGAAGAATGGGATGCATTTAAAGAGACCAGGATGGATGAACACAGAACTTGCACACGTGTTAAAAATGAAGAAAAATATGTTCATGAAGAAGGGGGAATATTTAAAGAAGAATATAATGCGGTCTGCAGAAACTGTAGGGTAAGTGTCAGAAAAGCTAAAGCTAATAATGATTTGAGGCTTGCAACAGAGGCCAAAAGCACTAAAACTGGATTTTGGGGGTATGTCAAAAGCAAAAGAAAAGTCAAAGATGCTATTGGATTCTTACAAGATGAAAATGGTAAATTGGTTAAGAATGATGTTGAGAAGGCCGAACTTTTAAATTCCTATTTTGTATCTGTTTTCTCTCAGAAGGTAGATGAAACATCAGCTGATCTTCCCTGTGCTATTGGGGGAATAAAAGAAGGCAGGTTATCTATAAGCAGAGAGATGGTGAGAGAACACTTAGCTAACTTAAATGAATTCAAGTCTCTAGTATCCTAGGATGTAATTCGTCTGGACCTGAAGGAAGCAGCAGAGGTAATTTCTGAACCACTCACTATAATCTTTGAAAATTCCTTCAGAACAGGAGACGTTCCAGATAATTGGAAATGGACAAATGTTGTCCCCATCTTCAAAAAAGGGAAGAAGGTGGATACAGGAAACTACAGGCCTGTAAGCCTGACTTCTATACCGGGAAAGATCTTTGAACAAATTATTAAACAGCATATATGCAAGTACTTGGAAAAAAATGAACTAATTAACCAGAGCCAGCATGGGTGTTATGTCTGCAAAGGAGGTGCTGGACCAGCACCTGCAGACAGGCACAATAATTGCTCAAAGTGCGGCAGCCAAAATAAACCAACAAATAATAAATGGGAAGTCTTTCCTTAAATACGTAATGAACGCGGGTGAGGGCCCTGCCTAACATGGCAGACTGATTGCGTCGATAGATTTGGACCTGCACTCTTTCCTGGGACCTAAGTAACCCTACTTGGCCAAACTGATAAAGGACAAAACAAAGTAAAACACAACACTTAGCTTTGGTAGAATAAGCTGCAGCACCCAGAGGCATCTGGAGTAAGGAACAGTGAATACCACGCCACTAACTGCCAGCTCAGACAGCGAGCAAATTACAATTTACAGCACCTTAGCTTCATATCCATCCCAGCTAAATAGCCAGCTAATCATCCACAGATGTGAGCACATTGCGTCACACCTACTAAGGTAGAAGGTGCAGAACCATGTCTAAAAATTGCCAATGACACAAAGCTAGGAGGGATAGCTAACACTAGGGAAGAGAGAGAGAGAGTATTCAAAAAGATCTAGGAATGCTTGAACAGTGTGCGGTGAATAACAGAATGGTATTCAACAAGGAGAAATGCAAAGTCCGACATCAGGGCAAGAAAAATAAATAAAAACACATACAGAATAGAAGGAACTGGGCTAAGCAGCAGCACATGTGAAAAAGACTTGGGTATACTAATAGATCAAAAACTGAACATGAGTCAACAATGTGATGCAGCAGCGAAAATAGGCAAACACAATTCTGGGATGTATTAAGACTTGTCACAGAGGCAGAATATGTCTATATATACTACAAAAGCCCTTCACAGAATAAGCATTAAATATAAAACTATAAATTTTATTTCAAATAGTTAAAAGAACAGGGCACACTAGTGGACCTACATGCGTCATATCGAATGTGAGAGCAAGACGCAGTTGGTCATACACAAACAAGACACAAGTGTACACTCAAACAAAAAATTCTAAGCTATTTTTCCTTGGATAGTAACTCTTTCCATATAGGTGGAATTGTCAGGTCAATATACTAAATCGTATATTCGATTAGTGTAAAATAGCTTAGTACATAAATCTACATATCTTTATATTGGTGGATGATATATTTCCACTATATATAAGATTGCCTAATATGCACCTGAGTTCTCTGATAGAACCTAGAGAAAAAGATATGATTTGTGAGTGACAACTCTGATTCATCGTTCATACTAAGGTTCATAGAGAAAGCTTAGGTTCGAAGTTCTGACAGATAACAGCTCTAGTACAGAGTTCAATGTGTTCCCCCACAATTTTGTGGTTCATCAGGAACTGGAGAGCCTATGATGAGAACCAAAGAACTGTGACACTAGAGGCTTGTACCTAACCAACGCAGTGCTTTGGTAAGAGCCTCAGCTGGGAATACTTGCTAGTAATGACAACAACCAATGCCAGACCAAGAGAATAAACCCAGATCTAGTTCCTCCTAGATTTTTGTCTGAGGGCCAGTCTGCTATGAGTAATCAGAGTAATCAGATAAGGAGTGAAAAAACGACAACTGAGAGAGATTGCCTATAGGGGACTAGCTAAATTAAGACATGAGTGGCTGTTAAATTTTTAGCCTCTCATGTCCAGGCAACCAACTTTGCCTACTAAAATATTATCCTCACTAGCTAAATGAGGAGTATGTGATGACTAAGAGTAGTAGGAAATGCAATCATCCCAGCATTTTACTAAGAGCTTTCCACTAATCAAAGTCAATGTAAAATCCCCATGAAAGGCATATTAGTCTCTACAATAGCCCTAGCTCGCTAATGTCATGCTTTTCTTTCCCTAGCAGAAGGTGCGATCACCCCGCCTGTATCTCACTATGTGCAGAAAATAATAAACAGAAGAGCAAGACCCATAGCCTTGATGATAGACTAGGGTATATGAAAAAATCCTGATCTGCCCATAGCATTAAAGGATCTAGTGACTCCTAAGGGTGGGGTTAGTGACCAAGTTGTCCAATCAAGAATGGGCGGAAGAACAGACTAATTACAAAAACATAAATCCAACAACATTGGTCTGTGACAGAAGATCTAGTCTCAATAGACAAATATTGGAATGGGGACACGAGGTTAGTGTATCTAACTGTGCAAAAGCTCCTATAGGTGCATAGAAACTATGTGACTATCTTCTATAAGCAAGCGCTGAACTCACCAAATATGTGGGGGAGAGCGTTCCTGTTGTCATGGGGACTACCAATGATAGTAGGTTTCCTGTTCCCACCCACTCCCGTGACGCTATTTTGCCATCAAAGTCACATGACCAGACTTGCGAGAAGAAGGGAAAAAAAGATAAGTGAATGTAGCATGCCCGGTGCTAACCACTGGCAGCTTCAGTGGTAGCACGTCCAGAAAGAATCTGACACTTGCAAATCTCAAAGTAAAAGGGATCTTGGACAAATTTTCATCACCCAAAGTGGGAATCCCCACTTAGTGCCACAAATAGTACTGCGCCATATAAGTGTGTGTGATGGATATGTGAACAAATGTATTTATATATTGAGATCCAGAATAATAATGATGTAAAAAGATGCTAAGCAAGGTCTGTTCATATTCCAAATGTGGTATTTTGTACCCCATCAGGAGTCCCTTATACAATGATTATGAGCTAGTGTAAAATAAATATAATGTGTAAGGGAAACACTTTATCTGATAATAGTGATTCCTAGCCCATTAAGGGATAGAAAGAACTAGAAGGGCATCACTAGTTAAAGTTTAGAAGCCAACTCAGAAAAATCAAAGGAAACAATTAAAGGACAATGTTTCATTCAGTCCTAGGGGATTTAACGATTCTAGCCAAAAGGTCCAAGCTGCCTCTTTTTGGAGCAGCATTTGATCTACATCACCCCTCCTGTTGTTAGACCTTGGCAGTTCGATTCCCTGGAATCTGAGAGCCTCTGGGTTGCCATTATGTTTATCCCACACATGATTCACCAGGGGGTATATTCCTTTCTATGGATATTGCCAGTATGTCTAGTCTACGATAGCTGTCTAGTCTTACCGACATATTGTTTTAGACATGGACATGTTGCCAAGTATATTACATTCATAGTCCTGCAGTTGATAAAGTCCTTAATATTGTATGAAAGGCCCGTTACTGTAGAAGTAAAAGAGTTACCTTTGTGAAGAAAAGGCACAAGCCGCACAACTGGGACAGGGGAAAATCCCCCTGGGTTTTGATGTTGAAAGCCAGAGGGTATTCACTGCAGGAGCGCTCAAGTGACTCTTTACTAAATGATCTTTAATGTTATGTCCCCGTCTGAATGTAATGCTTGGTGTCTCGGGAATTAATCCTTGTATATCTTTATTGCTCCTGAGGATGTCCCAATATTTTTCAAGGATGTTCCTGACTTGAACATGTCCAATGCAGATTTATGTACTAAGCTATTTTACACTAATCGAATATACAATGTAGTGTATTGACCTGACAATTCCACCTACATGGAAAGAGTTACTATCCAAGTAAAAGAAGCTTAGAATATTTTGTCTCAGTGTACACGTGTCTTGTTTGTGTCTAACTGACTGCATCTTGTTCTCACATTCGAAATAACGCATGTAGGTCCACTAGCGGCTTTGACTGTTGGGAAGCCTAGGGTGTCAGTCCCGGTTTGGTGTACCTTTGGGGTACAGGGCAGCCCACTGGTTTCAAATCTGGCAACATTAATAAGTTGCAATCCAGCTTGGTGCACTACACGTATCATGTGGTCTGACATCCTGTATTTGACTTTCCTGAGCAGGAATTAACACTAAGCAAGCCTCCCCTCATTATAAAGAGGGTTGTGAGTGGTTGTCTCATTAATGTCCTCACATGTCTGTTTTTGGCTCCTCCATATATCAGTTTGGCCTCCGCATGTTTGAGGAATATGTGGCTTATATGCCTGCCCTCTTGTACCGTATCAATGTATCAGTGAGTATGTGGCCACTTTTTGTGATTTAGGTCTACTAGTGTACCCTGTTCTTTTAACTATTTGAAATAAAATGTATGATTTTATATTTAATGTCTATTCTGTGATGGGATGTAGTAAGAGAAGCATGGAGTCTAGATCACATTAGGTAATTAATGAGTGGAGCAGGTTACCACAGGAGGTGGTGAGTTCTCCTTCAATGGAAGTATTCAAACACAGGCTGGACAAATATCTGTCTGGGATGATTTAGTGATCCTGCACTGAGCAGCAGTTTGGACCCGATGACCCTAGAGGTTCCTTCCAATTCTACCATTCTATAATAAGACAACAGAATTGCCAAATCAGAACAGCTCAGTGAATAACTGCTGTACCAGAACCACACTCAGTACAAACATACAGAACCAGAACCATGCACCATGCATAAATACAGCACCAAACCAAGCTCATAACACAAATACAGCACCAGAACCAAGCTCACAACACAAATACAGCCCCAGAACCAAACTCGCAACATAAATACAGCACAAGAACCAAGCTCATAGTACAAATGCATTACCAGAACCAAGCTCTTAACATAAATACAACTCCAGAACTAAGTACATGAATACAGCCCAAAGCCAACCTTGTTACATGGATATAGCCCGAAAACAAAGCTTGTAACATAAATACAACACCAGAACCAAACTCAGTACATAAATACAGCACCAGAACCAAGATTATCACATAATTACAGCCAGAGAACCAAACTCGCAACATAAATATGGCCCCAAAACTAAGCTCAGTATATAAATACAGTACCAGAACCAAGCTCATAACATAAAGACAGCCACAAAACTAGGGATGTAACTCTAATGGGTGCAGAGGATGCTGTTGCATCTGGGCCCTGGAGCCTGACTGCAGCATGGTCTCTCTTCCCTATATAAAAAGAACCAGCATTATAAAACAAAGCATTATAGCATGAGACAGAACCAAGAGGAGTACGATTCAAAGCTCCACAAGAGGCTGCTGCACGCAGGAAATCCAGTAGATCTTCTGGTTTGGCTGACCTAAGGGGGCTATTGTCCCAACCTACGTTCATCTTCTACCCTATCTACAAGATGAGTTTGGTTCTGGTAATGTACTTACGTAGGGAGCATGGTTCTGGTATTGTATTTATGTTATAAATTTTGTTTTAGTAATGTATTTATGTTATGAGTATAGATCTGGGGCTGTATCTAAATAGATAGATAGATATTAGATAGATACTAGGGATGAGCGAGTATACTCGCTAAGGCACTACTCGCTCGAGTAATGTGCCTTAGCCGAGTATCTTCCCGCTCTTCCCGAAAGATTCGAGTGCCGGGGCGGGGAGCTGCGGGGGAGAGCAGGGAGGAACGGAGGGGAGATCTCTCTCTCCCTCTCTCCCGTCCGCTCTCCCCTGCTCCCCGCCGCGACTCACCTGTCAGCTGCAGCGGCCCCCGAATCTTTAGGGACGAGCAGGGAGATACTAGGCTAAGGCACATTACTCGAGCGAGTAGTGCCTTAGCGAGTATACTCGCTCATCCCTAATAGATACTAGATAGATATTAGATAGAAGGACCATAAAACTTCCACTCCCTTATCAGTGACTTCTTACAGATGTTAGTATTCATGTGCTAATAAGGGAGATGGAATAACATTTCTGTGCTAGGATTCACTAACTCGGGGACCATAAAACCTTCACTCTCTTATCAATGACTTCTGAAAGATGTTTGTATTTCTGTGCTAATAAGGGAGATGGAATAACATTTCTGTGCTAGGATTCACTAACTTAGGGACCATAAAACCTTCACTTCCTTACCAGTACCTATTTACTTATTTTTTTAAGCGCAAAATATTCACATTCATGTCTGTGCCTTGTCATAAGCATGTGTGTATAAATATGCATGCCTCTTCATATCCATTTCATTATGCCTTGATGAGGGACTGAGAGTAAAAGTCCAAAAGCTCGCATTAACATCATGCATTTTTGCTAGCCATTAAAAGGTATCATATCTACAAGATTTCTTGGTTTCTCTTACTGGAGACAATCACATTATAGAAAGATATGAGATAGATAGATATTACATAAATATTAAATAGATATTATATAGCTAGATATGAGATAGATATATATGAAATAGATAGATATGAGATAGCTAGATAAACATGATATAGATAGACATGAAATAGACAGATATGAGCTAAATAGATATTAGATAGAGAGATAGATGGATATCAGACAGATAAATAGATACCCTGTTTTCCCAAAAATAAGACAGGGTCTTATATTAACTTTTGCTCCAAAAGATTTTACTTTTTTACATGCATAGCTACGTGGATACTATTTAAATTAACTTTTTTATTTACAGTAACTAGGGCTTAAATTTGAAGTAGGGTGCACATGTCACGTACCGGACACAGGAGAGGGAGAGGGGGGACGATACCTATCGATCCCACCTCAGTCCTCGATCACCCTAGCGGTATTGTAAGCGTGGAGTAAAGCTCAAATCACCACCTGATCCGTTCTAACGCACCCCAGAACTCCACAATGCCCATATACAGCTGCCACCACCAATGTTCACTGGAAATGGACCCGATTTATGAATTATTAACACAATCTTCGGAGTATTATGGTTGGTTGTTAAAAAGGACAAGGCTTGAACTGATAAATTGTAGTTTTATTCTAGAAAAGGTCTAGCAGTGCACTATATACAGAATGTACAAAGGTATATAAGGAAAAAGATTGTTACATGGGAGAATAAGGAATACAGTATGAATACACACTCAGCAGGTTTAAAATAAAACAGGAGAAATTAAAAGAAAGTTGGGACCTGAGGGGCCCCACATTTTAAAGGGTCCCTAGTACCCACCTCCTCCCCGCCCCCTCTGAGGTCATACAGAGAATGGAGGGTTGGACTTGTAGGAGCTCTGAGGAATCATATTTATTTATGTTTGGTCATATCTCGGCGAGAGAGAAAGAATGGGGGGTTATTTACATCACAGCAGAGCTCTTGTCCAGGCAGGTGAGACAATGCTTTTCCTACATGCAAATATTGACAGGCTGGGGAAAAAGATACTAAACCTGTCGCTTCTTTCCACCTATTCAGGGATTATATAGTAGATACCAAAAGGATTGCTGAATAGAGGCTGAATATAAGGCAAGGTACACAGAACATAATAACTAACGGCCTAACGACTCTAGGTACAAAATCTGATACATCATCACAGTATAGTTCAAGCATCCTCAAAAATCCTGAATAATCATGATAGGGCCTATTTTCGGGGGTGATAGAAATGAGAAATGAGTTAGATCTGTGATAGTTACATATGTGATAGTTAGATATGAGATAGATATGGGATAGATAGATAGATCAATCGATCTATTTCATGTATGTCTCATATCTATCATATCTATTTATCTCATATCGATACATCCGATATCTATTCATCCCATATCTATATATCTGTCTATGTAATATCTATCTATATATCTATTATCTACCTAGCTATCCCATAGCTATCTAGCTATCTCATATCTGGCAATCTCATATCTATCTATCTATATTCTCATATCTATCTAATATTTATATATCCCATTTCTATCCATCTCATACCTCTCTATTTATCTTTATCTCTCTCTATCTATCTAATATCTATCAATCTGTCTCATATCTAACTATTACATATCTATCTCTCATTTTTATTTAATATATATCTATCCAATATCAATCCATCAATCCATAAGTATCTATCTATGTAATATCTATCTATATATCTATCTCATATCCATCCCATAGTTATCTATCTTATATCTAACTATCTAATATCTATCTAATATCTATCTGTCTTAACTATCTCATATCTATCTTTTTATCTTTCTATCTCTAATATTTATCTATCTATCTCATATCTGACTATCACATATCTATCTAGCTATTAAATGTATTTATCTTTCTATCCATTTATCTAATATGTATCTATCTGTCTAAAATCTATCTTTCTCTTTTCTATGTATCTATCTAATATCTATCTCATGTGTGTCTCTTATCTACCACATATCTTTCTGTCTCATACCTATACATCTGTTTATCCCATATATATACAAATCATATCTATCACATATCTAACTATCTCACATCTATCTTTCCCATATCTATCTATCTATCTATCTATCTATCTATCTATCTCATATCTATCACATATCTATTTATCTATCTGTCTATTTAATACCTATTTATCTGTAACATCTATCTGTAACATATCTATCCATCACATATCTATCTCATATCTATCTGTCTCATATCTGTCTCTTTCTATCTCTCTATCTATTTCCTATCTATCTATATATTATATATATATATATATATCTGTCTCATATCTATATCTATCTATTATCTACCTCATATCTATCAATTCCATATCTATATATCTATCAATCTATCTATCTATCTTATATCTATCTGTCTATCTAATATCTATTTATTTCATATCTATCTGTCTGCATCTATCTTACTATATTACATAGTAAATCTATCTCATATCTATCTCTCTATCGCACATCTGTCTATTTATATCTATCTAATGTTTATCTATCTATCTGTCTCCCTATCTATCTTTGGTGTTTTTTATGTAAGAAAGCCATCAAACCTCTGGGCTGGTCACTAGGCAGTTGTTTAATGAATCTAATTAAACTATTCTATCCCAGTTGTCGGCTGTTGCTTGGTCTTAAAAGTAGTTTTCATTCACTGACACGCATGTGGCAGTGCATGCATGTGTTCACTGTGATGAAGTGTGACTTGGATCAAGTGTAACTTTCATGCAGTTTAACATAAAAGTTTAACCCGGGCAAGAAACAGGTATGCCCTATAAATTATCTTAAAACCCTGCACTCCCTGACCACAGTGGCGTAGCAAGCTGGGTGCGAGAGGTACAGGACGCCCCGGGTGCTATCAGTGAGGGGGTGAAAGCTCAGCCAGTCAGCTGTGGCGGTGGGTGGAGAAACTACTATTGGAGCTGCTGCAGGAGAACCAGCGCCTGCTGGCCGCCCTATCTACGCTATGCCTGGAGCCACTTGTGACTGACTGCTGCAGGGGAGCTTCCCAGTACAGCCCAGTGTGCTAGAAGCCCCTCACAGAGCCTGCACTACCCCCTAGCACCGGTTAACCCTCCCCCGGCAGTCCTGTTATGAGGGGACAGACAGACCTGAAGAGCTGGCAGCTTCCACGACCTGTCATGATGTCACTGTCATATGATACTCTGTGTGGGAGGAGTCAGGGATCACATGACCATGGGGGGATATCAGTAAATGTAGGACTCTGATGTGTTCTGTGTGTGTGTTGGAGCTGTGGGGGTCAGGATGGATGGATAGAGTGAGTGGAGCTGTGTGTGTGATGTCTGGGGATCAAGATTAATGTCGTGGAGTTGTGTGTGTGTGATGTCTGGGGATCAGGATGGATGTAGCGGAGTTGTGTGTGTGATGTCTGGGGATCAGGATGGATGTAGCGGAGCTGTGTGTGATATCCAGGTTATATCAGCATCTTTATATACAGGGGATGTATATCTGCTATATATAGTGATATGCATCATGCTAGGGTAACCTGAGTATCTCCTGTATATAATTATATATGTACAACTGGTATAAGCTAGACATCTCCCTGTTTTTAGTGATATGGAGCATGTTGGTATAATCTGGGTATCTCCTCTATATAATTATATATGTACCACTGGTATAAGCTAGACATCCCCTGTATATAGTGATATGGAGCATGCTGGTATAACCTGGTATATCACTATATACAGTATCTGTACATACATAATAATATACAGGAGATACCCAGGTTAGGGCTCCTTCATACAGGCAAGCGCGATATGTGAATCGCGGCGCTATATCGCGCTCCCCACCATGTAAAAGCCCTGTGGATGCGAGTTTTTGTGTGAAAACAGCCTTGGATCACTGAATCCCTGCCATGGCTGTCACAGCCACAGCAGAGGATCACGAGCTTAGCTGCAAGTCAGCAGGGAAACATTAAACATGATACAAATAGTGCATCTTTTACTTGTGTTTTTTGGGTCAGTGTCTATTTTTTGGCTTTTTTTTTTTTTTAGATGTTTTTGCTTAGACTTCTCTATGAATAATGGCAGAAAAACATGCATGCTTAACATAAGTAAATAAAAAGTCACCACCCAAAAAACACCTGTGAAAAACTTTTGTGTCGGTTAAAAAAAATGTTGACATTTTTAAAATTCATATTGAATTTTGAAAAATTGATGGTTTAGGGAAGCCTTAAAGGGGTTGTCCCGCGGCAGCAAGTGGGTCTATACACTTCTGTATGGCCATATTAATGCACTTTGTAATGTACATTGTGCATTAATTATGAGCCATACAGACGTTATAAGAAGTTTTTCACTTACCTGCTCCGTTGCTAGCGTCCTCGTTTCCATGGAGCCCTCCTAATTTTCGGCGTCTAATGGCCAAATTAGCCGCGCTTGCGCAGTCCGGGTCTTCTTCTTTTCTCAATGGGGCCGCTCGTGCAGGATGCCGGCTCCGTGTAGCTCCGCCCCGTCACGTGCCGATTCCAGCCAATCAGGAGGCTGGAATCGGCAATGGACCGCACAGAAGCCCTGCGGTCCACCGAGGGAGAAGATCCCGGCGGCCATCTTCAGCCGGTAAGTAAGAAGTCACCGGAGCGCGGTGATTCAGGTAAGCGCTGTGCGGATTTTTCTTTAGGTCCCTGCATCGGGGTTGTCTCGCGCCGAACGGGGGGGGGGTTGAAAAAAAAACAAACCCGTTTCGGCGCGGGACAACCCCTTTAATGTTTAAATGTATATTCTGTATTCTTTTCACTAAGAAAAACCAGAAAGTAAAACATATTCAATTTTTCCCTTTTTTTTTCTATTTTTATTTTCTTTTCATAGATTTTCTTTTTATTCTATTGTCTGTACATGACTACGGGGTGGCCATCTTGTCTTTTTGCAGTTCACAGCATTTAGAGCGATGCTTTACTGCAGAACGCATGGGCCTTTCACACAATGAACAGAAGCTGACCTATTAAAGGGGTTGTCCCGAGAAAGCAAGTGGGGTTATACACTTCTGTATGGCCATATTAATGCACTTTGTAATATATATCGTGCATTAAATATGAGCCATACAGAAGTTATTCACTTACCTGCTCCGTTGCTGGCGTCCCCGTCTCCATGGTGCCGTCTAATTTCAGCGTCTAATCTCCCGATTAGACGCGCTTGCGCAGAAGGGTCTTCTCCCTTCTCTTGGGTCTCGGCACGAGCGGCGCTCTAGCTCCGCCCCCTTCCACGCGTCATCGCGTAGCTCCGCCCCGTCACGTGTGCCGATTCCAGCCAGTCAGGAGGCTGGAATCGGCAATGGACCGCACAGAGCCCACGGTGCACCATGGGAGAAGACCCGCGGTGCATCGTGGGTGAAGATCCCGGCGGCCATCTTGGTAAGGTAAGTAAGAAGTCGCCGCAGAGCGGGGATTCGGGTAAGTACTACACTTTTTTTTTTTTTAACCCATCCCTTGTGTTTGTCTCGCGCCGAACGGGGGGCCTATTGAAAAAAAAAAAAAGCCGTTTCGGCGCGGGACAACCCCTTTAATTTCTATGGGAGACTATTCCAGCATGCACTGTGACCTGTGCAAGGAGGGGGAGGAGGTGAGCCGTGACTATCACTTTAGCCTTAAGATTCTTGTTAACGTTATGTGTTCCATTAGCATAGTGTGAGAGGAGTTTTTCAAAACTAAAATTAATCAAGAGCGATCTTAGGTCCACTGTAAGTCAGGCTCGGCTCTGTGGCTTAGCCAACTTGTCAATTGAAAACAAAATAGCGAAAAGAATTGATTTTGATGATGCGATTTCAAACTTCTTTTAGAGAACAAAATTAAAAGACAAAGGTTTTAAGTGTTTATGATTACAATGTTAAGTATAAAAAACAGAAAATTACACTTGCAAGTCTAAGTATCTTGTCTTTCCTTCTTTTAATAATTTTAAAATTTGGGCGAGGGGGGGGGGGAGTGTCAAAAACATTTTCCGCATCGGGTACCACCTGACCTTGCTATGCCACTGCCTGACCATCACTACTACTGTAGTCGCTATTCTTATCTTTACTGTTTTCTTTCAAACCTACCTCCAATGCCCACCTCTGGTGCATTGTATCCATATCAGCCCCTCTCTCCTCTTGTCACCCATACACAGTTCACATGCATTCTTCACTTTCCTGAAACGTCTCAATCCCCCTGCTGCATTGTCTTACAATGTCCTGCAGTTCTCCCATCAAGACAGGCGAGCTGGAGAAGTAGGTGCTTTTCTCTCCTCACAATGCACCTTCCAGGCCATACCCCCGGTACCCCCATTCACTTTCCCATCTTTCAAGGTACATGCCCTATGATTTTTCTGTCCGCTGTCCATGCGAATAGCAGTTATCTTATGCAGCACAGTGAATAACGAGGCTGCATGGGACTGGGGGCGGGGCTTAAGGGATCAGCGAGCTAGATGGGGGGAGGAGCTAAGTAAGGAAGAGGAAGGAGAAGACAGGAAGAAGAACAGAAGGAGAAGAAGCGTGGAGGAAGAGGACGGAGCCGAGCAAGACGTGGATTACAATTGCCTGGAGTAAAAGAAAGTTATAAAGAAAAGACTGAAGACAAAGAAAGTTGAAGAAGAGGAGAAAACCGAAGCGGCTGACCGAATAGCGGAGGTCGGGAGTCATTGGGAGAAGATAAGAAGAGGAGAGTCGGCTGGAGAACGGAAAGAAGAAAAAGATGGAGAACCTGAAGGCTTTGATCCAAGCGGCGGTCGCACAGGATGGCACCGGCTGGCTGCAGGAGATACTTTCAAGCTGCGAGACGGCGGGGCCGGAGGGAGCCGGGAGACAGCAGAGCGGAGTCAGTGAAGCGCCGCCGGAGGCAGAAGAGCAGTTGCGGGGAAGACCGCAACGGAGGAAGCAGCCGCCAGCGAGGCTCAGCCCGAGCCCAGCGAACAAACGCCGCGGTCAGCGAAACAGCCGGATGGATGAGAGAGCGGCGGGAGCCGCGAGCGCCGGGAAAAAGATGGCGCCAAATTCAAATCCAGTGGCGGGAAAACGGCCCGCCACGAGGCAGCGCTCACCGCCGGTGAGCGGGAGGAGAAGAAGAGACACGTGCCAGGAGGCAGCAGCAACAGCAACCACTGCAGCAGAAGAACAGCGCGCGTCTGGGCGCAGGACAACGCAGAGAGGGAGAGGTGAGCCACGGAGTGCGGCAGAAGTAGGAAGGGACACGCGGGGAGGGCGCGTACCCCATCAAGAGGTCAGAACGCCACAAGCAGGAGGCAGCACAGCACAGGCGAGGAGGCAGAGGGGGGGGGGCAAGTACAGGGGGGAATAGATTACAGGCAGTATCCCCAGTTAGCTCCTCCACCAGCAGCGCAGCGAGCAGCCCTGGCCCCGCATTGTTACCCCCGCGGAGGAGACAACGAAGGGGGAGTACCCCTTCTTCGGGGTCACGTAGCATGACCCCTGACCCCCATGCATCTAGCCACACGACCCATAGACATAGCCGACCCCCCAACCATCATAGGGATAGAGCCGAGGCAGCCCCGTACCGGGGGCAGCCGGAGGTGGTATACCCCACTCAAATGCAAAGCAGACACGTTTCCCATGTTCCGCCACCCGCTTCGGCCACACAGCGCCGTTGCTATGTTAACCCCCGTTACTTGGACCCAGTGTTACAAGAAACGCTGGGTTACTCTTCACAAACGTCCGACAACCGCGCTAGCAGTAGCCGCCAAGGGCAGGGCGCCAGGCGTAGGCAAAGAGATAGAACCAGAGCGCTAAGACAGGAGGCAAGGCGTTCCAGGCAGCTAGAGCAGGCGAGTAGAGCTTCCAGTAGCAGCAGCGGTAGGGCGCAAGGAGTAAATAGGGTAGAGAGGGGCAGTTTAGAAGAGGTAACAAGGCGCTCAGAAGACCAGCGCTCAGAAGACCAGCGTCATACGCTTCACTCGCAGTCGAGGCGACATGAAATGGAATACAGGAATTACAAAAGTCACGGCCACACGCAAGGACGGTCAAGCAGACACCAGCCTGGTGTGGCGCCACAGCAAAGGGCGCAGGAGGCTACGCGCACGGTCAGTCGGGAGCCCACGCCCGATCAAAGGATTCGCAGGAGGGAGACAGCTAGGACATCACCCTTGGCATCGCCGGAGGTCGGTCGAGCTGGTGAGTTATCTTTGCATAATGCTTGGTCTAATGTGATGGATCCCGCAAAGGGTGCGGATAAACAAGATTTGGTCACGGTGTTAAAATCTTTGTTGAGCAAGGTTGATACGCAAGAAGGGCTTTTAGTGTCCTGTGGTTCACCAGGGGGCAGAGGCCCGCCTGTGAGTAATGTTTCTGGAAGCTCAACCCTGTGTGCGGAAGGTGACCCAACGGAAGGTTTAAGATATTATGATTCAATGTTTTGTGGTGTTGCCCCGTTAGGGGTAGGTTTGGCTGACGATTTGGTTGAAAAAATTAAAAAAGGTTTATATGTGGATATCTGGTCCTTATTATCAGCGGACCATGTGATGGTAGATAAGGAACGGTTGTCGGAACGTGGTGAGAAGAAGCCAAAAATCGCAAAGACGTTTGGGAACTGGCTTCAAGCTTATTTGGTGTTGGCCCATGTGGTGTGTCAACATCAGCCTGCTAAAGGACCGGAGTTGATGGTCTATCTCAATACCATTTACAGCGCCTACAAGCTGCATGGCGGGTCAGCTTGGTGGCGTTATGATGAGGACTACAGGCGACGGGTTTCGGGTATGAGCCACATAAGCTGGGCCACAAAAGCAACTGATGTGTGGATTCAGCTTATTTTGGCGCAAAGGCCCGCTAGAGCGTCCTTTCCTACGGGAGCCGCGGGAGGCGGGCAACAGCCCTCCGCGGCTGCTCAGAGACCCAATGGCTCATGTTGGCTCTACAACGAGGGCCATTGCAGGTTTTATGCCACCTGCAAATTCCGGCACGAGTGCTCGGTTTGCGGGGGGCAGCACGCAGCAGTTCGCTGCTTCAAGAAACAGAGAACGACTGCCGCAGTGGGTGGTGCCGGTGGAGTACCGAACACCGGTGAAAAGCCGGGTCCTGGATCTGTGGTTAGACAGATACCACATGAAACAGGCGGCAAAAATTCTTAAGGACGGTTTTTCAGTTGGTTTCGTGATCCCGTTTGCGTTTTCACCCGCGTCAATGTTCGCCCCTAACCTAAAATCGGCGTTGGACAATATCCAGTTAGTCAAAGAAAAATTGAGTAAGGAAGTCGAGCTCGGCCGCATGGCCGGCCCTTTCGAAGCGCCGCCGTTTACGAATTTGCGGGTGTCCCCCTTGGGTTTGGTACCCAAGAGGGAAACCGGGAAATTCCGCTTAATACATCACCTATCCTTTCCAGCGGGGGATTCCGTCAACGACGGAATATCAAAAGAACAGGCAACTGTTTCTTATACGTCATTCGATTCCGCGGTTCGCTTGGTAAGAGCGGCGGGAAAAAGAGCCCAGTTAGCAAAGACGGACATTGAGTCCGCCTTCCGATTGTTACCAGTCCACCCCGATTGTTTCCACCTGTTGGGATGCCGGGTGGACAGCCAATTTTTTGTCGATATGTGTTTGCCGATGGGATGCTCCATTTCATGCTATTATTTTGAATTGTTTAGTTCCTTTTTAGAGTGGTTACTCAAGTATGAGACGGGCATCTCATCGGTGATACATTACTTAGACGATTTTTTGTTCGTCGGGTCCGAGAACTCGGGCGATTGCGTATTCTTGCTTAAAACCTTCCAGGCCCTCATGCTGAGGGTAGGGGTTCCGTTATCAGAAGAAAAAACGGTGGGCCCCGTGACCCGGATCACATTCTTAGGAATCGAGATCGACTCTGAGGATATGGTGTTCAGGTTACCAGTGGAAAAAGTAGCCAGGTTACACCAGACAGTCAATGAAGTTGCCAGCTGCAAAAAAGCCACGCTGAGGCAGATTCAGAGGCTGGCAGGTTTGCTTAATTTCGCGTGTAAAGTCATCCCTATGGGACGGGTCTTCTCAAGAAGACTGACGTTAGCTATGGTAGGGGTACGGGAACCCCATCATTTCGTGCGGGTTACACAGGGGATGAGAGCGGACCTACACATATGGAAGGTGTTTTTGCAATCCTTCAATGGGCAAGTGATGTGCCCAAAGGAGGAGGTTACGGGTAGCGACATATGCCTATTTGCGGACGCGGCCGGGTCGGGAGGTTTCGGTGTAATTCTTCATAACCATTGGTGCAGGGAACCCTGGCCAGTGAGTTGGGTGAATAGAAAATGGACCAAGAATGTGACACTATTGGAGTTTTTTCCACTAGTGGTAGCATTGGAACTGTGGAATTTGGAGCTTCAGGACCGCAAGGTCTGTTTTTGGTCTGATAATGCGGCGGTGGTGCAGGTGATCAATAGGCAGACCGCGGGGTCTCCGCCTGTGTTGGCATTGTTAAGACATGTGGTTTTGAGATGCCTGCAGAATAATATTTATTTGCGAGCCAGGCATGTTCCGGGTCATGACAATGGAGCGGCTGACGCACTCTCTCGTTCACAGATGGAGGCGTTCAGGGAACGGCACCCACAGGCGGAGGCCGAGGGGGTCCGATGCCCTCCTCACTTATGGGATCTGGTCGAGCAGAGTTGTTGAAGCTGGTGGAGGCATCGGTCACGCGTGCGACGTGGAAGAGTTACAATTCTATATGGTTAGAATGGCTTTCATTGGCAGGCGGTTGTGTGGTCGACGGTGAAAGGGCGCGGGCGGCCACGCTAGATATGTTGTTAGATTTACGGAACAAACATCGGTCGGTTGGAGCAGCTAAAAAATATCTAGCGGGAGTAGCCTTTTTGCTTAAACTACATGGTAAGACGGACGTTACTAAAGAGTTTATTTTTCGCCAAATAATCCGCGGTTGGAAAAAAGATAAGACGCATATTGATAGACGACGGCCCATTACGTTTTCCATGTTGATTAAGCTATTAGAATTGCTGGAAAGCGTGTGCGTTAATAGTTCGGAAGCGTTGCTATTTAGAGCGGCTTTTTCGGTGGCGTTTTTTGCAGCATTACGAATCGGAGAGCTGGTCCCGGCGAGTAAAAATAAGCCTGGCGGTTTGCGGCATAATGATGTTGTTTGCTCGGGGGCATCACTACGTATATGTATCAGAAAGTCCAAGACGGACATTTATGGAAGAGGCGAGTGGATAGCAATTAATAGCCTTGGAGGCAGGTGGTGCCCGGTGAGCACGGTCAGAGAGTACATGAGCTCGCGTAATATTTGTGACCAATTTTTCGTACACGCGGCAGGCGACCCCCTCACCCGTTTCCAGTTTACGGCGGTTTTCCGTTCAGCACTACGCACAGCTGGTTTGGATGTGTCCGAGTTTGGTACGCATTCGTTTAGGATAGGTGCGGCAACCATGGCAGAAGCACATGGTATGCGGGAAGAGGATCTGAAACGGCTAGGTAGATGGAAGTCGCAGGCCTATAAATCATACATTAGACCGGACTTAATATTATAAGAAGCGAAGTGGTATGATTTTGGCCTGGTAAAATGGCGTTTTGCGTTGTTTGGTACGGGTTTTGGTTTTTGTTTTTTATGTGTTGCAGCTGCAGAGCCGTGGAGAGTCTGGATTATTGGACATTCATTCGTGTACTGGGCCGAAAGGAGAGCAGCGACTCGGCCATTAGGAAGGACTCTAGGATTGACGGACACTGTGGTAAATTGGTATGGGATTCGAGGACTACAATGGCCAAGGTTGCTGCAGATCGTGACGGAGATTAGCAGGTGGACCCCCCGGCGAGTCATCCTGGTCGTGCACGCCGGGGGGAACGACCTAGGAAAAATAAAACTAGGCGATTTACTCGCTCTAATAAAACAGGACTTGCTCCGTTTTCGTGAGTGCTTCCAAGAATCCGTGATCGTATGGTCGGATATTATCGCCAGGAGATGTTGGAGGGGGGCAAAGAACCCCGAGGCGATCGAAAACGTAAGGAAAGTGATCAACCAGAGGATTTCGAAATTCGTGCAATCCTTGGGAGGAATTGCTGTACGCCATTGGGAGTTGGAGGATAGAGAGAGAGGTGCGCTGCGAGATGATGGAATACACCTAAATGAGGTGGGATTGGACACATTCCTGTCCGGACTGCAGGATGGCGTGGAAGCTGCCTTAGTTCAGGTCCGTGGGGTGGGGCGGAACGCGCCGTAGGGATACGGCGCATCCCGTATGGCCTTGAACTTTCCATGCTGGAGAAGAGGAGGGTTTACAAGCCCAAGGAAAGCGGGCTTACAAACGTCCTGTGGAATAGTTAAAGCTAAAATCAGTTTAAATTAAGCGGGTTGTAGCATGGGAAGGGTTTATGGAGTTAAAATACTTAAATTAAAATAGTAGAGGTTAAATATTTAATAAAAGCTGTGGCCTACCCCACATTTTACACACAAGAAGTCTCCGGGTAAGTTTTTGTTACTAGTTAAGGGAGCGTCAGTCAGGTTGATGCCCCCAGTCTCTTATGCAGCACAGTGAATAACGAGGCTGCATGGGACTGGGGGCGGGGCTTAAGGGATCAGCGAGCTAGATGGGGGGAGGAGCTAAGTAAGGAAGAGGAAGGAGAAGACAGGAAGAAGAACAGAAGGAGAAGAAGCGTGGAGGAAGAGGACGGAGCCGAGCAAGACGCCCACCCACCCGCCCGTGAGATGGGTGAGGAAAGACTTTATAGGACTTTTATATGTTCGGAAGTTGTCACAGCTGTGGTTGGCCTTGAACTTTCCATGCTGGAGAAGAGGAGGGTTTACAAGCCCAAGGAAAGCGGGCTTACAAACGTCCTGTGGAATAGTTAAAGCTAAAATCAGTTTAAATTAAGCGGGTTGTAGCATGGGAAGGGTTTATGGAGTTAAAATAGTTAAATTAAAATAGTAGAGGTTAAATATTTAATAAAAGCTGTGGCCTACCCCACATTTTACACACAAGAAGTCTCCGGGTAAGTTTTTGTTACTAGTTAAGGGAGCGTCAGTCAGGTTGATGCCCCCAGTCTCTATTTATAGAGAAAGAGAGATAGATACGTGATAGTTAGATATGAGACAGATAGAAAGATATTAAATAGATAGTTAGACATGAGATAGATAGATAGATAGATAGATAGATAGATAGATAGATAGATAGATAGATAGATAGATAGATATGAGACAGATAGATAGTTATTAGATAGATAGATATGAGTTAGCTAGATATAAGAAAGATAGGTATGAAATAGATAGATATGAGATAGTTAGCTAGATATAAGATAGATAGATGATAGATAATAGATATATATGAGATATATATTCATAATTCAATAAATGCCTCAGCGCTGCCTGTGATTGGCTCAGCCAATCAGACCAGCGCTTTCTGGGGCGGGGATTTTTAATTTGACAGAAGACGACTGCTGGGGCCAGAGAGAAAAGCCGGATGGCTCTTCTAGGTGAGTAAAAAAACATTTTTTAATTTTTTTTACAGCTATGGCTGATTTTCAGATAAGGACTTATATTTCAAGCTCCTCCCCGAAAATCATTGCTGCGCGGATTGCCTGCAACCCATTGCAGCAAAATCATTGCTGCTCAACCTTCTAGTTTTGGCTGATCGGTTTGTGGATTCAGGGTCAGGATCTGTTGCAGAGCGTGCAGACCTATTGAAGCCCTCCACCTGGGGTGATACATTGTGTACTGCAGCCTATTTCTTCTTTTCATGGGCCCCATTGAAAGCAATTGGAAAGCATTGCGGACTTCTGCCACAATTGTGGCAGAGGATTCCTTCATCGCGGTTCCCTGCCATAGCTGTTACAGCTCTGGCAGAAGTCCACGATGTTCTCCCTATGTTTTCAATGGTGCTGGCGCTGCTGCCCATTTAAAACAATGAGCGATATCGCAGAGTTTTCTCAGTGCTGCGAGGCTTATGTTTTCACTTGCTCTCGCATCGTAAGAAAAAATATCGCTAGTGGGTAGGTGCCCTAAGATACATTTTTGGTAGCTGCTCTGTTGATGCTTTCACTGCAGTCCCACACTCCTATGATTTACATATGACTTGCAGCCCTCCATATCTTAGTTGGTTACGTCCACAACTACCACTGAGATATTCGAGCAGCGGATTACACAGCGTATTGTGGCGGAGCTGCAGCAGATTTCCATGGGAATGCCTCTACTCGTTTATTTCATTATTCCTTTTTTATTCAGTTGTCAGATTACAGTGGTATAATTACACAGGGCGAGAGACGTGACGGGCGCAGAGTGCAGATCAGCCACGTCAACAGCTCGAGTTCATAGAGAAACGCTCTAAGTTATTACAGGATAATTGTATGTAATAAAGCCGGGAACATTATAAGATCAGAAGTTGCTCCTAGGGGCCCGGTTCAGCCCCTGCAGGGAAAATTCTCATAGAGTGGACTAGTCTTTGTGATGCCAACTGATGCCAATGATAAATGAAATAATGGCTGCTGCTGAAGGAGTAGGGGGGGGGAAGGAGGGGCACTTCTTACTTATTGCTAATTGCAGGGGCTGCACCGGATGAGGAGTTTCTGAAGTCTCTGCATGGAGCATGAGGAATACAGCCTTGAGGGAAGACGGATCATGGATTCTGCAGTTGTAGGCAAGAAATTGGAGAATTCATGCTCATATACCTTCTGTATCAATTCCTCATTATTTTCAAGATCTCTGCTTTCTGTGAAAGAACAGCTCTATATTTACAGCTTCTAGGTGTATCCATGGGACCTCTTGTAATGACTCATGTGTCTGTGTGAGCAGGAAGAGGTCCTGACAGGTTTTCAGGTTTCCAAAATAGAAAATGACAGATTCCATTCACTGACAGCAAACAGAGATCCTGAAAAAAATGATACTCCAAAAACAAGATGAAGGATTATGGGGTGCAGCTTAATGACACACTGATACTTGCTGACAAGTATACGAGCATAGGTGTTTTTCGTGCGCCCGCCGGCGCCATAAAAAGTGTGAACGGGTGCACAAATCTAATGTTTGTGCGCTCGTTCAGACAGCACAGGCCCAGCACATATACACCTAGGCCGCAATGCCTTTGCCTCCCCTTCCCTCCCCCTCGCTGGCTCACCTCCTCTCTCCTTTTCTCCGGCTGTTTGCAATGGGAGTGGGCGGGATGGAGGCTGAGCTAAGCACCCACCCCCTCCCCGCAGCCAGCAATGGGAGGGGCTGGAGCAGGCCAGAGCTTAGCTCTGCCCCTCCCATTGCAAACAGCCAGAGGGGAGGAGAGAAGGGGGAGGGAATTCCTTCTCCAGCCGCTGTCATTGGCTCCCATAGGAGCCTATGCAGCTGCCGACGTATTCCGGGCACAAAGATAGTTCCAGGACTATCTTTGCTACTCGGCATAAAAGTGCCCGACACTATATTTGCCGGCCGGGCGCTTTTATGCTGCAGGAATATGGCTCTGCGATCTGATGCATTGGAATCTAGTGCATCGTGAAAACGGTGTCCGATATATGCTCGTGTGAATAAGCCTTCAGATTAAGGTATAATGACAGAATGATACTTGGGGGACAGGAAAATGACATGCTTATACTTGGGGTGCAGGATAATGACACATTGATACTTGCGGTACTCCGAATGTTGGCGTGTCTTTATCCTTTCCCCCAAGTATCAGTGTGTAATTATCCTGTCCCCCAAGTGTCATTGTGTCATTATCCTGCCACCCAAGTATCAGCGTATAATTACCTGTCCTCCAAGTATCAGCGTGTCATTATCCTGTCCCCCAAGTGTCAGTGTGTCATTACCCTGTCCCCCCAAGTATCAGCATGTCATCATCCTGTCCCCCAAGTATCAGCGTGTCATTATCCTGTCCCCCAAGTGTCAGTGTGTCATTATCCTGTCCCCCAAGTGTCAGCGCGTCATTATCCTGTCCCCCAAGTATCAGTGTGTCATTATCCCATCCCCCAAGTATCATCTTGTCATTATCATGTACCCCAAGCATCAACGTGTCATTATCCTGTTCCCCTAAGTATCAGTGTGTCATTATCCTGTCCCCCAAGTGTCAGCGTGTCATTATCCTGTCCGCCAAGTGTCAGCGTGTCATTATCCTGTACCCCAAGTGTCAGTGTGTCATTACCCTGTCCCCCCAATTATCAGCATGTCATCATCCTGTCCCCCAAGTATCAGCGTGTCATTATCCTGTCCCCCAAGTATCAGCGTGTCATTATCCTGTCCCCCAAGTGTCAGCGTGTCATTATCCTGTCCCCCAAGTATCAGTGTATCATTATCCCGTCCCCCAAGTATCATCGTGTCATTATCATGTACCCCAAGTATCAGCCTGTCATTATCCTGTCCGCCAAGTGTCAGCGTGTCATTATCCCGTCCTCCAAGTGTCAGCGTGACATTATCCTGTTGCCCTAAGTATCAGTGTGTCATTATCCCGTCCCCCAAGTGTCAGCATGAGATTATCCTGTTCCCCTAAGTATCATTGTGTCATTATCCTGTCCCCCAAGTGTCAGCGTGACATTATCCTGTTCCCCTAAGTATCAGTGTGTCATTAACCCGTCCCCAAAGTGTCAGCGTGTCATTATCCCATCCTCCGAGTGTCAGCGTGTCATTATCCTGTCCGCCAAGTGTCAGCGTGTCATTATCCTGTACCCCAAGTGTCAGTGTGTCATTACCCTGTCCCCCCAAGTATCAGCATGACATCATCCTGTCCCCCAAGTATCAGCGTGTCATTATCCTGTCCCCCAAGTGTCAGCGTGTCATTATCCTGTCCCCCAAGTGTCAGCGAGTCATTATCCTGTCCCCCAAGTATCAGTGTATCAGTATCCCATCCCCCAAGTATCATCGTGTCATTATCATGTACCCCAAGTATCAGCCTGTCATTATCCTGTCCGCCAAGTGTCAGCGTGTCATTATCCCGTCCTCCAAGTGTCAGCGTGTCATTATCCTGTCCCCCAAGTGTCAGCGTGTCATTATCCTGTCCCACAAATATCAGCGTGTCATTATCCTGTCCCCTAAGTATAATCGTGTCATTATCCTGTACCCCAAGTGTCATTGTGTCATTATCCTGTCCCCCAAGTGTCAGCGTTCATTATCCCATCCCCCAAGTATCATCGTATCATTATCATGTACCCCAAGTATCAGCGTGTCATTATCCTGTTCCCCTAAGTATCAGTGTGTCATTATCCCGTCCGCCAAGTATCAGCGTGTCATTATCCTGTCCCCTAAGTATCAGCGTGTCATTATCCTGTCCCCCAAGTGTCAGCGTGTCATTATCCTGTTCCCCAAGTGTCAGTGTGTCATTATCCTGTTCCCCAAGTGTTAGCGTATCATTATCCTGTCCCCCAAGTATCAGCCTGTCATTATCCTGTCCCCCAAGTATCAGTGTGTCATTATCCCGTCCCCCAAGTATCAGCGTGTCATTATCCTGTTCCCCAAGTGTCAGCGTGACATTATCCTGTTGCCCTAAGTATCAGTGTGTCATTATCCCGTCCCCCAAGTGTCAGCATGAGATTATCCTGTTCCCCTAAGTATCATTGTGTCATTATCCTGTCCCCCAAGTGTCAGCGTGACATTATCCTGTTCCCCTAAGTATCAGTGTGTCATTATCCCGTCCCCAAAGTGTCAGCGTGTCATTATCCCATCCTCCAAGTGTCAGCGTGTCATTATCCTGTCCCACAAATATCAGCGTGTCATTATCCTCTCCCCTAAGTATAATCGTGTCATTATCCTGTACTCCAAGTATCAATGCGTCATTATCCTGTCCCCCAAGTGTCAGCGTGTCATTATCTTGTCCACTAAGTATCAGCGTGTCATTATCCTGTCCCCCAAGTATCAGCGTGTCATTATCTTATCCCCTAAGTATCAGCGAGTCATTATCCTGTCCCCCAAGTGTCAGCGTGTCATTATCCTGTCCCCTAAGTATCAGCGTGTCATTATCCTGTCCCCCAAGTATCAGCGTGTCATTATCTTGTCCCCTAAGTATCAGCGAGTCATTATCCTGTCCCCCAAGTGTCAGCGTGTCATTATCCTGTCCCCCAAGTATCAGCGTGTCATTATCTTGTTCCCTAAGTATCAGCGTGTCATTATCCTGTCCCCCAAGTGTCAGCGTGTCATTATCTTGTCCCCTAAGTGTCAGCGTGTCATTATCCTGTCCCCCAAGTATCAGCCTGTCATTATCCTGTCCCCTAAGTATAATCGTGTCGTTATCCTGTTCCCGAAGTGTCAGCGTGTCATTATCCTGTTCCTCTAAGTATCATTGTGTCATTATCCCGTCCCCCTAGTATCAGCGTGTTATTATCCTGTTCCCCTAAGTATCAGCGTGTCATTATCCTGTCCCCCAAGTGTCAGCGTGTCATTATCCTCTCCCCCAAGTATCAGCCTGTCATTATCCTGTCCGCCAAGTGTCAGCGTGTCATTATCCTGTCCCCCAAGTGTCAGTGTGTCATTACCCTGTCCCCCCAAGTATCAGCATGTCATCATCCTGTCCCCCATTATCAGCGTGTCATTATCCTGTCCCCCAAGTGTCAGCGTGTCATTATCCTGTCCCCCAAGTGTCAGCGTGTCATTATCCCATCCCCCAAGTATCATAGTGTCCTTATCATGTACCCCAAGTATCAGCCTGTCATTATCCTGTCCGCCCAGTGTCAGCGTGTCATTATCCCGTCCTCCAAGTGTCAGCGTGTCATTATCCTGTACACCAAGTGTCAGCGTGTCACTATCCTGTCCCCCAAGTGTCATTGCGTCATTATCCTGTCCCCCAAGTGTCAGCGTGTCATTATCCCGTCCCCCAAGTAACAGCGTGTCATTATCCCGTCCCCCAAGTATCATCGTGTCATTATCATGTACCCCAAGTATCAGTGTGTCATTATCCCGTCCCCCAAGTATCAGCGTGTCATTATCCTGTCCCCCAAGTGTCAGCGTGTCATTATCTTGTTCCCCAAGTGTCAGTGTGTCATTATCCTGTTCCCCAAGTGTTAGCGTGTCATTATCCTGTCCTCCAAGTATCAGCGTGTCATTATCCTGTCCGCCAAGTATCAGTGTGTCATTATCCCATCCCCCAAGTATCAGCGTGTCATTATCCTATCACCCAAGTATCAGCGTGTCATTATCCTGTTCCCCAAGTGTCAGCGTGACATTATCCTGTTGCCCTAAGTATCAGCGTGTCATTATCCCATCCCCCAAGTATCAGCGTGTCATTATCCTGTTCCCGAAGTGTCAGCGTTACAGTATCCTGTTGCCCTGAGTATCAGTGTGTCATTATCCCGTCCCCCAAGTGTCAGCATGACATTATCCTGTTCCCCTAAGTATCAGTGTGTCATTATCCTGTCCCCCAAGTGTCAGCGTGTCATTATCTTGTCCCCTAAGTATCAGCGTGTCATTATCCTGTCCCCCAAGTATCAGCGTGTCATTATCTTGTCCCCTAAGTATCAGCGTGTCATTATCCTGTCCCCAAGTGTCAGCGTGTCATTATCTTGTCGCCTAAGTATCAGCGTGTCATTATCCTGTCCCCCAAGTATCAGCCTGTCATTATCCTGTCCCCCAAGTATAATCGTGTCATTATCCTGTCCCCCAAGTGTCAGCGTGTCATTATCCTGTTCCCCTAAGTATCATTGTGTCATTATCCCGTCCCCCAAGTATCAGCGTGTTATTATCCTGTTCCCCTAAGTATCAGCGTGTCATTATCCTGTCCCCCAAGTGTCAGCATGTCATTACCCTGTCCCCCCAAGTATCAGCATGTCATTATCCTGTCCCCCAAGTGTCAGCGTGACATTATCCTGTCCCCCAAGTATCAGTGTGTCATTATCCCGTCCCCCAAGTATCATCGTGTCATTATCATGTACCCCAAGTATCAGCCTGTCATTATCCTGTCCGCCAAGTGTCAGCGTGTCATTATCCTGTGCCCCAAGTATCATCGTGTCACTATCCTGTCCCCCAAGTGTCACCTCGTCATTATCCTGTCCCCCAAGTGTCAGCCTGTCATTATCCCGTCCTCCAAGTGTCAGCGTGTCATTATCCTGTACACCAAGTGTCAGCGTGTCACTATCCTGTCCCCCAAGTGTCACCGTGTCATTATCCTGTCCCCCAAGTGTCAGCGTGTCATTATCCTGTCCCACAAATATCAGCGTGTCATTATCCTGTCCCCTAAGTATAATCGTGTCATTATCCTGTACCCCAAGTGTCATTGTGTCATTATCCTGTCCCTCAAGTGTCAGCGTGTCATTATCCCGTCCCCCAAGAAACAGCGTGTCATTATCCCGTCCGCCAAGTATCAGCGTGTCATTATCCTGTTCCCCTAAGTATCAGCGTGTCATTATCCTGTCCCCCAAGTGTCAGCGTGTCATTATCCTGTTCCCCAAGTGTCAGTGTGTCATTATCCTGTCCCCCAAGTATCAGCGTGTCATTATCCTGTTCCCCTAAGTATTATTGTGTCATTAACCCGTCCCCCAAGTATCAGCGTGTTATTATCCTGTTCCCCTAAGTATCAGCGTGTCATTATCCTGTCCCCAAGTGTCAGCGTGTCATTATCCTCTCCCCCAAGTATCAGCGTGTCATTATCCCGTCCCCCAAGTATTAGCGTGTCATTATCCCGTCCCCCAAGTATCAGCGTGTCATTATCCTGTTCCCCTAAGTATCAGTGTGCCATTATCCCGTCCCCCAAGTGTCAGCGTGACATTATCCTGTCCCCCAAGTATCAGCGTGTCATTATCCCGTCCCCCAAGTATTAGCGTGTCATTATCCCGTCCCCTAAGTATCAGTGTGTCATTATCCCAACCCCAAAGTGTCAGCGTGTCATTATCCCGTCCTCCAAGTGTCAGCATGTCATTATCCTGTCCCACAAATATCAGCATGTCATTATCCTGTCCCCCAAGTGTCAGCCTGTCATTATCCTGTCCCCCAAGTGTCAGCGTGTCATTATCCCATCCCCCAAGTACCAGCGTGTCATTATCCTGTTCCCCAAGTATCAACTTGTCCTTATCCTGTCCGCCAAGTATCAGCATGTCATTATCCCGTACTCCGAGTGTCAGCGTGTCATTATCCTGTCCCCCAAGTGTCAGCGTATCATTATGCTGCCCCACAAATATCAGCGTGTCATTATCCTGTCCCCCAAGTATCAGAGTGTAATTATCCTGTCCCCCAAGTGTCATTGTGTCATTATCCTGTTACCCTAAGTATCAGTGTGTCATTATCCTGTCCCCCAAGTATCAGCGTGTCATTATCCTGTCCCCCAAGTGTCAGCGTGTCATTATCCTGTTACCCTAAGTATCAGTGTGTCATTATCCTGTCCCCCAAGTGTCATTGTGTCATTATTCTGTCCCCCAAGTGTCAGCGTGTCATTATCCCGTCCCCCAAGTATCAGCGTGTCATTATCCCATCCCCCAAGTATCAGCGTGTCATTATCATGTACCCCAAGTATCAGCGTGTCATTATCCTGTTCCCCTAAGTATTAGTGTGTCATTATCCCGTCCCCCAAGTATCAGTGTGTCATTATCTTGTCCCCAAGTATCAGCGTGTCATTATCCCGTCCCCCAAGTATCAGCGTGTCATTATCCCGTCCCTCAAGTATCCGCGTGTCATTATCCTGCTCCCCTAAGTATCAATGTGTCATTATCCCGTCCCCCAAGTGTCAGCGTGACATTATCCTGTTCCCCTAAGTATCAGCCTGTCATGATTCTGTCCCCCAAGTGTCAGCGTGTCACTATCCTGTCCCACAAATATCAGCGTGTCATTATCCTGTCCCCTAAGTATTATCGTGTCATTATCCTGTACCCCAAGTATCAGCGTGTCATTATCCTGTCCCCAAGTGTCAGCGTGTCATTATCTTGTCGCCTAAGTATCAGCGTGTCATTATCCTGTCCCCCAAGTATCAGCCTGTCATTATCCTGTCCCCCAAGTATAATCGTGTCATTATCCTGTCCCCCAAGTGTCAGCGTGTCATTATCCTGTTCCCCTAAGTATTATTGTGTCATTATCCCGTCCCCCAAGTATCAGCGTGTTATTATCCTGTTCCCCTAAGTATCAGCGTGTCATTATCCTGTCCCCCAAGTGTCAGCATGTCATTACCCTGTCCCCCTAAGTATCAGCATGTCATTATCCTGTCCCCCAAGTGTCAGCGTGACATTATCCTGTCCCCCAAGTATCAGTGTGTCATTATCCCGTCCCCCAAGTATCATCGTGTCATTATCATGTACCCCAAGTATCAGCCTGTCATTATCCTGTCCGCCAAGTGTCAGCGTGTCATTATCCTGTGCCCCAAGTATCATCGTGTCACTATCCTGTCCCCCAAGTGTCACCTCGTCATTATCCTGTCCCCCAAGTGTCAGCCTGTCATTATCCCGTCTTCCAAGTGTCAGCGTGTCATTATCCTGTACACCAAGTGTCAGCGTGTCACTATCCTGTCCCCCAAGTGTCACCGTGTCATTATCCTGTCCCCCAAGTGTCAGCCTGTCATTATCCTGTCCCCCAAGTGTCAGCGTGTCATTATCCTGTCCCACAAATATCAGCGTGTCATTATCCTGTCCCCTAAGTATAATCGTGTCATTATCCTGTACCCCAAGTGTCATTGTGTCATTATCCTGTCCCTCAAGTGTCAGCGTGTCATTATCCCGTCCCCCAAGAAACAGCGTGTCATTATCCCGTCCCCCAAGTATCAGCGTGTCATTATCCTGTTCCCCTAAGTATCAGCGTGTCATTATCCTGTCCCCAAGTATCAGCGTGTCATTATCCTGTCCCCCAAGTGTCAGCGTGTCATTATCCTGTTCCCCAAGTGTCAGTGTGTCATTATCCTGTCCCCCAAGTATCAGCGTGTCATTATCCTGTTCCCCTAAGTATTATTGTGTCATTAACCCGTCCCCCAAGTATCAGCGTGTTATCCTGTTCCCCTAAGTATCAGCGTGTCATTATCCTGTCCCCAAGTGTCAGCGTGTCATTATCCTCTCCCCCAAGTATCAGCGTGTCATTATCCCGTCCCCCAAGTATTAGCGTGTCATTATCCCGTCCCCCAAGTATCAGCGTGTCATTATCCTGTTCCCCTAAGTATCAGTGTGCCATTATCCCGTCCCCCAAGTGTCAGCGTGACATTATCCTGTCCCCCAAGTATCAGCGTGTCATTATCCCGTCCCCCAAGTATTAGCGTGTCATTATCCCGTCCCCTAAGTATCAGTGTGTCATTATCCCAACCCCAAAGTGTCAGCGTGTCATTATCCCGTCCTCCAAGTGTCAGCATGTCATTATCCTGTCCCACAAATATCAGCATGTCATTATCCTGTCCCCCAAGTGTCAGCGTGTCATTATCCTGTTCCCCAAGTGTCAGTGTGTCATTATCCTGTCCCCCAAGTATCAGCGTGTCATTATCCCGTTCCCCTAAGTATTATTGTGTCATTAACCCGTCCCCCAAGTATCAGCGTGTTATTATCCTGTTCCCCTAAGTATCAGCGTGTCATTATCCTGTCCCCAAGTGTCAGCGTGTCATTATCCTCTCCCCCAAGTATCAGCGTGTCATTATCCCGTCCCCCAAGTATTAGCGTGTCATTATCCCGTCCCCCAAGTATCAGCGTGTCATTATCCTGTTCCCCTAAGTATCAGTGTGCCATTATCCCGTCCCCCAAGTGTCAGCGTGACATTATCCTGTCCCCCAAGTATCAGCGTGTCATTATCCCGTCCCCCAAGTATTAGCGTGTCATTATCCCGTCCCCTAAGTATCAGTGTGTCATTATCCCAACCCCAAAGTGTCAGCGTGTCATTATCCCGTCCTCCAAGTGTCAGCATGTCATTATCCTGTCCCGCAAATATCAGCATGTCATTATCCTGTCCCCCAAGTGTCAGCCTGTCATTATCCTGTCCCCCAAGTGTCAGCGTGTCATTATCCCGTCCCCCAAGTACCAGCGTGTCATTATCCTGTTCCCCAAGTATCAACTTGTCATTATCCTGTCCGCCAAGTATCAGCATGTCATTATCCCGTACTCCGAGTGTCAGCGTGTCATTATCCTGTCCCCCAAGTGTCAGCGTATCATTATGCTGCCCCACAAATATCAGCGTGTCATTATCCTGTCCCCCAAGTATCAGAGTGTAATTATCCTGTCCCCCAAGTGTCATTGTGTCATTATCCTGTTACCCTAAGTATCAGTGTGTCATTATCCTGTCCCCCAAGTGTCATTGTGTCATTATTCTGTCCCCCAAGTGTCAGCGTGTCATTATCCCGTCCCCCAAGTATCAGCGTGTCATTATACCATCCCCCAAGTATCAGCGTGTCATTATCATGTACCCCAAGTATCAGCGTGTCATTATCCTGTTCCCCTAAGTATTAGTGTGTCATTATCCCGTCCCCCAAGTATCAGTGTGTCATTATCTTGTCCCCAAGTATCAGCGTGTCATTATCCCGTCCCCCAAGTATCAGCGTGTCATTATCCCGTCCCTCAAGTATCCGCGTGTCATTATCCTGTTCCCCTAAGTATCAATGTGTCATTATCCCGTCCCCCAAGTGTCAGCGTGACATTATCCTGTTCCTCTAAGTATCAGCCTGTCATTATTCTTTCCCCCAAGTGTCAGCGTGTCACTATCCTGTCCCACAAATATCAGCGTGTCATTATCCTGTCCCCTAAGTATTATCGTGTCATTATCCTGTACCCCAAGTATTAGAGTGTAATTATCCTGTCCCCCAAGTGTCATTGTGTCACTATCCTGTTCCCGTAAGTATCAGCGTGTCATTATCCTGTCCCCCAATTGTCATTGTGTCATTATCCTGTCCCCTAAGTGTCAGCGTGTCATTATCCTGTCCCCCAAGTATCAGTGTGTCATTATCCCGTCCCCCAAGTATCATCGTGTCATTATCCTGTCCCCCAAGTATCAGCGTGTCATTATCCCGTCCCCCAAGTATCATCGTGTCATTATCATGTACCCCAAGTATCAGCGTGTCATTATCCTGCTCCCCTAAGTATCAGCGTGTCATTATCATGTCCCCCAAGTGTCAGCGTGTCATTATCCTGTCCCCCAAGTGTCAGCGTGTCATTATCCCGTCCCCCAAAGTATCATCCTGTCATTATCCTGTCCCCCAAGTATCAGCGTGTCACTATCCTGTCCCCCAAGTATCAGCGTCTCACTATCCTGTCCCCCAAGTATCAGCGTGTCACTATCCTGTCCCCCAAGTATCAGCGTGTCATTATCCTGCTCCTCTAAGTATCAGCGTGTCATTATCCTGTCCCCCAAGTATCAGCGTGTCACTATCCTGTCCCCCAAGTATCAGTGTGTCATTATCCTGTCCCCCAAGTATCAGCGTGTCATTATCCTGTCCCCCAAGTGTCAGCGTGTCATTATCCCGTCCCCCAAGTATCATCCTGTCATTATCATGTACCCCAAGTATCAGCGTGTCATTATCCTGTCCCCCAAGTGTCAGCGTGTCATTATCCTGTAGCCCAAGTATCAGAGTGTAATTATCCTGTTCCCCTAAGTATCAGTGTGTCATTATCCTGTCCCCCAAGTGTCATTGTGTCATTATTCTGTCCCCCAAGTGTCAGCGTGTCATTATCCCATCCCCCAAGTATCAGCGTGTCATTATCCCATCCCCCAAGTATCAGCGTGTCATTATCATGTACCCCAAGTATCAGCGTGTCATTATCCTGTTCCCCTAAGTATTAGTGTGTCATTATCCCGTCCCCCAAGTATCAGTGTGTCATTATCTTGTCCCCAAGTATCAGCGTGTCATTATCCCGTCCCCCAAGTATCAGCGTGTCATTATCCCGTCCCTCAAGTATCCGCGTGTCATTATCCTGTTCCCCTAAGTATCAATGTGTCATTATCCCGTCCCCCAAGTGTCAGCGTGTCACTATCCTGTCCCCCAAGTATCAGCGTGTCACTATCCTGTCCCCCAAGTATCAGCGTGTCATTATCCTGCTCCTCTAAGTATCAGCGTGTCATTATCCTGTCCCCCAAGTATCAGCGTGTCACTATCCTGTCCCCCAAGTATCAGTGTGTCATTATCCTGTCCCCCAAGTATCAGCGTGTCATTATCCTGTCCCCCAAGTGTCAGCGTGTCATTATCCCATCCCCCAAGTATCATCCTGTCATTATCATGTACCCCAAGTATCAGCGTGTCATTATCCTGTCCCCCAAGTGTCAGCGTGTCATTATCCTGTAGCCCAAGTATCAGAGTGTAATTATCCTGCCCCCCAAGTTTCAGTATATCATTATCCTGTTCCCCTAAGTATCAATGTGTCCTTATCCTGTCCCCCAAGTGTCATTGTGTCATTATCCTGTCCCCCAAGTGTCAGCCTGTCATTATCCTATCCCCCAAGTATCAGCGTGTCATTATCCTGTACCCCAAGTATCAGCATGTCATTATCCTGTCCCCCAAGTGTCAGCGTGTCATTATCCTGTACCCCAGCATCAGTGTCATTATCCTCCCCCCCTCAGCATCATCGTGTCAGTATCCTATCCTCCAAGTATCAACGTGTCATTATCCTGTCCCCAAGTATCAGTATGTCATCATCCTGTCCCCTAAGTATCAGCGTGTCATTATCCTGTCCCCCAAGTTCAGCGTATCACCATCCTGTCACCAAAGCATCAGCGTGTCATTATCCTGTCCCCCAAGTGTCAGCGTATCATTATGCTGCCCCACAAATATCAGCGTGTCATTATCCTGTCCCCTAAGTATCAGAGTGTAATTATCCTGTCCCCCAAGTGTCATTGTGTCATTATCCTGTTACCCTAAGTATCAGTGTGTCATTATCCTGTCCCCCAAGTGTCATTGTGTCATTATTCTGTCCCCCAAGTGTCAGCGTGTCATTATCCCATCCCCCAAGTATCAGCGTGTCATTATCCCATCCCCCAAGTATCAGCGTGTCATTATCATGTACCCCAAGTATCAGCGTGTCATTATCCTGTTCCCCTAAGTATTAGTGTGTCATTATCCCGTCCCCCAAGTATCAGTGTGTCATTATCTTGTCCCCAAGTATCAGCGTGTCATTATCCCGTCCCCCAAGTATCAGCGTGTCATTATCCCGTCCCTCAAGTATCCGCGTGTCATTATCCTGTTCCCCTAAGTATCAATGTGTCATTATCCCGTCCCCCAAGTGTCAGCGTGACATTATCCTGTTCCCCTAAGTATCAGCCTGTCATTATTCTGTCCCCCAAGTGTCAGCGTGTCACTATCCTGTCCCACAAATATCAGCTTGTCATTATCCTGTCCCCTAAGTATTATCGTGTCATTATCCTGTACCCCAAGTATTAGAGTGTAATTATCCTGTCCCCCAAGTGTCATTGTGTCATTATCCTGTCCCACAAATATCAGCGTGTCATTATCCTGTCCGCTAAGTATTATCGTGTCATTATCCTGTACCCCAAGTATTAGAGTGTAATTATCCTGTCCCCCAAGTGTCATTGTGTCACTATCCTGTTCCCGTAAGTATCAGCGTGTCATTATCCTGTCCCCCAATTGTCATTGTGTCATTATCCTGTCCCCCAAGTGTCAGCGTGTCATTATCCTGTCCCCCAAGTATCAGCGTGTCATTATCCCATCCCCCAAGTATCATCGTGTCATTATCATGTACCCCAAGTATCAGCGTGTCATTATCCTGCTCCCCTAAGTATCAGCGTGTCATTATCCTGTCCCCCAAATGTCAGCGTGTCATTATCCTGTCCCCCAAGTGTCAGCGTGTCATTATCCCGTCCCCCAAAGTATCATCCTGTCATTATCCTGTCCCCCAAGTATCAGCGTGTCACTATCCTGTCCCCCAAGTATCAGCGTGTCACTATCCTGTCCCCCAAGTATCAGCGTGTCACTATCCTGTCCCCCAAGTATCAGCGTGTCATTATCCTGCTCCTCTAAGTATCAGCGTGTCATTATCCTGTCCCCCAAGTATCAGCGTGTCACTATCCTGTCCCCCAAGTATCAGTGTGTCATTATCCTGTCCCCCAAGTATCAGCGTGTCATTATCCTGTCCCCCAAGTGTCAGCGTGTCATTATCCCGTCCCCCAAGTATCATCCTGTCATTATCATGTACCCCAAGTATCAGCGTGTCATTATCCTGTCCCCCAAGTGTCAGCGTGTCATTATCCTGTAGCCCAAGTATCAGAGTGTAATTATCCTGCCCCCCAAGTTTCAGTATATCATTATCCTGTTCCCCTAAGTATCAATGTGTCCTTATCCTGTCCCCCAAGTGTCATTGTGTCATTATCCTGTCCCCCAAGTGTCAGCCTGTCATTATCCTATCCCCCAAGTATCAGCGTGTCATTATCCTGTACCCCAAGTATCAGCATGTCATTATCCTGTCCCCCAAGTGTCAGCGTGTCATTATCCTGTACCCCAGCATCAGTGTCATTATCCTCCCCCCCTCAGCATCATCGTGTCAGTATCCTATCCTCCAAGTATCAACGTGTCATTATCCTGTCCCCAAGTATCAGTATGTCATCATCCTGTCCCCTAAGTATCAGCGTGTCATTATCCTGTCCCCCAAGTTCAGCGTATCACCATCCTGTCACCAAATCATCAGCGTGTCATTATCCTGTCCCCAAAGTGTCAGCGTGTCATTGTCCAGTAATACAAGTATCAGCGTGTCATTATTCTGTCGCCCAAGTATCAGGGTGTCGTTATCCCATCCCCCAAGTATCAGCGTGTCATTATCATGTACCCCAAGTATCAGCCTGTCATTATCCTGTCCGCCAAGTATCATTGTGTCATTATCCTGTCCCCCAAGTATCAGCGTGTCATTATTCTGTCCCCCAAGTATCAGTGTCCTATTATCCTGTCCCCCAATTGTCAGTATGTCATTATCCTGTCCCCCAAGTGTCAGTGTGCTATTATCCTGTCTCCCAAGTGTCAGTATGTCATTATCCTGTCCCCCAAGTGTCAGCGTGTCATTATCTTGTCCCCTAAGTATCAGTGTGCTATTATCCTGTCCCCCAAGTGTCAGCGTGTCATTATCCCGTCCCCCAAGTGTCAGCGTGTCATTATCCCGTCCCCCAAGTATCAGTGTGTCATTATCCTGTCCCCCAAGTGTCAGCGTGTCATTATCCTGTCCCCCAAGTATCGTTGTGCCATTATCCTGTCTCCCAAGTCTCAGCGTGTCATTATGCTATTCCCCAAGTGTCAGTGTGTCATTATCCTGTCCCCCAAGTATCAGCCTGTCATTATTCTGTCCCCCAAGTATCAGCATGTCATTATTCCGTCACCCAAGTATCAGAGTGTTGTTATCCCGTCCCCCTAGTGTCAGCGTGTCATTATGCTATCCCCCAAGTGTCAGCGTCTCATTATTCTGTCCCCCAAGTGTCAGCGTGTCATTATCCTGTCCCCCAAGTGTCAGTGTGTCATTATCCTGTCCCCCAAGCGTCAGCATGTCATTATCCTGTCCCCCAAGTATCAACGTGTCATTATCCTGTCCCCCAAGGATCAACGTGTCATTATCCTGTACCCCAAGAATCAGCGTGTCATTATCCTGTCCCCCAAGTGTCAGCGTGTCATTATCCTGTACCCCAGTATCAGTGTCATTATCCTGTCCCCCAGGTATCAGCCTGTCATTATCCTGCCCCCCAAGTGTCAGCATGTCATTGTCCTGTCCCCAAAATATCAGCGTGTCTTTATCCTATACCCCAAGTATCAGCGTGTCATTATCCTGTACCCGAAGTATCAGCCTGTCATTATCCTGTCCCCCAAGTATCAGCCTGTCAATATCCTGTCTCCCAAGTATCACCGTGTCTTTATCCTATACCCCAAGTATCAGCGTGTCATTATCCTGACCCCCGTGTGTCATCGTGTCATTATCCTGTCCCCCAAGAATCAGCGTGTCATTATCCTGTCCCCCAAGAATCAGCGTGTCATTATCCTGTCCCCCAAGTGTCAGCGTGTCATTATCCTGTACCCCAGTATCAGTGTCATTATCCTGTCCCCCAGGTATCAGCCTGTCATTATCCTGCCCCCCAAGTGTCAGCATGTCATTGTCCTGTCCCCAAAGTATCAGTGTGTCTTTATCCTATACCCCAAGTATCAGCGTGTCATTATCCTGTACCCGAAGTATCAGCCTGTCATTATCCTGTCCCCCAAGTATCATCGTGTCATTATCCTATACCCCAAGTATCAGCGTGTCATTATCCTGTCTCCCAAGTATCATCGTGTACAAGCCAGCACTTTACAGAATGCAAATTAGCACAGGCAGCTCTGTGCAGACACTGAACCAGGAGAGGTAACTGATCAGTGTGAGCTCAGAAGCCCACTACATTTTGGATGCAGCTCTGGAACTGACTGGAGCATAAAAGATGATAGAAACAATATAGGTGTTGTATTTGTGTTTTGCACCCAGTGATGTGGCACTGCCATCTACTGCCACCACATGTGAGCTCGCAGGCTGTTTTGGCTTCGATATACAGAAAAGTGTCCGGAAAAAACAATCTGACCATTGCGACCTGCGGACCCCAAGATGAGGCCGCAGATAATAGAGCCGCAAATCACCTTTTATTAACCTATAGATTTTCTGTCGTGGAAAAGAAGCTTCAACAAACGAGCGGACTGATTCGTCCGGCGCCAAACAAGCGCTGAGAATCAGGAGGCATTCAAGAGGAAGGCAAACATGATTGAAAACACGCGAATTTCATTAGTTTCTTGTTGAGCTTCTAAAATAGGACGTGCAATGAAGTCCTGGCTGATTCACAGCCGAAGCAACGAGAACCCACCGATTACTGTATGGGAAGAACGAGAGAAAAACATCCCAAACTAATCAGTTTTTTGTAAATTAAAGGAGCTGCAGACCCAGAAATCCTTATATTGTTCTCTCCTCCCACAATTCCATGCACTGTAAGATTCCTGTATGTCAGCGGAGCTGGTATATAGTTTCTTGGTTGGTTAATAGAATGCAAGAGCTAGAGAGAAGGCTGACATACAGGCAAATTAGTGGATGGAAGATTCAAGATACGTCTGATTAACACAAAAATACCGATTTTTTTTTTTCTTAATCGGGGTCAGTGGAAAGCTGAGTATGGCGGAAGTGGGGCTTATACATAGCATCTTAGTTGATGAATACAATGCAAGAACTACAGTGAACACTGATATAGTGTTCACTGTATCAGTAGGTGAGAGGTGGAAAGTGGGAATAATTCTATATAGTAATGCAAATTTATATGTCAATCGGCATCAGTGGAAAGCTGAGTATGGCAGGAGTTTGGCTTATATCTAGCATTTTGGTTGAGGAGTAGAATGTAAGAACTGTGGTGAAGACTGACATGTAAGTGCTTCAGTAGGTTCTTGGCAGAAGGTGGAGTAATTCTATTTAATGATGCAGATTTGTATGCCATTCAGGGTCAGTGGAAAGCTGGATATGGGTGGGAGTGAGACTTATACGTAGTTGCCTAGTTGATAGAGTTTAAGAACTAAAGTGAAGACTGACATCCAGGCAAAACTGTAAATGAGAAAGAGAAGATGCAGAGATAAAAAATACAGATTTTTATGTTATTCAGGGTCTGTGGAAACCTGGATGTGGATGGAATATATATATTTGTATATCTTACTGGTTGTTGAACAGAATGCAAGAACTACAGTAAACACGGACAGGGTTTGTTTCACTGGATTTGCGTGTAGCCAATGTATTCCCAGGGGTCAAAGAGTAGTCTTACTTCTGTTGTGGGTAAAATGTTTGTAAGGTTTCTGACATACTATCTTGGAGTACCTCAAGGAAACTAGCTGTATAACTCTGTATTAGCACGGGTTTATGAGAGATCGCTCCTGTCAAACCAACCTGATCAGCTTCTATGAGGAGTTAATTTCTAGGCAGGATCACGGAGAGTCACTGGATCTTGTGCATCTGGACTTTTTCAAAGTGTTTGATACTGTGCCGCATAAAAAGTCTATGTTGCTGGCCCCTCCATAAGTGTCATACATGTAATGTCTTTTGTAGGTGCGCTGTGCAAAAACTGTCTTGTCTTTTTGTATGTGTATTGCACAGCTGCAGCAAGTGAGAGGTTAATGTTTGCATGAGACTGGGAGATGCTTGCAAATGCATCGATATTTGTCTAGTCACGTGATTTGTGTAGTCTGAGTATAAGTATGAGTGTTTTGGGTGTGGAAGAAGTTCATCCTCTTCAACGGTAGAGAGGAGTGGAGTGAGGGCCACATGAGGGTACCTTTAACCCTCATGTGGTGAAGAGAATAGAAGAGGAAGAGAGGTACCCGGAGGATCCAAATGCCAGGGACCGAATAGGAAGAAGGAGAGACAGAGAGAGAGAGCGTGAAAGCAGGAAGGCAGAATTCATTGTGCAGAGGTACTGCACCTCGTGAGTGTCTGTGGAGTGACCCTACCCCTATCCTACATTGGAAAGTTCCCCCTTCCAGGAGCGGTGCCTAGCAGATAACTGGGACTGCAGGACCGGTTTCATCCTGAGCTTTCTCCCTGACCCCTACTCTTCTGTCTACCTGCACCAGTATTTTAAGAAGTGTATTTTTGCAAAGTTATTCAGTAAAGTTTTGCCAGGCTCTGACTGTTCCCAGGGCCTGAGCTGCGTTAATCCAGTCTAAAGCTTCTTTACTCACCCCTGAGGGTCATTCCGGTAGGTAACAAAACGGTGGCGTCACCTGTGACAAAGTTATCTCCTGTTCTTGTGTTTATTGGCCATCCCTCTCGTAGGGGTGTCCGGAAGAGGCCCAGCGTCGTTGTGGCCGAGGCTACGTGTGTCTGTCCGGGAGGGAGTCAGTAAGTGCCACCTTGATGCTGCACTTGGTCTGGGCGAGAATGTGTGTAAGCGGGTAAGTAACTGGTTAGCGATAGAAAGTAGAGGGTGATTATAAATGGTACATACTCTGATTGGATCACCATTACTAATGGGGTACCACAGGGGGGCAGTATTGGAGAGGTCACCTTTACTAGTGCGCTACCACAGGGGGCAGTATTGGAGGGATTACCATTACCAGTGGGGTACCACAGGGGGGCAATATTGGGGGATCACCGTTACCAGTGGGGTACCACAGGGGGCAGTATTGAACCCTATTCTTTTTAATATATTTATTAATGACCTGGTAGAAAGATTGTGCAGTGAAATATCAATGCTTGCAGATGATACAATACTATGTTAGGATATTAACACAATAGAGGACTCAAGGAGATTGCAAGAAGATCTGGATAAGTTTGGGGCAGAAAGTGGCAAATAAGGTTTAACATTGACAAATGTAAGGTTCTGCACATGGGCAGAGGAAATACATGTCACCATTACACACTAAGGGCTTATTTACACGAGCATATATCGGCCGACATTTTCATGGTCGGCCGATATACGCTTCCATCTCAGCAGTCCCCCCTTTCCCTCCCCTAAGCTCCAGCCCCCTCCCTGCCCCTTGTCCGAAGCCAGCAATGGGAGTGGGCGGGACAGAGTGGAGCTTAGCTCCTCCCTGACCCATCCACTCCCATTGCAAACCGCTCGGAGGGGAGGAGAGAGGCAGAGAGCCGGTGAGGGGGAGGGAAGGGGGGAAATGCTCAGATGGAAGCGTATATCGGCTGGCCATGAATACACCAGCCAATATACGCTCGTGTAAGTAAGCCGTAAATGTGAAACCACTGGGAAACACTGACATGGAAAAGACTTGGGGATTTTAGTTAACTGTAAGATTAACTGGATCAACCAGTGTCAGACAGCTGCTGCCAAGGCAAATATGATTATGGGGTGCATCAAAAGAGGTCTAGGGGCACATGATGAGAACATTGTTCTTCCTATTTACAAGTCATTGGTCAGACCACACATGGAATATTGTGGATAGTTTTGGGCATTGGTACTCAACAAGGACATATCAGAACTTGAGCATGTACAAAGGTAGGCAACTAAAGTAATAAATGGAATGGGCTACAATACTCAGATAGGTCATCAAAATCAGGGCTATTTAGTTTAGAAAAAAGATGTCTGAGGGGCGACCTAAAAACTATGTATAAATATATCAGGGGTCAATGCGGAAATCTCTCCCAAAATCTACTTATACCAGGACTGTAATAAGGGTGCGCTCTGATAAATATGTGTAGGGTAACTGTTGTTTTCAGGTTTAGAAATGTGTTAGAATGGACTTGCCCAACACCCCTTTAGTGTGGATGAGTTGGTTCAGCCTTAAACCCCTGGACATTGGTAAGAAAACCCCAGAGATTGAGTTGAAAAGTTGATATAAGAGGGCAGATATTCTCCTGCAGACAAAAGAGCTGCTTCATGCTATCAAGTGAACAAATAACAGTTATCAGAGTAACATATACTTTACTCCTTTACTCTCAATTCACTTTCAGTTTTTCTGTGCAGAGCTAGTGGGTACTGTTGTATCGACACCACCGGAAGCTAGGGGTTTGACAGCTTTTAGATAGAGGAACCCCCGTCAGTCCCCTAGCTCCCGATTGGCTGCAAGATACTTAGGCCGGGGAACATACTTACAGCTGCCAGCACACTGTGGAGGGCGACCGGGCTCCGCAAGGGTGACAGATACCCTGACGAGGAACAGCAGCAGCAAAGTAGGCCTAGCAGCTCTGCTGCCATTTCACGTACGGCGGTGGCGCCCTCCCGCTGTAATTATGTGACCCCGCTGCTAACTTACCCTCCCAGCTCCTGCTAGTCTTTCTGGCCCTCTCACTTGTGAGTTGCCAAGTGTGGCGCTGTAATTCTGTAAGCTCCTGGCCTGCAATTACCACCGCTGCCACGTCATCTCCAACGGCGGTTCGGCTCACTCCGCTTTCCCCGGTGTCACTCTCCTCTGTACAGAACCCGATAGGACTGCGCTCTCCTGCGTCGATTCACTGTAAGCTAGGGGGCCGTAACGTGAGTGCTGTGGGCATTACAAGGCTGTCAAAGTGCCTACACCAACTCTCCAGCCATACTTCTGGTGGCGTCAAGATACAACAGCTCTGAGCTAGTGACTCTAACTCTGCTACATCTACTGTTGCTGATAGCTTTTTCATGTTTCGTGTGTTGGTCACTAATAAGACCCATTGGTAACCGCTAAGTCTTAAGCAGTGCTGGTCTATCAAACATGGTGGTTATAACATACCCACAGGTGATCAGTGTATTAGTTAGTGATTTAGATAGGGACCGGTATCCAGTATAGGGAAAGTGACAGATTAGGTGACTACTGGCCCATAGGGAGTGGAGGGGTCCGTTCATATTGGTAGACTAGGTAGAATTAAGGACCTAGTGTAGCGTAGTTAGCATAGGCGTACCGTCAGGGGTCGACGGGGTCACAATGACAACCGGCCCCCTGCACTGATGGGGCCCAGAGGTCGCCCTCTGCCATATACAAGTGCACATCCGGTGCATTCCTGGCTGGTCACACTGCCAGCAGCATGATTGCTGTGCTGCGGCAGACACAGTAACCAGCCGAAGCACAGGAGAAGGAGGAAGGAGGCAGAAAGCAGATGGCAGAGGCATGGCAAGGCATGGCAGGGAGCTGAGCGGAGTGATGTCATCAGCCTGCTGCTAATACTGACAGTGTAGGGAGGCCCCTGCCCCGCTGATCTCCTCACACAGATAAGTGGCCTGGGGTATCTATCTATCTATCTATCTATCTATCTATCTATCTATCTAGTCTATCTAATCTCTCTATCTCATCTATCTCACTTATCTGTATCTATCTCACCTGTCTATCTCTCTCATCTATCTATCTATCTATCTATCTATCTATCTATCTTATCTTTCTCATCCATCTATCTATCTCATCAATCTCTTCTATATATCTCTCTCTTCTGTCTGTCTATCTCTCTCATCTCTCTGTCTGTGTATCTTTCTCATCTATCTATCTTATCTATCACTCTCATTTATCTGTATATATATATATATATATTTCATCTTTCTATCTCATCTATCAGTCCCTCTCATCTATCTCTCACTCATCTATCTATCTATCTTATCTCTCTCATATCTGAGTATTGGATCCCTTGCTGATTTTGTAAGTTTGCCCACTGTCAAAGACATGAACAGTCTATAATTTTTAGGGTAGGGTAATTCTAACAGTGAGAGATAGAAATTCCCCCAAAAATCCAGAAAATAATAATAATCTTTATTTGTATAGCGCCAACTTATTCCTAAATTATATATATTTATTTGCATTTTGCACAGAGAAATAAGTATTTGATTCCCTACCAGCCATTAACGCCTCATGTCCACGGGGACAGATTCGCAGCGGATCACCCGCACACGTGATCCGCGCCCCATAGGGATGCATTGGACACCCGCAGGTAATTAAATACCTGCGGATGTCATTTTCCCCTGAGGCGCGAATTGCGTGTGCGGGAAAACACCTGCAGCATGCTCCATTTTAGTGCGGGTCTCCCGCGGGGACGGCTCTCGCAGGCTTCTATTGACGCCTATGGAAGCTGTCCGGATCGGCAGCACACCCGCAGCTGAATTCCTGCTCTCCGGGAGAGCAGAAGTTCAAAAAAGAAAAGAAAAAAGAGTGCATAGCGCATGCGCTCAGCACGCTGATGGCGTGCCAAGCACATCCGCCGGGCCAAAGAAAGAAGATCTGGCCGCGACGGAGGGCAGATCCGCAGGGTCCAGACAGGTAAGTAATTCTTATTTTTAGGCCTCATGTCCGCGGGAAAGGAGGGACCCACTGCGGGATTCTGCATGAAGAATCCGCGGCGGGCCTGATTTTCCCCGTGGACATGAGGCCTAAGAGTTTCGGCTCCTCCAGACCAGTTAGACGCTCCTAATCAACTCGTTACCTGCATTAAAGACAGCTGTCTTAAATTGTTACCTGTATAAAAGACTCCTTTCCACAGACTCAATTAATCAGTCAGACTCTAACCTCTATAACATGGGCAAGAGCAAAGAGCTTTCTAAGGATGTCAGGGACAAGATCATAGACCTGCACAAGGCTGGAATGGGCCACAAAACCATAAGTAAGACACTAGGTGAAAAGGAGACAACTGTTGGTGCAATAGGAAGAAAATGGAAGACATACAAAATGACTGTCAATCGGCATCAATCTGGGGCTCCATGCAAAATCTCACCTCGTGGGGTATCCTTGATCATGAGGAAGGCGAGAGATCAGCCTAAAACTACACGGAGGGAACTTGTTAATGATCTGAAGGCAGCTAGGACCACAGTCACCAAGAAAACCATTGGTGGTAACACATTACGCTGTCATGGATTAAAATCCTGCAGTACCCGCAAGATCCCCCTGCTCAAGAAGGCACATGTGCAGGCCTGTCTGAAGTTTGCAAATGAACACCTGGATTATTCTGAGAGTGATTAGGAGAAGGTGTTGTGGTCAGATTAGACAAAAATTGAGCTCTTTGGCATAAACTCAACTCGCTGTGTTAGGAAGAAGAGAAATGCTGCCTATGACCCAAAGAACACCATCCCCACTGTCAAGCATGGAGGTGGAAACATTATGTTTTGAGGGTGTTTCTCTGCTAAGGGCACAGGACTACTTCACCGCATCAAGGGGAGAATGGATGGAGCTATGTACCGTAAAATCCTCAGTGACAACCTCCTTCCCTCCACCAGGACATTAAAAATGGGTCGTGGCTGGGTCTTCCAGCACGAAAATGACCCAAAACATACAGCCAAGGCAACAAAGGAATGGCTCAAAAAGAAGCACATTAAGGTCATGGAGTAGCCTAGCCAGTCTCCAGACCATAATCCTGTGGAAAACTTATGGAGGGAGCTGAGGGTCAGAGTTGTCAAGCGACAGCCTCCAAATCTTAATGATTTAGAGATGATCTGCAAATAGGAGTGGGCCAAAACTCCTTCTGACATGTGCGCAAACCTCATCATCAACTACAAAAACCATCTGACTGCTGTGCTTGGCAACAAGGGTTTTGCCACCAAGTATTAAGCCTTGTTTTCCCGAGGGATCAAATACTTATTTCTCTGTGCAAAATGCAAATAAATATATATAATTTAGACAATGTGACTTTCTGGATATTTTTTGGATATTCTATCTCCTGGTTAAAACTAACCTACCCTAAAAATTATAGACTGTTCATGTCTTTGACAGTGGGCAAACGTACAAAATCAGCAAGGGACCAAATACTTATTTGCTTCACTGTCTATCTCTCTATCTATGTCTGTTTACCTATCTGTCTGTCTCTGTCATCTGTCTATCTCTCTTATCTATCTATCTATCTATCTATCTATCTATCTATCTATCTATCTATCTATCTATCTATCTATCATCTGTCTGTCTGTCTATCGCTCATCTCTCTCTCCTCTATCTCTCTCTCTCTCTCATGTCTCTTTGTCTATCTATCTGTCTATCTATGTCATCTATCTATCTCATTAATTTCTCTCTTATCTATCTCTATCTATGCCTATCTGTCTGTCTATCTATCTCTTTCATCTATTTATCAATCTATCTATCTCTCTCTCATGTCTTGTTTGTATTTATACTTGTTTACGATGGTGACCATTCATGGATTGGCCTATGAAAAGCCACTGCAGTCCTCATAAGTATGCATTGGGGATGAATGTTGGATATATCCCCCTGGTTGGATAAAAGATTGCATAGGATTTAAGTGTCTTTACAGAAGATGACCGCACTATTCTGTGCATGCACGATGTGATACCGCAGTGGCCACATTACGTGTGGCTTCAGATAGTATATACTATATTTAGGCTGTCAGGTATATGACGTGAGCAGTAGACTCTCACAGCACCTTAACGCATGCCTGGGACAGGACATGGCGACCATCATTGGTGTGGCATGTATCGGCAATGAGCTGAGAATCGTGAACTTCTTGTGCCCACACGTTGGCAGTCTCGCCTTGAGTCTGCACACCACATGCACGTCGACGCCTGTTATATCAGGCTATAAATAAGGTATTTTTGTTGTCCTGATATGCGTGTATTACTGGATACGGTGGCCATCTTGGATGTGGCACTGACAGGCGAGGTACTGGATATGGTGGCCATCTTGGATGTGGCACTGACAGGTGAGGTTCCAGCGGCATGTGTTTCTGGTCGTCAGGAGGCGGGGGGGTTGCTGCAGGAGCTGGACGGAAAGCAGCAGTAGCGACCGCAGCTTCAGTGCCAGCGCTGCTTCCAGCGGCATGTGTTCATGGGGGACGGGAGGATGTGGCAGGAGGCCGAGTTTAGGAGGACACGTCTGCGGCAGCCAATCAGCCACTGGGGACATTTTCTTATACTCAGGACTGCCAAACCATGTCTCCACCTATTATTCTGGTGGAGACATATGACACCAGTTCCGAGTTCTACTTTAATGGAAGTCTTCAAACAGAGGCTGGACAGTCTCTGCCATTCTATGATTCTATAGGCCCATTTAGACACAACGATTCACACTTAAATAACATCTTTTGAGCGATAATTGTTGTGTGCATTTACACAGCAAGATAATCACTCAAAATTCGCTCAAACAGCAATTTAGATGACAGTTTTGAGTGATCATTTTGCATAAGCTGTTAAATAGCTAATTAGATACTTAACTTATTAATGTGTAAATGAAGCTCACGCTGTATACAAAAGACAAGGGGGACCGCAATCTTCTGTATACAGCTGTTCTGAAGGCCACGCAAGACACAATGATTATCGCTCAAAAGATGGCTTTTAAGCGACTTTTGAGCGAGAATCCTTGTGTATAAATTGGCCTTATGTCATATTACTGATTTACTCAGAAGAGTCGGTGATCTGAGGATTATTCTGATTGCCAGATTGGAATCAGGAAGGAATTTTTATCTCTTAAATGGGGAAAATTGGATTCTACCTCACTGTTTTTTGTTTTTTTTTGCCTTCCTCTGGATCAACATGGGGTGATAGGCTTAACTGGATGGACAGATGTCTTTTTTTCAGCCTTACATACTATGTTCCTATGCAGGCAGTGCAGTTAGTGGAAGGTGGAAGTAATTGTGCATAACATGCAAAGTTGTGCAAATTGTACATAATATGCCATTTAGGATCAGTGGAAAGCTGGTTATAGTGGGAATGGGGTTTCTCTATAGCTGTCTGGCTGCCAAATAGAATGCAAGATTTACGGTAAAGTTTGACATACAAGTGGGTATATAGTGGGGAGGAGTAATCTGAAGAATAATGCAGAATTATATGCCATTCAGAATAAGTGGAAAGCTGGGTTTGATGAGAATGGGGCTTTATTTATAGCTGCCTGGTTGATGAGTAGAATGCAAGAACTGCAGTTGTTGGGTGTAATTGAGCATGATAATGCAGATTTTTTATGCCATTCAGGGTCTGTGGAAAGCTGGGTGGGAGTGGGGCTTAGATATCACTTGGTTGATGAATAGAATGCAAGTAGTACAGTGAAGACTGGCATGCATCATTTGTTTTCATTTTGGATAAAAAGGGTTAACAAGGCTTAGAAAAACATGGCTACTTTCTTCCAGGAAGAGCGCCACATGTGTTCACTGGATGGGTATGGTAATGCAGCTTAGATTATTAAGGTGAAGAGAGCTGAGCTGCAGTACCACATACAACCTCTGATAGTGATGGTGCTGTTTCTAGGGGAAAGTAGCCATTTTATCTCATCCTTCACAACTTTCTGAAGCTCAGACTCCTGTCACTCATACGTTTCACAGCACGTCATCTGCGGTCCCCTGAGCTGAGGCTGCTAAGATGCTCACAGGCAAGAAAACGCGTATTAATATTCCAAACTCCTCATGTTAAGCATATGATGTCAGATGCTCGGAGGTTACCCCAAGAAGCTTGCCCGGCATCAGCTTCCTCGTCTGAGTCACGCACATCATTCTCGTCTATGTAGATCGCGAGGGACTAACTCATCAAGCTGTAACCTTATAAAATCAGCAACTTAACCCCTTAGTGACGGCCCCATCGGGAAACTACGTCCTGCCTGAATGGGCTTTAATCCTAGAGGACGTAGTATTATGCGTCCTCTTAGGATTAATGCCCCTTAAGCTCTGGACGTGACAGCTCCATGCTGTCGGTGCCCGCAGGTAGCCAACAACATGGAGCTGTCATCCCAGGCTGCGGACAGTCCCCCCCGGCATTGCGATCGGCGCTATCCAATAGCGCCGATCGCAATAAAGTTTTAAAAAAGTTAAAGATTCAGTTGCCCTGATGGCTCCGATCCATCAGGGCAGCTGAAAGTACTCACCCGGCTTCCCTGATGTCTGCCGCGGTGAAAGGGTCCTCCGAGACCCGGCGCGGCTCTTCTGCGCATGTGCGCCAGACAATGACGTCACGCGCATGCGCAGAAGACTGGAAGCCTGGGTAAATTTAAAAAGTGGTCCCCTGGCCCGCGATCGCCGCTATCCAGTGAAAAAGTTTAAAAAAGGATTTAAAAAGTTAATTTCACCTCCCCTCATGGATCTGATTTATGAGGGGAGGTGAAAATACTCACCCCCGGTCCTCAGTGGTGTCCCTGCTCTTGGATCGTGAAAAAGTTTTTAAAAAGTTAATTTCACCTCCCCTCATGGATCTGATTTATGAGGGGAGGTGAAAATACTCATCCCCGGTCCTCAGTGGTGTCCCGGTCTTCCGGGACCTGAGTCCCCTTCTGCGGATGCGCGCCCGATTTTAATCATCGGGCGCCTGCACAGAGGGGCTCAGGACCCAGGAAATTTAAAATCTCTCTGCTCCTGGCTGCCATGTGTAGCCAGGAGCAGAGGGATGTCACTGGGGACATGATCACTGTTATTCAATGGATAACAGTGATCATTTAAAGTGTAAAAAAAAGGTTTAAAAAAAGTTTTAAAAAAAGTTTGAAAAAGTAAAAAAAAAAGTTTAAAACGCTTACATTTCATCTCCCCTCACGGAGGATGAAATTACGTACCGTATTTATCCGCGGACCTTACCACAGCTTTTGCGCACGCGGCCTACGCGAAAGCGGCAGACGCATGCACAAAAGCCATGGATTGCCAGGATAATTTAAAATCTCCCTGCTCTCGGCTACAAAACTTAGCCGAGAGCCTGGAGATTTCACGGGGGGGCCGCAACGAGCGGTTTCTGATCACGGGTTCGCTGTTATCCAATGGATAATGGCAATCACGTAAAAGTAAAAACAAAGTTGATTTTATCTCCCCTCACCGATGCGATCGGTGAGAGGAGATGAAACTTTTTACCGGAGGCCTCCGTATTTGAACCATGACGGGTTCCTCCTCCGTGGACCTTCCCGACCTTCTGTGCATGCGACCGCCGTCAAAATGCTGAACACATGCGCAGGAGGCGGGGAGCCCAGGAAACCTAAAGTCTCCCTGCTCCCGGCGACCAAAGGTCGCAGAGAGTCTGGAGTGGTGAGTGGTCCCCGGTCACGTGATAAAAAGGTAGCGATCTACCTTAGGCCGGTCTAACATGACCGGATAGGAATTACGGATTCAATCGCATTGGATTACACAATTCCGCTCACATTAGCAGGTTGGAATTGCGTAATCCACTTGCAGAAAAGAGAACGCAGCAGGTTCTATTTTACCACGGATATCAACAGCATAGAGCCTATTGTGCTCCATGGTCGTGGATATACCGGCAGCCCATACGCAACTACATTGTATACAGGCTGCGGGTACCCGTGTCATTGCTAAGTGACGGTGCGGGAAATACAAAAATAAAAAAGGTGTACTGCGCATGACGTGTCCGTAAGCAGCGCCATGGCAGGGCTCACAGCTGGGATCCGCTGCGGGCCTCCGCAAGCAGATTCCACTTACGGCCGCGTGAACCCGGCATTATTCAGATCGCTACCTGTAATCCGTAATTTACAAGAAGCCCCAGGAACGCTCGACTTCTTGCAGTTCCAGGAGCAGCTTGTTGAGCGCCTTCTGTGTGAGACTGCCGCACATCCGCAAAAGAGACTCAGCGCCACTTTTTAGGCTGGGTTCACACTGGGCAGATTTCGGGCGGAAATCTCGCGGTTTGGCCCAAGCGTAGAACAGCAAGATTTCTGCCGGGAATCCGCTGCTTAAAAACGCGCGGCACTTAGCCGCGGGTTTTGAAGCGGCCTGGCCACTTGCCGTCCCGTGTGGGCGAAATTTCTGAGAATTCTTATCCACGTGGCTGGCTAAGCACATGATTAGCGGCCCGCAGGCGGATTTGCCGCAGTGGAATTCCGGACAGAATTTCCGTGGCAAATCCGCCCAGCGTGAGCCCAGCTTACACCCCATCCTTGGCACTGAGGTCAGAAGTACCCCACAAAAAGCATGAGAGGAGGGGGGATACCCAGTTTTATTGCCCGATGTACCCATCCCAACCACGCCCCCTTAATTACCCATGTCTTCGAAAAAAAACCCCACACAGTTCACATTATTACTTTTATCTAAGATTTGGGGGAATGCCAAAAAGAGTGCAGAGTGTGGGGGGGGGGGGGATTTTTAGGGAGTCAATTTTTTTTCCCCACACAAGTGAGCAATGGGGCCTGGAATTTATTCAGTTGTGCCCTGAAATCCAACGGGTGTTCCCTGCATTATAGGCCTTGCCATGTGTCCAGTAAGTAGATTAGGGCCACAATGGGTATGTTTCTGAGCACGGGGCAAACGGGGGTATCCATTTTGGGGTGAACGTCTTCATTCCTTTGTACACTGTACAAAAAAGACTGGTTTAAAATTGACTGAATTGCCAAAAAAAACGAAAATTGCAATTTTTTCCTTCTGCTTTGCTTAGATTTATTCAAATACTGTGCGGTCAAATACACAGTACACCCCTAGATGAATTCGTTAAGGGGTCTAGTTTTCAAAATGGGGTCATTTGTTGGCGTTTTCTATGGTTTTGGCCGCTCAAGGGCTCTATAAGTGGGCAATGGGGCCTGGAATTAATTCAGTTGTACCCTGAAATCTAATGGGTGTTCCTACCATTATAGGCCTAGCCATGTGTCCTGTAAGTAGATTAGGGCCACTATGGGTATGTTTCTGAATACGGCACAAACAGGGGTATCCATTTTGGGGTGCAAGTCTTCATTCATATGTGTGTTGTACAAAAAAAACAGTTTTCAAATTGACACAATTGCCAAAAAAATGAAAATCGTAATTTTTTTCCTACTGCTTTGCTTAGATTTATTTAAAAATTGCATGGTGAAAAATTTGCAGTACACCGTAGATGAATTCGTTAAGGGGTCTAGTTTTCAAAATGGGGTCATTTGTGGGGGTTCTCTACGGTTTGGGCCGCTCAAGGTATCTACAAGTGGGCAATGGGGCCTAAATCACCTTCATGCAAAATGTCTGTTCTGAAAGCCACCGACTACTCCTTTCTTTTTGGGCCCCATTGTGCATCCAGACATAAGATTAGGGCCACAATGGGTTTGTCTCTGAACACGGGAGAAATAGGGGTATCCATTTTGGGGTGTAAGTCTTCATTCATGTGTGTGCTGTATAAAAAAAAGCTGTTTTTAAAATGACAGAATTGCCAAAAAACGAAACTCATAATTTTTTCCTTTTGCTTTGCTTGAATTCATTCAAAAACTGTGGGGTCAAAATGGGCAGTACAGGAGGGGGCGTGGCCAGCTAATGGAGGAGTAGGACGCATCTCTGCTCGGCTCCTGCACCTGGCCCTAGATACCCTCAATGTAGAGGACCCAGACCCGACTTACACTGAATATGGCGAGGGGAAAGAAGAGGGGAGCTACCTAGACCTCCCTAGACGACCCCAGGAGAAATATATCAGCATTCCTGAGGAGAACAGCGGGAGCGGAGTCCCGCACGGCCGCTCCCAAAATGGCGCCGACAACACCCGCAGCGCGGCAATCAAGTCCAGATTCGGACCCTGACGGAGCGTGGAACCAGAGAAGCCCGACAGCAAAACCGTGACTTACCAACCGTCACCACAGCAGGGATAGCGATGAAGAGTCCGTGGGAAGCACCTCCCCGACACCCACCGGCGGCCACGCAGAGAGGAGAAGAGTTACCCTGCGGAGGGAAGGAGAAGAAGAGCAGGGAGCCGGGAACAAGGTACAAACACCGGGACCGCGAGAAGTGAGTCACAGGTTCCCGCCGGCGGCAGCGAGGAGGGGGGAGGGGAGGAGCGGCGAGCCGGCCCAGAGGCACAGCTTCCAAGGCAGCAGGGGCGTTGAAAGTAGATCGCAGGCCAGCTCCAGAGGAGTGGGGAAACAAGAGCAGGCCAGAGCCGGGGTCCCCAGGGGCACACATAGCCCTCCCTAACAAGGAAGTGCAAAAAGCCCCAAGTGGAATAGAAAAAGTCCACAAAGTACAGGTGTAAGGAGGCACACATAAGCCTCCCCTGCCCAAAGAACCTCTAATGCCACGGAGGGAGATAGTGGAGACCCACATGAGCAGTAAGTCCTGGACAGGAGAAGATCCAAATAAGGGACTCCCACAACACACAGTGAATGGGGAAGAATCCCCTCAGCAAGGCTCACCCCAGACCAGTGCCTGCTCCCCACCATTACATGGCCCCACTCCACCGCTCAGCTCCCCACCCCCACACAGTTTTACTGAACTGAACCCGGGACAGAGAGGCGATACCATGAGCTCTGTATCTAGCCCTTACCACGACTCCAACAAGCTAGTTATGGCAGCGTCCCAGCCGCAGCAACGCGACCCACTACCACAAAGATGTGCTGTACAGAAAAGACCCAGACAGACTGACCCCCAGGCCACAACAAAATCCAAACCGACCCAGGACCCAAACCAACAGGAAGTAACAGAGAGAGCCAAACAGCTTCACCTAGACAGCTCTCCCAGATCCCTACTCACAACCTCCCTCCCACGCGGATGGAAGATGAAGATTGGGATTGGAAAAAACACCTCGAGGCGCTGCCGACCCAGAACCACATCGATACCCTATTACAACAACTAGAAGAGGCCCGCAGAGAAGACATGGCTTCCCTGCAACACGAGATTCGACAAATAGGCCAGAGAGTAGAGGCAGTAGAAGACATACAGGAAAAGACCACTGAAACACTAGAAGCCAACAACCAGGAATTACTTCTTCACTCCCAACATTTAATGGAGCTTCAAACCCATATAGACGACCTGGAAAATTGTCACCGGAGAAATAATCTACGAATAAGAGGACTACCAGAAGAAATCGAACCGTCTCAATTAGAAACATGGGCCCAGTCCTTCTTCAACAACATCTTAAAAAGACCAGAGACCTCCAACTTGGAAATAGATAGAGTACACAGATCGCTGGGCCCGAAATCGTCTGACCCAGGCAGACCCAGAGACGTGGATAAGGACTTGATCTTGCAAAAACTATGTGCCATTAAAGACCTCTCCTTTAAAGCTTCCCCGATCCAGATCCTTCCAGACCTCTCACACCGAACCTTACAACTGCGCAGGGCCCTGAAACCTTTATTGACACTTCTACAAAAAAGGGAGATCCCATATCGCTGGGGCTTTCCCTTTCAGCTTCACGGCTCCAAGAACGGCAGGTCAACAACCTTTAGAGGCCTGGGAGACCTGCCAAATTTCTTAGGCGCCCTAGAGTTGCCCTCGGTTCGACTCCCAGACTGGCCGTCGCCGGGTACCCTCCCGGTGATGCCCCCCAGAAATACTTGACAGACTTTGGACAAAAGCTCCAGACGCTGACGCAGAGAGCCCCGCACGAAAAGGAAGACCATCATCGGAAGTGATGCAGGAGACTGACTCAGCTAAACACATATTCTCTGAAAAATGTTTGGGAAATTCATCAGGGAAGACCAGCATCGGAAGCGACATAGGAGACGGATCCAGTCAATCTCGAACTCATTATGCAACTTATGCCTCTCATGTCACAACCTCTCACTCTTCTCATCTATCCTCCTCTTATCTGTTCCCTCCTTTGCCACCGTTCTACCCCTACATCCCCCTCCGGATGTGAGGCGGACCCATGGATCGGATTGGTGGGGGAGGGAAAACCTGACCTGGCCGGGTCTGGAAACTATCCCACGCATATCAAAACCTCCAGGTTTTAAGCCTGGAAAACATATATAGTGGGGGGTCGGGCGGCAGGTGGAGCTCACTCTTCCTTGGCCCCCACTCTTCCACTTAGGGCTAACAGCTAGCTGAAGCTGTTAATTTCTGCCAAGGGTAGGCAGGCCTTTAGCTTTAGGGGCGCCTCAGTGGCCCCCTTTGTTTACTTGTTCATCTATGTTCTACGTCCTGTCCGTGTGTTTCCCCCTCACCCCCTCTTTCCGCATGTGCCCTCCCACCACCCGCCCCCTCTTCCCTCCTAACCCACCCGGGAGAGACAGAAGGCACACACCCACCACCGTACTGAATATAGAATGGCGAATCTAACCTTTTGCTCATTCAATACTAAAGGGCTGAACAGCCCACAGAAAAGAAGATAGCTCCTCTACCATCTCCATAGAAAAAAGGTGATGGTGGCCATGCTGCAAGAGACTCATTTTAAAGCAGGGTGTGTGCCAACCTGTTCCTCCTCATACAACCGAACTTGGCTACATGGCCCTGACCCTCTGAGAAAGGCAGGAGGAGTTTCCATCGCTCTCCATAGAACCCTCCAAAATCAACAAATCGACTCATTGATCGATCCGGGGGAAGGTAGATCTTTCTCAAGTTAGAAATAATAGGCCATGTAATCACTTTTGCAAATATATATCTTCCAAACCAGAACCAAGTATCTTTCGCGACAAGGGTGCTGAAGGCTCTGACCATCTTCGCAGACGGCTCGAGAATAATTCTGGGTGGAGACCTCAACATGGTATTGGACCCCTCCGTAGACTCATCATCGGGTAAGTCCTCCGTCTCCCGATCAGCAATCAGGACTCTCAGAAAAAACTAGACACACTACGGCTAGTGGATTTATGGAGAGTCCTGCATCCCGAATCTAGAGACTACACTTTCCACTCAGCAGCTCACAACTCCTACAGCAGGATTGATTACTTACTGATCTCACATAGTCTGCTTGACAGTGTCCCGTCCTGCTCACACGGAGACCTATTATGGTCGGACCACTCCCCGGTCTTTGGGGGTCTCGAGGGATGGGGATCCTCCCCTAGACATCAGTCCTGGAGGCTAAACGATAATTTACTGAGAGATCCCATATGTGTCGCCGCAATTAGAAAAGAGATCGAAATCTTCAAAGAGTCACATCTAACAGATCAAACCCCCGCACCAATAAAGTGGGAGACACTTAAATGTATCCTGAGGGGAGTGTTAATATCCCAGGGCTGTAGAATTAAAAAAGAAAGATCCGCTACTCTATCGAACCTACTAGCCTCTCTGAGAGACAAGGAAACTGCTAACAAACGCAAACAAAGTGAAGCCCTGAGATCAGAAATCTCAACTATCCGACAACAGATCCTAGAGATTCTGGACCACCGTTCGTTGGCTCTCAGAGACAAGCTTAAAAAGGGGTCATTCGAATATGGAGATAAATGCGGGAGCCGACTTGCCAGAACCCTCCATCTCAGGGCTCCACTCACGTACATACCTAAGATTCAATCTACCAGTGGCCGCTTGATACATAGCACTAAAGACATCTCAGAGGAATTTAAAGCTTATTACGATAAACTCTATAATATCTCCACAGACACCCCATCCACAACACCTTCACTTAACAGCGAGATAGACTCCTATCTCTCCAACCATGCCCCCAAGAGCCTGGCACCCGAGGAGGCGAATGAGTTAGAACTAGATTTTGATCCGCAAGAACTATCAGATATCATCCAAAACCTAAAAGTAAACAAGAGCCCAGGACCAGATGGCTATACGGCTAGATTTTATGAACTATTTGCCGAAGAACTCTCCCCAATAGCTCTAGATGCATTTAACTCAGTAAATAGAGGTTGCCCATTTTCAAAACAGGCGCTACAAGCCCATATCACTATCATCCTCAAACCGGGTAAGGACCCCTCGGCCTGCAGGAGCTATAGACCAATATCGCTAATAAATGTCGACATCAAGATGTTCGCCAAATTAATAGCAAACAGACTCCATAATCTGATCCCTGGACTGATCCACCTGGAGCAAGTTGGTTTTGTCCCAGGCAGAGAGGCAAGGGACAACACCATCAAGACGATGTCCCTAATAGCAAGAGCCAAAGTATTAAAAACCCCTTTATGTCTCCTCTCAATTGACGCGGAAAAGGCGTTTGATAGGGTAAGTTGGGCCTTCCTCTCTGCCACCCTGGGAAAAATAGGAATGGGACCACGGATGCTCCAGTGGATCATGGCCCTATACCAAGACCCCACGGCTAGGATCAGAATAAACGGAACCCTATCTGACCCACTCAGAGTAAGCAACGGGACGAGACAGGGGTGTCCCCTTTCCCCATTTCTATACATCCTAACCATGGAGACCCTAGCCAATGCCATTCGAAGTAATGACTCGATTAAAGGTGTCAAAGTCGGCACCTCGGAACACAAAATGGCATTGTTTGCCGACAAGCTATTACTGTACCTATCCAACCCCCGAGTCGGAATGCCCGTGCTCCTAAAATAATTTGAAAGGTTCGGCAGGGTCAACAATTACAAAATCAACGCTCAGAAATCAGAGGCCCTAAACATTACACTCCCGCAGGCCGAGGTCTCCCACTTGAACTCAGTACTCCCCTTCTGCTGGGTGGATTCCCACCTAAAGTATCTGGGAGTCAATATCCCGTCAGAGCTACCACAAACCTTCAAATTAAACTTTACTCCCTTGCCGAGAAACTCGAGAGAGAGATCTTTGCAAATGGAGCCCCCTATATTTCTCATGGAATGGTCGTGTCAACGCCATTAAAATGGACATACTGCCTCGATTTCTATATCTTTGTCAAACAATCCCGATCGGGCTCCCAAGAACATTCCTGAAAAAAATCAGAGCCCTAATTTCTACCTTTGTTTGGACAGGACACAAACCGCTGCTGCGCCACTCGCTGCTGAAAAGGGGAAAAGAAAAGGGGGGCCTGGGCCTCGCAGACCTTTCCCTCTACCATAAGGCCAACATTGCAAACTGCGTTCTAGACATCCTCAAAAGTAGAAGCACTAGGCTATGGGTTGATATAGAACACTCAGGCGAAATAGATGGTCTATACGGAGCCCCCTGGATCCCGTTCAAAGGGATTAAGTCGATTCCCAACATCTCCGCCTTTGGTCTACAATTATTTAAGACATGGGCGAGCTTCGCTCCTCAATATAGACTGGTCACAGTCCCAGGTCCTCTAACTCCGCTAATAGCAAACCCCCTATTTGAAACCACGATAAGCCTGAATGGACTGATGTCCATCCCAGCGGAGCCAATCCCCAGATTGAGAGACGTTGTGACGCAGACGGGCCTGAAACCCATGACCGAGATCCTAGACCAGTCTCCACCTCAGCCAGGGTCTTGGCTACTATACCTGCAGCTGAGAGGCTTTGTGAGCACGCTGATTCCGAAAGAGAACCTGACGGCGCCCCTGACTGAGTTTGAGCAATTCTGCATATCAAGTCTAAGTCAGAGGCACATGATATCCGCATTTTATAAGATGCTGCTAGATCGGAAGACGGGGGAGGAGACCCCGAACTATAAGGAGGCATGGGAACGGGAACTGGGGGAAAGCATCACGGAGGAGGATTGGGGTAAAATTTGGGATCTAACACACAAGCTGGTAAAATACAAGACCTCAATTTTAAGATAGTCTCAAGGTGGTATAGGACCCCTGACCAACTACAGAGGATCTTTCGCTAGTCCTCCCCTGTGTGCTGGAGATGTAATGGGAGCCGAGGTACAATGACCCACATCTGGTGGGGGTGTCACCCAGTGGCCGACCTATGGAACGAGGTGACTACTCTATATAACCGCATTAATCACTCAAGAGTGATAATGACACCGAAACTAGCCTTGCTCTCACTGTTCCCGGGCAGCAAGAAAGCTGCAAAATCGAGTCTCTTAAAGCACTTCATCTTAGCAGTGAGAAGACTCGTCCCTAGGTTCTGGCACTCCGCGACCGTCCCAACTAGGGGTATGTGGGTTGAGGAGCTCCACACCCTTATGAGATTTGATGAATTGGGAGCCGAAGTGTTACCATACAGTGCGGCATGGGGTCCCGCGGTCGGCGCGCGTCGCTCCGGCGTCGGCTCCAGCAGCCTGGAGCCCTGTGTCGAGGTCATCCCAGCAGCTTGGGTTGGCCAGTGGGCGGCGGCGTGGGCGTGCCCGCCCGTAGGGTGCCGCCCGCACTCCTCTGTGCTTCTTATACAGCAGTGGGTGGAGTTGCCTCCTCCCACTCTCCGCCCCTGGGCGGAACCTTGTGGTTAAAAGACTGGCAGTGAACTGAGCTCATTGCCAGTTATTGGTTCTGCATGCACCTAGCCAGTCTGTCTGTGGTTCCCCTCAGTCAGTCCCTAGTTATCGGTCAGCTCCCTCTGGTCCCCTATCACTCTGTCTGTTTTTGTTGGTTCTGTTTGCCTCTAATCTAGTCTGGCCCAGTCAGCACTAGTTGCTATCCAGCACCCTGCCAGTTTGCCTGTGAGTTCCATCTCCAGCCTTGTCAGTTTTGTTGGTCTGATTCATCTGCCTCCTCTGTCGGCACTCTGTTTCCCCCCATTAGGTAGTTTCCTGCTTGTCAGCCGCCAGGTCCCTAGCCAGAGCAGGGACCGCCGTCCAGTTGTCCGCCTGGGGTTAGCCAGGGCCGAGGCAAGTAGGCAGGGACAGTGGGGTGCGGGAAGATCAGGGCATCCCACTTGGCGCTCGGGGGGCAGAGTGCCGTAACACGAAGACCCTAAATCCTGGGAAGCCTACTACAAGACATGGCAACCATGGGTAGCGTTTAGAGGGACAGACAACCTAAAATGATGGTTAGACCAAGGATCACTTGACTAAACCACCTCCCGGTTCAGTGTCCAGAGGACTCTCCACCTAGAGTCACTCATCTACATCTATCTCTCCCCCCCCCCCTTTTTTTCATCCACCCTCCTTTTTTCCCTACCGCTCCCCATCTGTCCATGTGTGTGTTCTAGTTAAGACAAAATTACATGAAGGGAAAGGTGGAACTACCTCTACATTCCTTCGAGACAAGTTCCCCAGCCTTGAACATTATACTGAATTAGAGGAAAGAGGTTGAGGACGTGGGCAGGAGGATACCTCGTTTGACAGACATCACCAGACCGAGAAGGGGGTGTTGGGCATGTCCCTCACCCTGAACCTTTCCCTCATCCATCTTTCCTCATTGTTCTTTTTTTCCCCTTCGTTCTCTCTTTTGCAGTTCTTCTTAAAAGACTTTATAGTACTGATGCAATGATTGAAGCAAAATCTTCATTTGTTTGATGTATAACTAATAAAAATTTATTTGAACCTAAAATGGGCAGTAGACCCCTAGATGAATTCATTAAGGGGTCTAGTTTTCAAAATGGGGTCATTTGTGGGGTTTTTCTATGGTTTTGGTCGCTCAACAGCTCTACAAGTGGGCAATGGGGCATAAAAGGCCTTCAAGCAAAATTTCTGTTCGGAAAGCCACCTTTCATTTTGGGCCCCTTCGTACATCGAAACATACGTCTAGGGCCACAATGGGTATGTCTCGGAAAATGGGAGAAACAGGGGTATCCATTTTGGGGTGCAAGTCTTCATTCATGTGTGTGCTGAAGAAAAAAAGCTGTTTTTAAAATGACAGAATTGCCAAAAAAACAAAACTCATAATTTTTTCCTTCTGCTTTGCTTGAATTCATTCAAAAACTGTGGCATCAAAATGGTCAATACACCCCTAGATCAATTCGTTAGGGGTCTAGTTTTCAAAATGGGGTCATTTGTGGGGTTCCTCAATGGTTTTGGCCGCTCAAGAGCTCTACAAGTGTGCTATGGGGCTGAAAAGGCCTTCATGCAAAATTTCTGCTCTGAAAGCCACCGACTACTCCTTTCATTTAGGGCCCTGTTGTCCATCGAGACATAAGATTAGGGCCACAATGGGTATGTTTCTGAACATGGGAGAAACAGGGGTATCCATTTTGGGGTGCAAGTCTTCATTCATGTGTGTGCTGAAGAAAAAAAGCTGTTTTTAAAATTACAGAATTGCAGAAAAAACGAAAATCACAATTTTTTCCTTCTGCTTTGCTTGAATTCATTCAAAAACTGTGGGGTCAAAATGGGCAGTACACCCCTAGATAAATTCGTTAAGGGGTCTAGTCTTCAAAATGGGGTCATTTGTGGGGGTTTTCTATAGGTTTGGTTGCTCAAGAACTCTACAAGTGTGCAATGGGGCCTAAAAGGCCTTCAAGGAAAATTTCTGCTCTGAAAGCCACCGACTACTCCTTTCATTTTGGGCCCCGTTGTGCATACAAGCATAATATTAGGGCCACAATGGGTATATTTCTAAAAACAGGGCAAACAGGGGTATCCATTTTGGGGTGTCACATCGAAAAAAATATGACTTTAAAATGACATATTTTCAAAAATGTAAATTTTTATTTTTTCTCTTCTAAATTGCATTAACTCCTGAAAAAAAACTGTGGGTTCAAAATACTCATAACCCCCCTCAGTGAATACATTAAGGGGTGCAGTTTTTAAATTGGGGTCATTTGTGGGGGTATTTATCATTCTGACACCTATGAGCCTTTGCAATCTTGGCTTGGTGCAGGAAAACAAAGTGTTCCTCAAAATACTGAAAAGTAATGTTACATTTATACGTCTCCTAAATGGTTAAAAAAAACAAGAAAATTTTTCAAATGTGCGCCCAAAATAAAGTAAACGGATGGAAATATATACCTTAGCAAAAATTTGTACAGTATGTTTGCACATATTTGCGTAATTACAGCTGAAAATGTGAAAAAATGACAATTTTTTCAAACTTTTCCCAATATTGGCACTTTTAATAAATATTCATAAATTCTATCAGTCTATTTTTTCCATATCAAGTACAACATGTGGCGAAAAAACAATGTCAGAATCACTTGGATATGTAAAGCCTTTACGGAGTTATATGTTAAGTGACACATGTCAGATTTTCAAAATTTGGCTCCGTTACTAAGGCGCAAACAGGCTTCGTCACTAAGGGGTTAAAGTGTAACTCTGCACCAGCCCAAAAAGCTCAGGGGTGACAGCAAGTATCCCCAGTATTTCCCTCCCGAAATGTCACAGTCACAGGGGTCCACAAAGATGAGGTATGAGGAGCTGATTGCTCCAAAGAATATCTTACTTACTATGGAGGACCCGACAGTCCATTGATATCAATAGGAACTGTGTAATGCTTCATTTCACCAGTAGGGGTGCTGTAGGAAAACAGAACACTTGCTGCTGGGTTCCAATTAAGCACATAGTCTGCAACAAAACACCCATCCAAAGGTGTACCATTCAATTCAATGGCAATCCACACTGTAGTCTATAGGGCACAGATTTTTCAGTAAGAGGATATTAACCCCTTCCCGCTCCAGTGCGTAAGTTTACGTCCTGGGAGCGGGGTACTGCCCGCAACAGGGCGTAAACTTACGTCCTGGGGATAGCGCGGGATCACATATGATCCCGCTCTATCCCGCAGCGGGAGCCGGCTGTCAGTCACAGCCGGCGTCCCGCTGCAACAGTAGATCGCGGCAGGGAAAGAGTTCACAAAGGGATCGCGCTCCCTCTGTGTCTTCGGCCGGCTCACGCGATGTTATCACGAGATCCCGGCCTGTCACCATCGCAACAGGACGCCAGACACTGGCGTCCTGTATTGCCAATGCCTAAAAAGTGGAAAAACCTAAAAAAAAATGTAAGAATTTTGGTATTGTTGTAGCTGTACCGAACCCGCAGAGAAAATGGATTGTGTCATTTATGCTGCATGATTAACGCTGTAAAAAAAAATAAAAATCTATGGCAGAATTGATGCGTTTTCTCTCCCTGCTATCATAAAAAAAAAAAAAAGTTTTACAATATGGTCAAATGTACCCAAAAGTGGCACCGATAACAATGACAGTTCGCCACGCAAAAAACAAGCCCTTATACGGCCGCGTCGACGGAAAAATAAAAAAGTTATGACTTTTTATAAATGGAGAAGAAAATCCGCCAAAAATCATTGCGTCCTTAAAGGGGTTGTCCCGCGGCAGCAAGTGGGGTTAAGCACTTCTGTATGGCCATATTAATGCACTTTGCAATATACATCGTGCATTAAATATGAGCCATACAGAAGTTATACACTTACCCCCTCCGGTGCTGGCGTCCCCGTCTCCATGGCGACGACTGAAGCTGCTTTCTCCTTCCATTAGACGCGCTTGCGCTGTCTGGTCTTCTGTTCTGTTGAATGGGGCGGCTCCGGCGTGCTCACGCCGCACGTGTCTTCTGCGCATGCGCAGACCAGCTCTCCGGCGCGAGCACGCCGGAGCGGCCCCATTCAACAGAACAGACGACCGGACAGTGCAAGCGCGTCTAATGGAAGGAGAAGGCAGCTTTAGTCGGCGCCATGGAGACGAGGACGCCAGCACCGGAGGGGGTAAGTGTATAACTTCTGTATGGCTCATATTTAATGCACGATGTATATTACAAAGTGCATTAATATGGCCATACAGAAGTGCTTAACCCAACTTGCTGCCGCGGGGCAACCCCTTTAAGCCCAAAATAGGACATGTCATTAAGGGGTTAAAGATGTGTCACTTCTTGATGTGAAACTGCATGAAATTCACATCATGGTTCCCACTTGCAGATTAGCACCAATGAATAATACTAATTTGTGTGCATTTTATTTGCATTAGGTCACACCCCTTTGACACTAAGCCAAAGTAACAGTTCCCATTGGTAATAATAATCCACTAGCCACCTCAATAATAATGGCCTAAGAAACCATCACTCAGTAATAATTCCCCCTCCCACATGCCACTCTTGTCTATAATAATGACCCCGCTTCAGGGGTGCAGCTAAAAGCTCATGGGCCCAGGTGCAAAAGTTTGTCTTGGGCCCCCCCAACTTCTCTTAACCCCTTAACACAGAGGCGAAACTTGAAGCTCCTGGGCCCCAATGTAAAACCTGTAACAGGGCCCCCAACGATAATTCTTTATTCATAGTACTGGGCTCCCTATACGGAGAGGAGAGGCCTTATGGGGCTCCTAAGGCTCATGGCCCCGGGTGCAACCGCATCCCCTGCATTAAGTATAGTTACACCAGTGTCTCGCATGCTCCTCCTCAGTAATAATACCTCTGTGTGTCCCCTCAGTAGAATGCCCCCACACGCCCCACCCAATAATGGTACTAGTGTATCTTGACGCCACGGGAACTAGGAGTTTCATAGGGCTTTCATGGAGGAACGGCCCTGTCACACTCCTAGCTCCCAAGTAGTGCAAAAATTGAAGGTCCTGAAAGATCCTAGGATGAATTTGTTCCCAGCTGTGTGACTCTCCTTCCCGGCCTCAGTGTAAGTTGGCAGTGGGGTGCATGCATGCGCCGGCTGTCACTCACTGTCCACCGGCACTGTGGGCTCCCTGCAGCAGTGAGTAACCGTTCCCACGTGCTCTATGGCCTCCCTGGTGTGGTCCTTCTGCGGTACTCTGCAGGATGTCACTCTGTTGTGGTGGCTCCCTGCTGTCCTCTGCTGGTAGTCACTGTCCCCCGCACTCCCAGGTTGCTCCCTCCTACTGCTGTACGCTGCAGCTTCCGAGTTTCAGTGTCTGTCCCACGGCGCTCTGAGGTCCTTGCTGCAGCGCCGCCAGGAAAGGCGCTTCACTCCGCTGTGGTGTCCCTGCTGAGCCCCCCCCTCTGCGGTGAATAGGACGCGTCCGGGGAAGGAGCTTCACGGCGCTGTGGTGCTAGCCCTGCAATAACGCCTTGTGGACGGCAGGCGGGGAAGGACCTTGGAGCTGGGGCAGAAATCCTTTGTTAGTGGACGGCCAGGACCTGCAGCCCATCCCACTCTGCAACCAATCACGTACAGGGGGCCTAACCCCCTGTCAATCTTGACTCCACCAGTACTTCCTGGAGGTGTCAAGATACACCAGTACCCCCAATAATAATGCCCTTGCATGTCCCCTCAGTAATGATGCCTTCTTTTATACAGAAAAACAGCCTGTACTCATCGCTTTCTCTCCTCCTCCTACTCCTCTTCTGTCCCTTGCCCAATTCTGGGTAGCGCGATCACGCGATTGCTGTTGCCAATCCTTGGCTTCAATGTTAGTACACTGAGGCTAGTGATTGGCCACAGCGATCATGTGGTTCACCCAGAAGTGAGTGTAGGATCAGAGTGGAGCAGCAGGATTAGAGAAGCAGGTGAGTATAGGCTGTTTTTTTACCCCATTTCACTCCATTCTCAGAGGCCCCTGCAGGACATGTCTTCTTCCTCCGAGGACAGTCAGACAGCACCCAAAATCTAAGACTTTCCCACTAATCTGGAACATTTGGGAGACCTTGACTTACAAAACGCATCTCTGATAACTGTACCAAACTGGGCATCTGTGTATCTATCACATTACCAGGTTTGATTTGTATCCACTGGAATTAAACCTATGAAAGCTTTTATTCTATGACAGCAAGCAGAGATCTTAAAAAAAGTGAAGAATGTAAACGGAAAGTTCATGGTAAATTCTGTAACTTTTCACTTTAGACGATCAATAAGATTTATTTTCTGAAAGTAGAAAATCTCTTTAATTCCTGTTACTGCCCCCCCCCCCCTATAGTGGGGGAGGGGCTATCCAATTTTGCAATTTTTTTTATACCAGTATATATAAAATGTAGATTTTGGGGCCTTTTGTTTTCTTCTCCATGGTTCAGAAGACAAATCTGTGAGATACAAAGGAAACAAAGACTCCGACATTTCTAAAGAAAGCGGTAATCAGAAGTGCAGCAGAAGGAGAGATGTGACAAGCTGCAGGTTAATAACATGAGCCTCCACCGAAAGAGCAGCAAAGACGCAGGAAAATCATCAGTCACCTAGAAGAAAGCATAAATCTTGTCACACACTGCAGCACTCCCCTATATAAGCCGGACCTATAGCACCGTTCACCCTAAGCTTTCTTGTCCATGAATAGAATGCTAGAACAGCTGTGAAGACTGACACAGACCGTCCAGTAGGAAATAGAGAAGGGAGGACTATGTAAACCTGGATAACAACCTCTCTGTTCCCTGGATAATTAATATGGCATAATTATAGCTCCCACACCCTGCTTTCTCAGGGTCCTGAATGGCAAAGCATAGCCTAAAACATATAACACTGCAGCTTGTTGTATTCCCTCCACATTCTGCCGCATTAATCGGGTTCTAAAATGTGATTTTAATTGAAAAATGATGAAAATTTCAATAACTTGCAGAATACATAGAATGCTAAATTAAGATTAATGGACATAATAGGGCCTGAAATGCGCCGCCATGTCTGCAACTTGCGATAGACGGCAGGGAAACCGGGAACATATGTAATGCTTATCCGAAACACTGAATATTTATATACATGAAGTACACAAGAATCGTTTATTATATACATCCGGAATTCAGCACCGCAGTTCATTACGGTGAAATCTAATAGTGAAGAATGGAAAGTGTAGAAAGATCTGGAACGTTTCTATCATCTGTTAGATTATAGGATTATAAACATAATCTGTCATATAATAAGCACATAACAGATCGCACGTAATAACGTCTGCCACAGGGCTCAATATAGTGCCTGCCACAGTGCCTACATGATAGTGCCAGCCACAGAGTTCAACATAATGCCTGCCACAGTGCCTACATGATAGTGCCAGCCACAGAGTTCAATATAGTGCCTGCTACAGTGCCTACATGATAGTGCCAGCCACAGAGTTCAACATAATGCCTGCCACAGTACCTACATGATAGTGCCAGCCACAGAGCTCAATATAGTGCCTACATGATAGTGCCAGCCACAGAGTTCAACATAATGCCTGCCACAGTGCCTACATGATAGTGCCAGCTACAGAGTTCAATATAGTGCCTACTACAGTGCCTACATGATAGTGCCAGCCACAGAGTTCAACATAATGCCTGCCACAGTACCTACATGATAGTGCCAGCCACAGAGTTCAATATAGTGCCTGCTACAGTGCCTACATGATAGTGCTAGCCACAGAGTTCAACATAATGCCTGCCACAGTACCTACATGATAGTGCCAGCCACAGAGCTCAATATAGTGCCTACATGATAGTGCCAGCCACAGGGCTCAATATAGTGCCTGCCACAGTGCCTATATGATAGTGCCAGCCACAGAGTTCAACATAATGCCTGCCACACTACCAACATGATAGTGCCAGCCACAGGGCTCAATATAGTGCCTGCCACAGTGCCTATATGATAGTGCCAGTCATAGAGTTCAACATAAAGCCTGCTACAGTGCCTACATAATAGTGCCAGCCACAGAACTCAAAATAGTGCCTGCAGCAGTGCCTACATGATAGTACCAGCCACAGTGGCTACATAATAGTGTCTGCCACGAAGCTCAACATAGTGCCTGCCACATTGCTGACATGAAAGTGCCAGCCACAGCGCGTAACATAGTGCCTGCTTCAGTGACTACATGATAGTGCCAGCCACAGCGCGTAACATAGTGCCTGCTACAGTGCTTACATGATAGAGCCTGCCACAGTACCACATTATTGTGCTGGTCACAGTAATACATGGTAGTACCTGTCAAAGTGCCTACTTGATAGTACCAGCCACAGTACCAACATGATAGAGCCTGCCACAGTACCACATTATTTTGCCTGTCACAGTACTACATTATAGTACTTGCCACAGTGCCACATGATAGTGCCTGCCACGGAGCTCAACATATTGCCTGCTACAATGCCTACATGATGGTGCCTACCACAATACCACATTATTGTGAATGTCACAGTACTACATGATAGTACCTGTCATAGTGCCTACGTGATAGTGCCAGACACATTACCTACATAATAGAGCCTGCCACAATACCACATTATTGTACCTGCCACAGTGCCACATAATAGTGCCTGCCACAGAGCTCAAAATAGTGCCTGCCACAGTACTACATGATACTACCTGCCACAGTACTACATGATAGTGCCTGCTACAGTACACATTATAGTGCCTGCCATGGATCATACATAAAATGCCTATCACAGTGCCTACATGATAGTGACTGCTATAGAGCTCACATGATAGTGCCTGCCACAGTACCACATAATAGTGCCTGTCATAGAGCATACAAGAATGTGCCTGCCACAGTGCCCAGATGATAGTGACTGCAATGGAGCACACAGAAGTGTGTGCCATAAAGCACACATTAGTGCCTGTCACAGTGCCTAAATGATGCTGCTTGCTACAGTACCTCATGATAGTGCCTACTGCATTGGCTACAATAGTATCTGCCACAGTGCCCACATAATAATGCCTGCCATAGAGCCCACATGATAAGGCTCTTGTCTGCACATTGCCTACATGATAGTGACTGCTATAGAGCTCACATGATAGTGCCTACCACAGTACCGTGATAGTGCCTGCCATAGAGCACACCTGAAAGTGCCTTTTACAGTGCCTACAATGTAGTGACTGCTATTAGAGCTCACATGATAGTGCCTGCCGCAGTACCTCATGATAGTAACTGCTACAGTGGCTACATAATAGTGCCTGCCATGTAGCACACAGGGTAATGCCTGTCATAGTGCCTGCATGATATTGCCTACATGACAGTTCCTGCTATAGAGTACACAACAGTGCCTCCCAAAGTGCCCACATAATAGTGCCTACCATAGAGCCCACATGATACTACTTGCTAAAGTACCTACTGATAGTGCCTACCATAGAGCACACAATAGTGAAAACCACAGTGCCCATATGATAGTGACTGCTATAGTGCCTATATGATATTGCCTGCCACAGTGCCCAGATGATAGTGACTGCAATAGAGCACACATTAGTGCCTGTCACAGTGCCTACATGATACTGCTTGCTACAGTACCTCATGATAGTGCCTACTGCAGTGGCTACAATAGTATCTGCCACAGTGCCCACATAATAATGCCTGCCATAGAGCCCACATGATAGGGCTCTTATCTGTTACTGTTATGAAGGCACTGTGGCTTGTCACTGTAATGGGGGCTCTGTGACTGTCACGGTTATGGGAGCACTGTGGCTTTCATGATCATGAGCGCTCTGTGACTGTCACTCTTATGGGGGCTCTGTGGCTGTCTGTTATGAGCACTCTGAGACTGTCACTGTTATGGGGGCTCTGTGGTTGTTACTGTTATGAGCACTCTGAGACTGTCACTGTTATGGGGGCTCTGTGGCTGTCTGTTATGAGCACTCTGAGACTGTCACTGTTATGGGGGCTCTGTGGCTGTCTGTTATGAGCACTCTGAGACTGTCACTGTTATGGGGGCTCTGTAGCTGTCACTGTTATGGGGGCTCTGTGGCTGTCTGTTATGAGCACTCTGAGACTGTCACTGTTATGGGGGCTCTGTGGCTGTCTGTTATGAGCACTCTGAGACTGTCACTGTTATGGGGGCTCTGTGGCTGTCTGTTATGAGCACTCTGAGACTGTCACTGTTATGGGGGCTCTGTGGCTGTCTGTTATGAGCACTCTGAGACTGTCACTGTTATGGGGGCTCTGTGGCTGTCTGTTATGAGCACTCTGAGACTGTCACTGTTATGGGGGCTCTGTAGCTGTCACTGTTATGGGGGCTCTGTGGCTGTCTGTTATGAGCACTCTGAGACTGTCACTGTTATGGGGGCTCTGTAGCTGTCACTGTTATGGGGGCTCTGTGGCTGTCACTGTTATGGGGGCTCTGTGGCTGTCTGTTATGAGCACTCTGAGACTGTCACTGTTATGGGGGCTCTGTAGCTGTCACTGTTATGGGGGCTCTGTAGCTGTCACTGTTATGGGGGCTCTGTGGCTGTCTGTTATGAGCACTCTGAGACTGTCACTGTTATGGGGGCTCTGTAGCTGTCACTGTTATGGGGGCTCTGTAGCTGTCACTGTTATGGGGGCTCTGTGGCTGTCTGTTATGAGCACTCTGAGACTGTCACTGTTATGGGGGCTCTGTAGCTGTCACTGTTATGGGGGCTCTGTGGCTGTCTGTTATGAGCACTCTGAGACTGTCACTCTTATGGGGGCTCTGTGCATCTATGTGGCTTTGTGGCTATATACATAAAAGCCCATAAAAGATTATTAATTCAGACTATTTAAAAAGTTGCTTATTTTTTAAGATCCACTTTAAGCAGTGGGAAATATTAGTTGCAAAAGTATGCACCCCCTTGTGAGTTTATCCGTGGGAAATTCGGTCAGTTGCGGGATATTTGACCACCGGCAAAACTAACTTTCCTCTATATAGATGTACATCAGGAGGGCAGGGTGCATATATGTGCCTACTGCGATGGATTATAAATTACATGTATCCCCTTCTGTCTGTCGGGATGTGAATATATATGCAACTCCACAATCCACTTGTTACACACTCCTATAGATGGAAATCAGGAGGGGGTGAATAGATTTGCAGTGCATCATTTTCCGTTCCTATATGGTTATGGAGGTACATAAATCCGCACTGCCCCCTCCCCGGTATGCCAGATTGTGCCCCTGTACCCCCGGTCTCAGGTGTGTCCTCCCGGTGCTGCCCCCTGGCTGCCGTTCTCTCCACATTATAAGGCGGCGCTTATTACCGGCTCCAGTCTCCCGTCCGCTGCCAGCGCGTCCAGCTCCGTCCTGCCCGGCGCATGGTGCCCGCTGCCGGAGAGTCTGCGCTGGTGCCCGGTGCCCGCTGCCGGAGGATCCCCGCTGGTGCCGGGCGCCGGCCATGAGCTAGATGATCGTGGACGGGATGAGTTTCCACAAGGAGGACGGTGTGAGCCTGTGCCAGAAGGCGCTGCAGATCGTGTCCGAGCTCTGCCTGGGGGGGCAGGTGGAGTGGGACAAGTGCACGGGCATCTTTCCTCGGAGCAACCAGGGAGCGGGCAGTACAGGTCAGTGGCAGCCGCTGCAACAGGTAGTCCCTCAGTGTCCTGACACCAGCTCCTGCACCCCTATGTGACCCACATGTATGCAGCTCCTGCTCCCTGCTGTGTATCTGCCACCTGCCCCCTATATCTGTGTGACCCTCAGTGCCCTGCACCCCAATATTTGTGTGTGACTCCAAGTATACAGCTGCTGCACCCTGCTATATATCTACAACCTGGCACCCCTATATCTTTGTGTGACTCCATGTATTCAGCTCCTGCACCCAGATATCCATCCTCCTGGCACTCCTATATCTGTATGTGACCCCCATATATGCAGCTCCTGCACCCAGCTATCTAGTGCACTGTATCCCAATTAATTTATTTTCTGGCGACCCCATATTTGTGTGTGACTTCCAAATATGCTGCTCCTATACCCTGATTCTACTGTTTTTATCCACTAGCACCCCTAGATCTGTGTGTGACCCCCATGTATTCAGCCCTTGCACTCTGCTATCTACTGTTTTTAACTACTGCCACCCCTATATCTGTGTGTGACCCCCGTATATGCAGCTCCTGCACCCAGCTATCTAGTGCACTATCCCCCATTGAATTTTTCCCCTGGCACCAGTATATTTGTGACTCAAAAATATGCAGCTCCTGCACCCAACTATCTGTTCATCCTCCTGACACTCCTATATCTGTGTGTGACCCCCATATATGCAGTTCTTGCACCTTGCTATCTACTGTATTTAACTGCTGGCACCCCCATCCCATCATGTGTCTTATATTGTTACCCCCCACCTTCCAAGTCCCCCCAACTCTTCACCCCTGCTGTATTACTATATTGCCCTGGCTCCCTGGGGGCATCTTCATCTGCACCCTAATATGTTCCTGTAGCCCAATATACACCCCCTAATATGTGTAACACCCCTCCTTCTAGTACCATTTTTATATTACATTCTTGCACCCCATTCTCTGCTAGTTATATCTAATATATAAGTAACCCTGATCCTTGCATTCTACTCCCTATATCATTTTGCGCCCCACTGTGTCTTCTATCCCTTTTCTCTCCCAACCCTTATTTTTCTCTGCACCTCAATATACCCCAGTACTTACCCATGCTGTCCCCTCCCCCCCCCCCCAATATATGTAACATCAAGCCCCCCATATACTGTCCTGCTCCACAATAAACTCAGTGTCTGCACCCCACTACTCATCCCACACACTTCCATCCTTATCTAATACTTTCAGGAGCATTTCTTTTCACCTTCTGAGCCCCAGAAACTGCACTCACAAAACCTCTAACTGTCCTTAGTTCTCCGTCCTTCTATACCCCATCATTTAATATATATATATATATATATATATATAATCCCTATGATCTCTCATCCCTTCCTCCAGCCTCCTCAACACTGCTCTCAAATATCTCTCCATCCAACCGGCCTCCTCAGCAGTGCTCCCCAGTATCTCCCCATCCCTCCAGCTTCCTCACCAGTGCTTTGAACAATCTCTCCATCCAACCAGCTTCCTCACCACTGCTCTGAAGTATTTCTGCATACAACCAGCCTTCTCACCAGTGCTCCCTAGTATCTCTCCAACCTTCCAGCCTCCTCACTACTACTCCCCAGCATCTCCTCATCTAACCAGCCTCCTCACAAGTTCTCCCCAGTATCTCCCCATCCTTACAGCCTCCTCACCACTGCTCCCCAGCATCTCCTCATCCAACTAGCCTCTTCAACACTGCTCTGAAGTATCTCTCCATCCAACCAGCCTCATCACCAGTGCTCCCCAGTATCTCCCCATCCTTCCAGCCTCCTCACCACTGCTCCCTCAGTATCCCAACATCCTTCTAGCCTCCGTAACACTGCTCTGAAGTATCTCTCCATCCAACCGGCCTCCTTACCAGTGCTCCCCAGTATCTCCCCATCCTTCTAGCTTTCTCACTACTGCTCACCAGCATCTCCTCATCCAACCAGCCTCTTCACCACTGCTCTGAAGTATCTCTCCATTCGACCAGCCTCCTCAACACTGTTCTGAAGTATCTCTCCATCCAACCAGCCTTCTTAACAGTGCTCCCCAGTATCTCCCCATCATTTCAGCCTCCTCATGGCTGTTCCCCAGCATCTCCTCATCCAACCAGCCTCTTCACCACTGCTCTAAAGTATGTCTCCATCCAAACCGCCTCCTCACCAGTGCTTCCCAGTATCTCCCCATTCTTCCAGCCTCCTCACCACTGATCTGACGATCGATCCATTAAACCAGCCTCCTCACCAGTGCTCCCTAATATCTTCCCATCCTTCCAGCCTCTTCACTACTGCTCCCCAGTATCTCCCTATCCTTCCAGCCTCCCCACTACTGCTCCCCAGTATCTCCCCTTCCTTCTAGCCTCTTCACCACTGCTCTCAAATATCTCTTCATTCTCACCAGTGCTCCTCAGCATCACCTCAACTAACCAACCACCTCACCACTGCTCTGAAGTATCTCTCCATCCAACCAGCCTCATCACCAGTGCTCCCCAGTATCTCCCTAAATATGACTACTTGATAAAGGGCCAGTAACCATAAAGTATCATAGTGCTGGAGCGTACTGTATAGGGCAGCAGTTTCCAACTTGTTGCTCCCCAACTGTTGCAAAACTATAACTCCCAGTATGCCCTGACAGCCAGCTTAGTGGAATAGTGCATCATTATGTCGTTTTCTATAAGAGCAGAGCATACATTCATCGCAGTTCTATCTTTGCTGAGAACATACAGCTTTTCTGAATGAGCCAGAGAATGAATACATCGTCTATGTATCTCCCACTAGTGTTCTAGGTACAGATGTCGTAGAACAGTTATGAATGTGGCACAGTGAAGCATGAATGGAGCGGGGGCAGGGCTGTGAATACAAGGAATTCTGGGAGATTTTAGAATCTTTTCTTGGGGGTGGTGGTGGTGGTGGGGGAATCGTCTATTTCTCGCTCTAATGAAGACAAACAAGACTGAAACAGACATCTCTGGATTGTGTTCAGTGGCTCCTAAATCAGTTTGCATGTCTGGCTGTCAGGGCGTGTTGGGAGTTGTAGTTGCCGAAGCGGCAGCGATTGGTGATCAGAGTCCTAGGCCTCATTCACATGGGTATATTTGTGTCCTGTATTACGCACATCTTTTTTCCACTTGTATAACAGAGAGCTGAAACCCCATTGATTTGCATTGGTGCATTCAGAAATACATATACACACGTAAAAAAAAACACAGCATGTCCTATTTTACTCCATATTGCAGACCGAAATAGCTCATTAATGTCAATGGGATCACATAAATGCACAGTGAATAAGCATGAAATCAATGGCGTTTCTTGCGCATGTGAAAAACGCAATTAGGCTGGGTTCACACTGGACGTATTCCCGCCGGAAATCCCGCGGTTTGGCCGCAGCAAAAACCGCAAGATTTCCGCCGGGAGAATCGCCGCGGGTTTGAAGCGGCCCGGCCGCAGGCTCTTTCGCTGCGGCCGGCGCTCCCATAGAGGAGAGCGTGGCCGCGGCAGAAAGAAAAGATAAATAGACATGCTGCATATTCTGAAGGCGCGGATGCGGCCGCCGCAGCCACGGTTCCAGCCTGACTTACCGCAGCGGATTGGCCATCCCGTGTGGACAAGATTTCTGAGAAATCTCGTCCACATGGCTGGCTAAGCCCGAGATTAGCGGCCGCAGGCGGATTTGCCGCGGCGAGAATCCGCAGCAAATCCGCCCTGTGTGAACCCAGCCTTAATGCGTATGCAAAAGTATCACAATAAGCAGGAAATACACCCAGCCCTAATGCCTGCAATTAGATGGAGGAGTGCGATATAGATACAAGAAAATCTGACATATCTCATTTTTTTGTGATTTTTCATGTCGTTATAAGGTGTTAAAAATGTGCAATTCACATCGCTGTACATGAATGCCTTTTTTTTATACACATGAAAAAAAATTGCATGTGCTTCCAGTAGTTAAATTGGTAAGAAAAAATAACACATCACACCGTGGCGATTTATTTTCACGTTCCCATAGGAAATAATGCCAGAAATTCTGGCAGCGAAATAGCCCATAAATAGCACATGCTGTGAGTCTTCGATCTCGCACTATCGTTGGGAGAGAAAAATCGCTCATGTATATTAACCCATTGAAAATAGTGGCTTCTTTAAACGCACGAGTTCTGTATGTCTCGCTGATGCACAGATCTCATGCACAAGTATCATCAGTGTAAGTACAGATCTGTAAGTGTGTACGCTATTTTCTGCTATCTCCATAACACGGCATGCGATGCTGCATGCTACAACTTCTCAGTCATAATAATAATAAAAATAATCTTTATTTGTATAGCGCCAACATATTCCACAGCGCTTACAAAGACGGGGAATACAGGAAGACAAAAGTACAAAAATACAAAAACCCCGGTTACATGTAGTAATCAGTTGATGGAAACAGTAGAGGTGAGGGACCTGCTCTTACAGCACGCCTGAAGTTTAGTGTGTCAGTGATTGCCGGGATAGTTTTGGGTAGCGCATTCCAGATGACTGATGCTGCTCTGGAGAAGTCTTGGAGGCTGGAATGAGAGGTTCGAATTAAAGAGGCATTCAGTCTGATTTCGTTAGCAGAGCGCAGGGCATGGGCTGGGTGGTGGATTGAGATGTGGGAGGAAACGTAGGGCAGCGCGGTGCTGTGGAAAGCTTTATGGATGAAGGTAGTGCGTTTAAGTTGAATTCTGTGTTTGACGAACAGCCAGTGCAGTGACTGGCACAGGGCAGAGGCGTCCAAGCAGCGGTTGGACAGGAAGATGAGCTTGGCTCACACATTCAGGATGGATTGGAGGGGGTAGAGTCTGGTGCAGGGGAGGCCGATCAGCAGCGAGTTGCAATAATCGAGCCGAGAGTGGATGAGGGAAACAGTGAGTGTTTTTAGCGTGTCCAAAGTGAGAAAAGGGCGGATTCTTGCGATGTTCTTGAGATGCAGCTGACATGTTCGGGCGAGAGATTGGATGTAGGGGGTAAAGGAGAGATCAGAGTTGAATATAACCCCAAAACAGCGGGCGTGCTGGGAGTTATGGTGCCACACACTGAGATGGAGATGTCAGGATGAGGTCGGTTAGTGGGGGATGGAAATACCAATAAGTCAGTTTAAGAGAGGTTTAGTTTTAGGTAGAGAGAGGACATAGTGTTTGAGACAGCGGACAGATAGTCGGTTTTCTTTTGGAGGAAAGGTGCAGAGATGTCATGGGAGGAGGTGTATAGCTGGGTGTCGTCAGCATAGAGGTGGTATTGGAGGCCAAATCTCCGATGGTTCGTCCAATAGGGGCTGTGTAGATGGAGAAAAGGAGGGGGCCGAGGACCAAGCCCTAGGGGACCCTAACAGCAAGGGAAAGAGGAGGGAAGGTAGAACCAGCAAAGGAGACACTGAAGGAGCGGTCAGATAGGTAGGAGGAGAACCAGGAGAGAGAAGTGTCCTTTTGGCCGATGGAGCGAAGCATACTGAGAAGGACTTTGTGGTCATCAGTGTCAAATGCGGCAGACAGGTCAAGGAGGATAAGTAGCGAGTAATTGCCCCTCAATTTGGCTGTCAGGAGGTCGTTTGACACCTTTGTAAGGGCAGTTTCTGTCGAGTGTTGGGGTGGAAGCCAGGCTGTAGAGGGTCGAGAAGAGAATTTTCCGATAGATTGTAAGGCAAGAGTAAAAATGCCAGAGTTTAGAGAGAGATTAAATATAGTGGTGAGATGGGAGATGACCACAAGGGAAAGGGACCAAAGGAGGTGTTAGGGGAGAGGGTCGTTAGAGCAGGTGGTGGGGCGAGCAGAGGAAAGCAGTCTGGAGACTTCTTCCTCTGTCGTTGGTCGTGAGGAGACGATAGTGGTGAAGTAGACTTGTTTGGCACGGTGGAGGGCAAGGTTGTAGGTTCTGAGCATGAATTTGTAATGGAGAAAGTCCGCGGACGTTTGCGACTTTCTCCACAGCCATTCAGCACATCTCGAGCACCGCCAGATGAAACGCACTTGAGGCATGAGCCAGGGTTGCCAAGGTCTGCATTAGATGGCTCAGGTCACGGGGGGGGGGGGGGGGGGGGGTTCGCCGCTTCATGCAGGGCACGTTTGAGAGTGGTGTTGTAATGTGCGGTGTCCAGGTTGGGGCAGGAGAGGAGAGAGATAGGAGACAGAGAAGACTGTAAGGACTCAGCAAAGTTTTGGGTGTGAACTGCCTGAAGGTTCCTGTATGTACAGGAGATAGGAGGGTCTGGGGAGATACTAGGAAGCTTGACAGAGAGGAGGTTATGGTCCAAGAGCGGGAGAGGGGAGTTAGTGAAGTTGGAAGCAGAGCAGAGACGGAGGAAGACCAGATCCAAAGTATTGCCATCCTTGTGGGTGGGAGAGGCTGTGAGTTGTGAGAGACCAAAGGAGGAGGTGAGCGATAGAAGCTGAGAGGCACCTGGGGCAATAGGGCCATTAGTGGGGATGTTAAAATCACCTAGGATGAGGGTTGAAATTTCGCGGGATAGGAAGTGGGGGAGGCAGGCAGCAAAGTGGTCCAGAAACAGGCGGGGAGCAGCTGAGGGCGGTACATAATTGCTCCTCGCATGGGCAGCGGACGGAAAAGCCGTAGCGTATGTACCTCAAACGATAAGAAAGTGAGTGAGGGTACGGGGGAATAACCTGGTGGGTACATTTCGGGGAGAGAAGAGCACCTACTCCTCCACTACGCCTGTTTTCAGGTCTTGAGGAATGGGAGAACTGCAGGCCGTTATAAGACAATGCAGCAGGGGAATCAGTTGTATTGAATACAAGGCCCATGGAGGTCCAGTATGAGTCCATAGGTCCGTACTACATGGACCCCCTCCAGTGGCCAGATGGAACGTCTCTCAGGCACACCAATTAAGTTGTCGGTAAAAAAAATGATAGCTCTCTCTCCGTGGCAGCCAGAGTGGAGCTGCGTAGGTGAGTAAAACTACTTGCAGCCATGGTTGATGCTCAAGGGCTCTAAGAGGATGCAATATTATCATTGGTGGCACTATTACTGTTGGGGCCACTAAGTAGGTGCTCCATTATTATTGTGAAAGAAAGGAAGTCAGGGAGAGCGCCAAACACTTTTCAAATGTGAGTTGGTAACTTCTATTAACTCACCTGGCGCCAGACATGACACCCTAGGGTGAACATGTCAGCACCTAGTATCCAAGCAGGCATATAGCATTTTTCTTTTTTGCTAACACAAAAAATCCACCGAATTAAAATGCAATGGAGAGCTGCAGGTATCACCCAGAAAAATCCGAACCTCCTAAGAGGTCGGATCGCACAGATATGAAGATAACGAAAAAATAGGGTTCCTGCGCTGCTTTGTATGGAGCAAAAACCAATTCTTCTTTGTGACAGGAATACGCAGCGGTCAGTAATAATTCATAATAAAAACATTTATTGGGTATAACAAATTAAGGTCAAAGCCTTATATAAAATAAGTAAAACAAGTAGATAAATACTTGCAACGTAAAATATGCGACGCGTTTCGACGTACTCGTGCTTGAGAAAGACGTCGAGTACGTCGAAACGCGTCGCATATTTTACGTTGCAAGTATTTATCTACTTGTTTTACTTATTTTATATAAGGCTTTGACCTTAATTTGTTATACCCAATAAATGTTTTTATTATGAATTATTACTGACCGCTGCGTATTCCTGTCACAAAGAAGAATTGGTTTTTGCTCCATACAAAGCAGCGCAGGAACCCTATTTTTTCGTTATCTCCATTATTATTGTGCCCACTATCGGGATACACTATTATTTTTGGGGATTCTATTGGGGGCACTAAGGGGGAGCACCGTTACTATTGAGGCCACTATCAGGGATACACCAATACTTTACGGGCCACTAAGGTCAGTGGCATTGCTATTGGGGGAGCACTATTATTATTGGGACCGCTATCATTAGCACTATTACCATTGGGCTCACTAAGGGGGGTAAAGCATTACTATTGGGGCCACACTATTATTATTTGGGACCCTATTGGGGCAGTATTAAACAGGGCCATTAAGGAGGCACACTATTGCTATTGGAACCACTAATGGGATGCATTGGGGCCACTGGGAGATAATATTTTACGTAGTAATAAGCCACACCCTTGCCATGTTCCCTGACTACACACCGTTTTACATTGGGTAGTATTTTTTGGCAACTCTAGGCACACCTAACTCATTGATGTATTACATGGTTGGCTATTCATTTAAAGAGGTTTTCCGGAACCTCAGGTTATGTAATCTATATCAGATCAATTGGGTTCTGCTGGTCGGAACCACCACCGATTAGCTTTTTCAAAAGGCCTGGCACTCGAGTGAGCACCATGGCCTTTTTGCTGCATATAAGGCACAGCGCCGTACATTCCACAGTGGTGGTGCATGGTATTCAGTTCAGTGGGACTGCGGAGGCGCTGAGGGAAAGTCGCCAGTATCTTAGTTCTGGAAACCTGCTTAAGGGCGCGGTCACACGAGCGTAGGCGTATTTACGTTCGCACATGCGCAGCGTTTAATCGCCGGAAAGAATGTTTTTCGGCGATCATGACCAGAGCTAGAAGGCGTATTATCGTTTGTTCCTACTTTGCAAACTATCTTTTCGGCCATCGAATATGCGTTGGCGCGTATTTCGGTCGCATATGTTCCGTGTTTTTTTCGGGTTGCCGTTTTTACGTGCCGTAAAATCGCCCATGCGAACGAATACATTGGAAACCAATGCCTCAGATGGTCACGTATATACGATTGGGCGCAAAAACGCGCCGTTTATGCGCTCGTGTGAACGCACCCTTAAAGTGTCTAGCATGTAATACTACGTTTAACCAGTAGCGGGAACTGTCTGCCAGTCACTCCACCCCTGCTTATTGCCGAGGAAAGCTGGATGTGGACTACCCACCTTTTCCAGACTATTAAATAGCCTCGGCCCACAGTGAAAGGCAATTTCTATCATTGCTTATCTTGGCAGATTTGACATTCAGGGCCCTGGCAAATCTGGGTGACATGAGGGATGAATGAGGACTCTGCAGCAGCTATTCATTGTACTAGACGCAGTGGGATAATTGTCATCACACGCTGAAGTGACAGGACGGCTTTGTGCCAGTGACACCGCGGCTGCCCGCAGATCAATGGCTGCTTGATATATTGGACACAACATACATGATTTGTGTGTGAATATGTTCTCAGCTGCTATAGAAACGGGATTTGTTATTGCAGTGAAGCTCAATGTCAGGAGCTGCTGTTCTGTCATCACAAGGAAGAGCTGCTTCCCCTTTAAGAGCAGCTGTCCATTCACTGACAGCAAGCTAACATATGTGCTGCTGATGTGTTCAGCTCATAGATGATTTACACTGGATATAATTGTAACAAACCCTCAGTTGTGAGAAGTATAAGAGCATCTTGAGATTTTCAGCTTCAGGATGTAAAGGAAAACATTCCTATTTATTGACAGCAAGCAGAGATCTGTACTGCTGGTGTGTTTAGCTCTCAGAGGATTGTTTGCAATTGATGTAATTGTAACAAATGCTCAGCTGTGGAAGCATTGGGTCACGATGGAATTTTCGCCTGCTGTATATAAACAAGAATGCACACATTCACTGACAGCAAGCCGACATATGTTTGACTGACGTGTTTGGAGCAAAGATAATTGTCTACTCTTGATACAAAATTGTAACAAATCCTCAGCTGTGAGAAGCATTAGTTTGGGATGGGGTTTTCAGCTGCTAGATGTAAACAAGATTAACATTTATCAAGGATTCACAGCGGGATACAGATGATACTATTGTTTCAGCTGTATCCCGCTCCCTGAACACAGGCGGGGTATGAAGAACAGAGCTGTCCAACTGTGTTCTGCTTACCCCACACGGAGCGCACAGTTGTATACCAGCTGAGCGCTCCGTGAACAGCCGGGGTATGAAGAACACAGTGGTCCACCTGTGTTCTGCATACCCCGCTCGGAGCACTTGGCTGTTTAACAGCCGGGCGCTCCGAGCAGAGAACAGCTGGATGCAGAAGACAAGCGGCCCCGCTTGTCCTCTGTGTACCCCGCTCGGAGTGCCAGGTTACCGCTCAACGTTTGAGCGATCACCTTGTGCTGTAAAGGCACACAACGACTATCGCACAAACGTCGCTCAAAAGACATTGACTATTTGACACAGTTTTCCTGACTTTTCTCTTCTTCCTCCTGTATCGGCGGCTGCAGAGCTGTAATCAGATACTGGAATATTCTTCTAAATCCTCTAGAATGTAATAAAATGTCTAATTAGATCTTCTGATGACAGCGGGAAAAGGTCAGACACGTAACACAGACAGAAGATGGCAAATAATTGGAGAAAGATGTGTAATGTCTATAATTAGAAGGCAAGAAATATGCAGTATCATAGAGCTGAAAATTTTACCCATTTCTGATAGGGGGCAGTATTATAGTAGTAAATTCTTGTACGTAGGGGGCAGTATTATAGTAGTTATATTCTTTTACATAGGGGGCAGTATTATAGTAGTTATATTCTTGTACATAAGGGGCAATATTATAATATATTCTTGTACATAGGGAGCAGTATTATAGTAGTTATAGTCTTGTATATAAGGGGCAGTATTATAATATATTCTTGTACATAGGGAGCAGTATTATAGTAGTTATAGTCTTGTACATAGGGGGCAGTATTATAGTAGTTATATTCTTGTACATAGGAGGCAGTATTATAATATATTCTTGTACATAGGGGGGCAGTGTTATAGTAGTTATATTCTTGTATATAGGGGGAAGTATTATAGTAGTTATATTCTTGTACATAGGGAGCAGTATTATAGTAGTTAAATTCTTGTACATAGGGGGCAGTATTATAGTAGTTATATTCTTGTACATAGGGGGCAGTATTATAGTAGTTATATTCTTGTACATAGGGGGCAGTATTATAGTAGTTATATTCTTGTACATAGGGGGCAGTATTATAGTAGTCATATTCTTGTACGTAGGAGGTAGTATTATAGTAGTTATATTCTTGTACATAGGGGGCAGTATTATAGTAGTTATATTCTTGTTCATAGGAGGCAGTACTGTAGTAGTTATATTCTTGTACATAGGGGGCAGTATTATAGTAGTTATATTCTTGTACATAGGAGCAGTATTATAGTAGTTTTATTCTTGTACATAAGGGGGCAGTATTATAATATATTCTTGTACATAGGGAGCA